>NC_056744.1:829104616-829419616 GCF_019279795.1 Protopterus annectens
AGGTTGTTACATATTTTTGCTATTTCGTGGGCAAATAGTGATTCCCCGGAGTTGTTTTTGCATGTGATGATTTCAATTAAGGCTTTATTGGAAGACCAAAGTGGGGTTTTCTCGGGGTAGTACAGAATTAGATGAGCTAGGCTGAGTTGATGGTACCTTAATAGGTTTGGAAATTCAAGCTAGTACAAGGCTTGTAGGGAAAGGCAGTGGTGGGATCGTGATTTGGCATTGGTAGCAAATCTAGCAATTTTGTTTTAACAGATGGAAAGTTTATAAAGGTCAGCTTTGTAAAGATTAGTTAGAATTGGGGATGCATAAAGTAGAGTAGATAGGAGGTAGGTCCTGACTTTTGCAATTTGAGATTCGGTGGTTAGATAACTTTTACAGCGGTAGAGGAAGCCTAGCTTTTTGTGGACTTTAGTGATGGTTGTTGATATGTGCTTTGTGAATTTGAGTTCCTGGTCAATGGTAACTCCTAGGAGTTTAGCCACAGTGACAGGGATGATTTGCGTTTTGCTGGTGGAGAGTATAGAGAAGGTAAGGTTGCTCATTTTAGTAGAGTGTAATAGCATTAGTTGTATTTTCTTAGGATTTAGTATGAGTTGTTAAGCCAGTTTTCTATTTCAGAGAAGGCTTCTTGCGCTTTTTGTTGGAGAAGTTGGATGTTGGGTGCAGAGCATATGAGAGTTATGTCATCAGCGTATTGGACTATGTCAGTTTTAGAGGTAGCTGAGTGGAGTTGGTATGTGAAGATATTAAAAAGAAGGGGTACTAGGATTGATCCTTGCGGCACACCTAAGGAGGTTGGGAGTTTAACTAGTTCTTATAGACTTCCACTTTCTAGAAATCAATACTTCGTCTTAAGTGGCCCACATATAAATTGGATTTTTAACATCATTGAAGCAGCCTGTGACAGGGCTGTTACAGACTGAAAATCCTTGCAGAATTATGGAGTGATGCACTTTAAATTAAACAACAAGTATGCAGTTTATCTTTCCACCACAGATGCCCTTCTTTACATCACAATTCAGAGAGTAATGTCTTTGACCCCTGCCTCTGCAAAGGCTGTAATGGCTTTGTATTATCTGCATTCCCACATTTAGTAACAATAAGGAATATTCTTAGTCTTGCTGTGAACCTGTAACCATTGATGTTTTTCAAGCCATACATTATGCCAGGTGATGTGAGAACTGTCTGGCTTCATTGTGAACATTAATAGCACACCGTACACAAACTGAAAGTGAGACCCCATTTTTTCAGAGAGATTCTGTGGTCCCATTATTTGTTTTATTAAATTGAGAAGTGTGTGAGGGCAAAGCCCCTGCACTGCTTAATTATGAATGCCCCTATTTCATTGTTTATCCAGTGTGCTTGTGGTAGCGTGATGTATCCACCAAGGATTACAAAAGCTTTATTTATTTCCTTATTAAAGGCTGTAAAACCCACCAGAGTGGGATCTGCTAAAAATTCAATAAGGAGAGACGTGCCAGTGTCAGAAAGAAAAGCTACAGAGCTATTTCATAAAACAGGTTGTACTGTACCTGACAAGCAACCCAACTTTGATACTGGCTTGTTGACAGCCCCCACACTTAAGTGAGACAAGATAATTAATAGAAGCCCATTATTCATAAACAAGGTCTTTCTACCAAGGCTCCCTCTCTAGTGCCTAACATAAGGTCAAGGAAAGACTTACCAAACCCAGTCTGTAAAACTAGCAACAATTATGGAAGTTGAAAGCAAGAGACTGGCAACCTGTTCACAAGGTAAAAGTTGCGGCTTGAATTTGTTAGAGTCCCATATTCTGTACTGTTCTCCATTGTTGACTTTTCCCAACTCCTTCTCCAGTGTTTTTATATAATTCTGATCACCTGCCTGCCAGTGTCAAGATCTGTAACAACTTCTTCAGTTTTAATAGCCCCTAGCCTCAGCTTTTGAGGCAGGATGAGATGGTACTGTTGCCTCCACAGATGTGATACACTCTGTCAGTCTTCCTTGCACTTGTACATTATCCGACACTGTGTGCACCCTAGGTGCTGTACTGTGTCAGCAATATGGGTTTACCTGGTGCTAGTACTGTTGCTGATGGCTGTACTGATTGTGACCTCGGAGCAAATTAGGTCGGGTCCAGCATCCTTAGTGCTGACCAACACTTGGTTTTGTACTACCTTTCTCTCCACCAGTTCCACTGGATCCTGTATCAACAGAAACATTATCTGTGTACTATCAATGTTTTCAGATGCTGTTTGGATTCCGTGCAGTGTCATTTAAGATGTACAGTCCCAGTGGTGGTTTTAGACTGATTGAACTTCAACAAACCTTGGTCCAATGGGATTCCAAGATGGGTGCTAACTAGGAGGCACACTTCACAGCCCGTTCCTGACTGGGAATTAAAATCTAAACCAATCTTGGCTTAAACACATCTCAAAACCCAGCAGAAATCAAGAAATCTAACAATATACTGGATACTAAACCATATTTTCAGAAGATTTCGCAAAAAGAAAAAGAAAATCACAGTATTTTATACTTATCTGTGAGACCACTTGTGCTGACAGGGGAACATATATAACAGTACAGACTTCACTGAAAATCTGCAGTTACTGCAAAGAAAATAAAAAATATCAATTGTAGTAATATGGATTCAATGGAAGCACAAACAACAAAAACAAAACTTTCACAATTAAGCACTCCTGAGAAAGAAGTAAGTACAAAAAAACAAAGAACTGCAAAGCTGCAAACAGAGAAGCAGACTCCCAAAATGGCAACTGAAAGATCTCTTACTGGAAGACCTTAAATTAGCTCTAATACCTCTGCAGAGAGAAATAAACTCTTTTTCTACAAAACTAAATGCCTTTGATAATATCTTAGACCAAATATCATCCAGACTATAGAAAAACCAGGAGAAAGCTCTAGAAAATGAATACAAGGTAGAGGAAATCAAAAAAGTAACATTGCCACAGGAAAAACAATATCTGAACTGCAATAAAAAAATAGACTTAGAAGCAAGGTCCAGAAGAAACAATGTGCTTATCAGATGCATCCCTGTATCATATGAGCAAACCTCCCTGCATACTGCAATAACAGAAATATGTGAACTATTCCTGGATAAAAATGTGGCAGTACAAAGCTTTGTAATAGAGAGGTTCCATAGAGCACTAAGAATATCTCAAACAATTAATGCACCAAGACAAGTATATGTGAGATTACTGAATGCAACTCATGCCAACATGGTTTTACAAGCAGGCAGAATAAAAAAACAAATCATGTGGAAATGGAATATAATAACAGTTACACAAGATCTACCATTAATAATCAAACAACAGAGACAAATTCTTTCACCGTTTTGTGCATATTTGATAAAGAACAAAATAAAGTTCCAAATGAAGTATCCTGCTTCACTGCATTTCCAATTTAAGGGTTCTGCATACCAAATAAAAAACAAAGATGAAACAAACTCAACCTTCTTGAAAGTATTTAATGAAATCCCTCCAAAATAACAAGAGAAAAGTAAGTACATTTGTTCTGCTACTGTAAGCATTTCTAGTGCATGTGTGGTATAAAAACGCTTAATTCCAACGAAGTAATGATGTCACTATTGTTTTAAATATTATTTTAGTAGTTTATGATGTAACCTTACCCTAAAATACAAGAACACTTTAAAAGCTTTATTTTTCGTTTTAACGTTTTAAAAGCCGTTTTTCCAAAAAGCTGAGTCACAGCAAACATCCCGTGACCTTTGACCTCGCACCAAAAATGTAAATAAGTCAGTGATAGTCAAAAGCCAGGCTATGGTAGCCTAGAAATCACAAAAAGAAGCAAATACAAGGTAAAAGCAAAGCTGTATCTTCCACAGCTCGTAGACATCAAAAACCAGGAAGTAAAATCAAAGCTGCAAGGCTGTAAATCGAGAGACTGCTTTTTTCTTCAAGAAACTGTACATGGCTTAAATTCCACAGAGCTGCTGCAATCTTTGTATCTCAATACATGTAAGCCCTTAAAGATAGTTTTGATTGCAAAATAATTCTGAAGCAGTAACAATCTAGCAGATACAAAGGATGGAAGCAGTATTAAGTAAGAACTGTGTAAGAAGCTATGATTTAAAAATCCTTGCAGGGAAGAAAAGGAAGAAAAAAAAGAAAATATATATAAAAAAAAAATAGCTTATGAAGAAGAGGTTAAAATAATATGAAATGGTGGGCACAATAATGTTAACAAAATGTATATATACTCTTTCATGATATTTCTCTTTTTTTTTTTGCGAACTAATAGTTACTAGAGGAAAAGTATAGTGTTTATACATGATGCATGCTAAGTAAAGCATATAGTGAAGACGCATTTGTATGTGTAATTTCACATACATAGTATTATTGAGGAAACAAAAGAAGTTTTGAAAGCACAAATTGCAATTGTACTATATTTACTTAACAGTATATGTACTAGCAAAGTAAGCTAATAAATAAAAATAAGCTGTTAATGTCTGAAATAGCTGGGAAACTTGGTATATAGAAGCGTAAAGATTAACTACCCTACTGCCTACTTGGGTTAAGAACACACAACAAGTTATTTTAGTTAGGTTGCTGTCTGGGGAGTGTCTACCCTGGAAATGTCTGATGTTTTTTGGAATGCAAAATAACTATTGTATTATAGTTAAATTTGTAGATAGGGATTGTTTTTTTAATTTCAGAATGTTGTTTACCCTACTTGTTTATTGGATAATCTTTTCTCTTTCAGAGATTAGGAGTAAGTGGTTAGGCACCAAGGAAAGTTTGAAGGAGAAATATGTCACCTTAATGTTATATCTAACTATTTCTCAGTCCATAGTAAAATGTGTGCAAAGTGCTCTGACAAGATTCAAAATAAAATACATAAATACCTCAGATATAAATAGAACAAAATAGTATTCTCATAAAATGGTTAATATAGCCTCATGGAATGTAAATGGCTTACAGGACACTAAAAAGAAAAAGCTAGTCATGCATCTCATTTATAATTCAAGAACTGATATAACCTTTCTGCAGGAAACACACATGACTATGAAACAATGGGACAAGGGTACTGAAAAAAATTCTAAATGGATTAAGAAAATAATAGCAGCTGGGACAGTACTTCAGCAAGAGGTACAGCTATAATAATCAAGAAATTATTTGATGGTAATATCACTAATTATAACTACGATGTTAAAGGAAGATGGTGCTGTTTTACAACCTTACTGCCAACTCACAAGAATCCTGTATTACTGTGTAATGTTTATGGTCCATGTAACTACCAACTCGATTTCTTAATTGAATTATATAATTTGCTAAATAAACATCCAAATCACTCGATTATAATTGGGGGGGACTGGATTATAACTATTAATCCACTAAAAGATAGGTCAAATAAAAATCATACTCAACCTCTCCAAGCCACAACATTCCTATCGGAACTAATTGAGGACTTCAACTTAATAGAGCCATTTGAACTAAACAGTACAGACGCTCAAGGTACCAGATGCACTTATTTTTCCCCATATCATAAAACCTGGTCTAGGATTGACATGTTTTTGATTTCTCAAGGCTTGACACATCATGAAGTGAGCTATAACACAGAACCTAGATCTTGATCAGATCACTCTAAAATAAAATTAAAAAAATAACACATAACAAGGTGGGGTATAAATTACACAATACAGCAAACTGGACATTAAATACAAATTTGCTGAAAAATAGAGAGGTAGAACAAGAGAGTATTAAATCTCTAATGCAATTAAATGAAGATTTTTTAAGTGGCGAGATTCCTGTGGACATTCAGTGGGCAGCCTTTAAAGTTACGGCTAGGGGTACTTCCTTCCAAAAGGCATCATATTTTAAAAAACAAAGAGGAGAAAATATAGAGCAATTAGAAAACAAGCTAAGACTGCTTGAAACTGAGCTGTAAAAAAAACGGTAATCCTACTACTGAGAAGCAAATAGCAAGCTTACAGAAACAATTAAATGAGATTATAACAATAATTCTCGTTTACAGAACTCAGAATGCTATATAAATGTGCAGAATGGGCGCAAACACCTTCAAAAATGTTAGCAAGAATTATCAACGTAAAGAACCCCCATTGTAAAATACAATAAATAAAATATAAAGACAAGACATATAGATCTGATATTGAAATAATTGGCGTTTTTGAAGAAATATTTCAAAACATATATGGCCCACAAGAGTACATTAATGAGAACCTATTTCAGTCCTTTGCAAATAACTTAGAATTTCCTAAGGTTAATGAATCCCAAGTCAATAACCGTAAAAGCTTGATAACAGAAGAGGAAATTAGTAGGGCTATTGATAAAATAAAACCTGGAAAAGCTCCTGGCCCTGATGGATATGTCGCAGAATTCTATAAACACTTTAAGTCTCAAGTCACACCAATACTTTTAAAACTATACAATTATATTATACAAGTTGGGATATCGGACCTATATATAAACAACTCCAAAACTGTGCTTATTCCAAAATAAATACAGATCCCATAAACCCAAATAATTATAGACCTATAGCTTTGATTAATGTGGACATTAAGATTTTGTCAACAATTATAGCTCAAAGAATACAAAAGGTAGCTCCAGTCACAATATCACCAGAACAACTAGGTTTTATGAGTCATAGACAAGTTAACAATAACACATTAACTATAGATGCTCTAACCCATTTATGTGCCAAGTACAAATCCCCGAAATATGCATTATCTGTCAACACAACAAAAGCCTTTGACAGAGTAAATCAGAATTTTTTACTTTTTATACTGTATAAATTTGGGTTCCCTAAGGAATATATAAAAATTATCAAAACATTATATACTAAAGCAACTACTACCCTTTATATTAATAAGAAAACTTCTAAACCAATGCAAATAGTTAACGGGACAAGACAAGGTTGCCCACTTTTACCATATTTGTTTAATCTGTATATAGAAACACTACTACTGCAAATTACTCACATACCATTATCTTGTCTATGTCTCCAACACCGAAATGAAATACACAGCATTTGCGGATTATCTTAATATCTACCTTCAATATCCAAATACTGATTTAAATAAAATACTATTGTCTATAGATAACGTTTTCCATGGTATCCAACTGTGAGATTAATCCCAGGAAATCAATTGTATATCCAATTAATCCAATAGGACATAGAGTTTTACTTTCCAGAGACTAAAGTCAAAGTGCAATACAGTCTGAAATATTTGGGTATAAATTTTAGTCATGTACAAGCAGAATTGTTCACTAACAATATTGGTAAACATGGTGCAATATGGATGAGAGTATGACTAAATTGGAAAAACTTAAACTATCTACCTTATCAAAAGCCTCAGTTATAAAAGTGAACATTCTGTCTTAAATTTTATATCATCTCAATGCCATTTTTATAAAAATACCAGTTACTTTCTTCAATAAAATGAAAGTTAGACTGGCAAAATTCATATGGTACCCAAAGTGTACGAGAATTAGCTATGATAAGCTAATACCCATAAAAGAAAAAGGTGGCCTAGGCCTTCCTGACTTTCAGTTATACTATGAAATTATCAATGCAAGCCATATCGTACAGATAGCGAATTATGACCCAGTAGGGAATACATGGTATCCATTATGGATCATATTATTATATAGGGACATAACACAATATAAAATCAATCCAAAATCGATTCCCTTTATAAAACAGGAAACTCTTAAAACAATAAAAATTCATCCAGTATCAATTAACTTTGAAATTTAAAAAAAAAACTACTGATTTCAGTAAACGTAAAAGATACAATTACTCTCCTGCAACCAATTCACAATAACCCAGATATAAAACTAGCAAACAATATGATAAATCTGGATAACTTTCCTTTAATAAAAATTATACAGTTTGGGATTTTTATCAAATAAGAAATCTTTCATTGAAAGATATCACAAGCTTAGTCAGTCAGTAAAATATATAACCTGATAATTAAACAAATCATATATCTAGTAAATATTCTAACCAAAGATATCAGAGTAGTCGAGCAGGAAGTCAAGTTAGCACAACAATTTATAAAAATGCTATTAAGTGAAAAGAAAATGATATCAAACACTTATAAATTGATAGCAACTATTAAATACCAAAACCCTATCATCTTTTCAAAATTTTGGGATAGGAAGGACACCACCATAACAGATAACCAAAAGGAAGTAGCTATCAAAAACACTATAAAATTGACACCATATAAAAAGTTAATATGTACACAACTCATGATTTTTAACAATGCATACTTCACGCCTGTACATCTTAACAAACTTAACCCATCCAAGTCACCATATTGTCCCTTTTGCCCAAATAAAGAAGCAGACATCCTTCATGTATTCTGGAGCTGTAAAACAGTATATAAGCTATGGCGTTCACTTAGAATTCTATTAGAGAAATCAGGATACTCAAAATTAACGCTCTCATGGCAAACAGCTATACTTCATTTATTTAAGGGTAATATTAACAACTTATCTAAACGTACTTCCGCGGTGGTGCAGCAGTTGCGTTGTTGCCTCACAGCAAAAGGTTCTCCCATTCGATTCTCGGCTGGAGTGCGAGGAGTGCCTTCTGTGTGGAGTCTGCATGTCCTCCCCGCGGTTGGGTGGGTGTTCAAAAGACATGCGTAAATGGGCGTGCCTTCGTTAAAGGTTGAACGTCAAGCTGGCACCTAGGCGTTCATGAAAATCTACTGCCAATCATTAGTGGACCGGAGTTCCGCTGTGACGACCCCTAACTTGGAAACGCCGAAAGACAACAACAATGACAGTAACAAGTTATCTAAACATATCACAATAACACTTTGCACTCTGATGACAGCTTGTATAGCAAAAAACTGGATTGATAGATCAAAATTAACCTGGTTAGAATACAAAAACATAGCAAAAAAACAAATATTAGCCAAAAAACTATATACAAAAAGTCAGAGAAATCAAATATATTATCAAGTGTACTCTAAAACATTAATTGAAATACTCTCTTAATACTCTGGTATAGTCTATGTATTTTAAGGATAGTAAACATTACTGCTGGAATCAAACCTGCTACTAAAGGTACTACAATACATTAATTGATATCTTGTCATGAATAGTATATAAATACTATGTACATAAGAAATGTAAGCACACCACTCTGTTGAGATTAGCAACCAAAATAAGTAAGGTGACATATATGTATATAAGTTTTTAGAAGAGTAGAATGTTATCATATTATAGGTTGATGTTATGCATATATTATAGCTCACAGTAGTAAAGTTGGTATAATATGCCATATGGAAAAACTTTTAGACGAACTTATAATTTAATTATTGCAGTGTGATAATATGGTTTTCTACAAAATATGAATGTTATTAGCATAATGGGCAATAGCTATCATTACATGTTTATGAATGTACAATGTAACATCAACTGTACCACATGTAATTGTCTTGTTATTCCTTTAGTTTGTTTTTATACCAGAAAAGTTTTCAATAAAAAGATATTTGATAAAAAAAAAAAAAAAAACCTTGGTCCAAGTCAGCTCGATGATCCTGTACTAAGATACCCCTACCAGAGTGGGCACAAGGGCAGCCATCTTCATTATTTGAATTATGTGAGCCCTCCATCAAACCCAGCCCCCCACCCCCCCATACATCTTTACTGAATAGATGTGGATGTGGAGGATGTTGCTTTTCCCCCCAGGCCATCTCCAAATGACTCCAGGTTTGAAAAGTTTCTGTACATGATTCAGAAGAAAGGTTTGACCCACAGGCATCCATCTCCTACTCCCAAGCAGAGGAGGTTGCAACAGGCTTGCCATGTATCTGTGCAGTCTTCATAAGTGGTCCCCCTCTTGGTGGATATTTTAAAAGATGCCACCAGAGTGGCTTGAGACAAACTGTACAGAGGAGAACCCAGTGCTACCACGTAAAACTAAATGACTATCCTTTCACACACATATTGTGCCATTTGGTCACAGACTGCTGAGCTAGACCCTGCTGTTACTTTAGCAACCCAGGGGAAGGTTACCACACCACAGACCCCAGCTGTCCAGCTGCCTGACAGCAAGTCCAGAACCGTGGACAGGTTTGGGAAGCATGTGTTCAGGTCTTCTACTTTCACTGAGGACATTAGCTACTTGATGCAGATAGTTTACTGTGAAAGAGAATTATCCAGTGACATGCTCTATGTAGTGGAGAAAGCCGCCTGATAAGCCTGAGAAGGAAGAGCTTTCAGACACAGGCCACAATCTCTCAAACTTAATGGACCACGTGGTCCATGAGATGTTCTGCTTGGCTGAGGGTTCATCTTGGGCTGCAGGAACTGACATAGCTGTGCACCAGTCCTTGTTCTGGCTGACAGATTTTTCAGAGGATACCAATGTGACATTTTTGGACTCCACATTTACAGGTGGCTTCCTGCTCCTTGAAAATGCTTAAAAAAATCACAATGCCAGATGATCCAAAAAAAGTTTATTCAATAAATCTCTCTCTCTCTCTTCAACTCTCATGCCTTTTCAGAGTACAGAGTTACAGGAAAACACAGCACCTAATATACTATCCCTAATTATCACATTATTAATTTAAATAATTAAACAAATAATTATATAAACCTTCCAATTACATTGTGTTAAGACCTTTAGGAATCAAGTATCATATTGCAATATAAAAATTGATTCCTTATACAACAATTTATTTTTTACATTTAAATCACCAAATTCTCCAACATAAACGTGTTCTAAAACAGCGGCTTGTATTCCTTCCCCATCCATGCGATGATGAGTTTTAAAGTGCTTTGCAACAGGACTTTCAACTCTAGCCTTCATTATTTCCCTCAGGTGTTCCCTGTAATCTTACCTTAAAGGCCCTTTTACTTTCTCCTGTAGAGAATTTATTACAAGGGCATCTCAGGGCATGCATTATCCCTTCTGTATCACAACTGTAGCTGCCTTGTATTGTGCATTTCTTTCCATTAATTTTATTAAAACTTCTAACTGCATATTAACAGCTGCAACATTTACCACAGGATGTAGTACCTACACTATTAGTATTACTTATAATTACGTCCATGTGAGGTAAAAACCTCCCATGTACCAGCATATTCCTAATATTCCTGTCTCTTTTATATGATATACCTGGTATTTTGCCTAACACGTTAAGATCTTTGTTTTACTGAGAAACCCAGTAATATTTTATCAGTTTCACTACTTCAATACTAAAAGAGCTATATGTTTTCACAAAAAAAGTTTATTCTTGCCCTCATTTTCAATTAAATAATCCTTATTAGAATGAATTTCAGATTTTTTCTCCTTTCTTTATTTTAAAACTATCAGCACTTCTTAGCAAACTCTTATTGTAAACTCTTTTTATAAACATTTCCATTGTAAAGTGCAATTCTCTAAAATCTACATCATTATTGCACAATAGACACAACCTTAGGAACTCTCCATATGGTAAGGCTGACCACGTATGTGGGGGGTGGCAGCTATGCCCATGTAAATATTGATTACCATCTTCAAATTTCCTGTAAATTGTTGTAAACATTTTCCCCAGTAATACTTTCTAACATGACATCCAAAAATGATATTTTCTGACCAACTTTTAGGCCATCAAAGTGTAAATTAAGTCTATTGTTTTGCAAGCATTACATAAAATAAGGCACAGATTCCTGTCCTCACTGACATATAAATATTACATCATCTGTATATCTAAAATATTTAGTTACATATTTTTTAAAAAATTTGCAGTATATACATGTTCTCAAAGAGGCCCATAAATAAGTTGGCATACATGGGGCAAAAGATGCCCCATGGCAGTACTGTGTATCTGTTGGTACAACCTTCCATTAAATTAAAAAAAATTAACTGTACAAAATTATACAAGTTCTGTGATGTAAATTGATACTGGGCTCTCAACAAGACAAAATGAGAGCGATTCAAGCCCAACATATGCTGGATATTAGTATACAAACTAACTACATCCGTAGTAGTCTAGTACATGTCTTTACCCCATTGGATGTCAAATATTTTTGTCTAGAAAATCAAATGCATCTTTTATGTAGGATGGCAACTTCACTACTGAGGAGGACAAATATTTGTACAAACCCCCCCTGATTTTGTGTGTAAAACAGTTACATTCAGATACTATTGGACATCCTGGAGGGTGGTCAAATCTTTATGTACCTTGAGGATACAATAAAAATAAGCCATTGTACAATTTTCAAAATTAAACTTATCCACATCATTTTTTTTAAAAAAATACCAGTCTACAACCCTTATTTCAACAGTTCTTTAAACTCAACTTGTACTGATTTATATTTGCATGCATCCACCACTATGTATACCTCATCATTGTCCAGATGTTGAAAATACATCCTTAAATATTGTGTAATACATTACAACTAATTTGCTGCCCTTATCAGATTGTTTGAATACAAGTTCCTTTTGTTTATTTAATCCCTATTATGGCTTTCCACTCTTTCTCTGTCACGTTATATTCTACATTTTAATATTCTTCTGAAATTCATTAAATTGCATTTCAACATTATAATTTAACATAGCTGAAAATTGTTGTATGGCTTTATGGCACAATCCTTGAAAATGTTTTAACTGGTACATTATTGATATGGAGAAGCATAGTATTGGTTGCAGATGTGAAATTCCATCTTCTACGGGGCTCATATGATAGAACATAAAGGAATGAGCCAGCTTTGAATGTGATTTCATAATGGCCCTTAAGATCAGCCAGGCAGCATCCATCAGAATCAGTAGCAAGCAGGCCATAGTAGTTGCTACATTTCTGGAGGCTGAAGTCATCTACAGTGCAGACAGTATCATTTTTGTTTGCCTTTCCTAATTCTGCCACTTTGGAGGTGGCAATCGGGACATTTGATCCCCCACCTACTTTAGTGGTCAAAGATCATGAAAGACAATTGGGTTTAGGAGATATTTAGGGGCTACAAAATCCCCTTCAGTAGCTTCCCAGTTCCTCCTCTTGCTGGGCATTCCACCACATGTAAAAACTAAAAGATGGAAGAAAAAGCTAAATCTATGCAAACAGTTAAGGATTTCTTGCAGGCACAGCCACCTAGGTTCAGCAGGCTTTGTCCCACCAAACATCGGTCCTTTCTTGCTCCCAGTAAGTCACTCCAGTCTAGGCCTCAAGGAAACAGAACTCCCAGGCAGCAGCTACAGGGAATGCAGAGATCTAAGCAGTGGACTACCTCCACTTCAAAACCAGGGAGTTCTAAGCCACCCCTTATGGTAAGAACTCTCAATGACTCACCTCTCCCATCCCCTCCCTCTGCCCACCGTCACTTTTCCCTAGAAGGAAAACTTTCCTTTCATGCAAACACCTGGGCCACCATTACTAACAACTGCTGGGTTCTGAACATAATGTCCATACAAATTTTCCTTCCACACTCTTCCAACCACAAAAGGGTTCCCAGATCTACCCCCAAACCAGTGGGCAGAGGCTCAAAAGCAAATCCTTTCCCTGCTGTCTATGAGGGCAGTAGAGCACATTCCTGCAGAACAGATAGGCCAAAGTTTCTACTCCAGACTTTTTTCTGGTATCCAGAAAAGAGGGCACCTGGCACCCTATCCTCGATCTGTCCATTCTAAACACCTTCCTGGTGATCCCAAAATTCAAAATGCCCACCCTCCAGCAGCTGCTACCCATGATCTCCACGGATGCTTGGCAAACCACTCTAGATCTAAAAAAGGCCTACCCCCACATACCTATCAGGGAATCATGCAGGAAATATCTCCATTTCAGGGCAGGCTCCCAACACTTTCACTTCTCTGTGCTTCCCTTTGGCTTATCTACTGCTCACAGAGTTTTCACAAAATGTCTGGCTCCAGCCATTGCCTTTTGCAGACAAAGAAATATTCAGATTTACCCATACTTAGACGACTGCTTTAGTCAGGCAGACAGCCAGGAAAAGCTACTCAAGCACCTGGCCTTTGTAAAGACCTTACTAACCTCCGTAGAGTACACCATCAATGAGAAGAAATCCAAACAAGTGCCCACCCAAAGGATAATCTTCCTGGGAGCAAGCCTGGACACAGCATCCCAGATGGCATTCCTTACACCAGAGAAACAGATTTTCCTGACAGCCTACTTCTCTCAACTAGCCACCATGCCCCAGCTATCTGCAAGGAAGATCCTGCAAGCTCTGGTGTTCATGGCATCTTGCATACTGCTCATTCCATATGCCAAACTGCATATAAGGAAACTTTAATGGTTCCTAAAAAGCCTTTGGTGTTAACACTCTCAAGACCTGCAAACGCTCCTACCTATAATTCCTTGCCTCAGAAAAGATTTTCTTTGGTGGACAACAGCATGCTCCCACAGCAAGGGACTGCCTTTCCTCACCAACCCCCACCGCCCAGACCCTCACCACAGACGCCTCAGACTATGCTTGGAGTGCACACCTGGAACGGCAGGTGCATACAGGGCCAATGGAGCCCACAGCAAATTCATCTGCACATCAGCCAAAAAGAGATGCTGGCTGTGCAGCATGCCTTGATAGCCTTCAAGCCCCTTCTCTCTCCAGGGGCTCTCCTGATCAAAACACACCACCACTGTGATGTGGTATATCAACAAGCAGGGATGGACTCACTCCTACCCTCTATGCAGGCTGGCCATGACCCTTTGGCACACAGCCTCTGCCATGCAACTACACCTGTTAGCGCAATTCCTACCAGGCTCTCTCAACTCCCTGGCAGACCAGTTAAGCAGAAATCTTCTGGACCCACACGAGTGGCAGCTCAACAAAAGAATCTTCACCCTAATAATTCAGAAATGGGGCACCCCACACCCACCATCAGCTCAACAAGTTCTGCACCAGGGAGCATCGCATGGCTTGGAAAGTGGATGCCCTGTCCTTCCCCTGGGTCAATCTGCCGGTCTATGCCTTTCCTCCACTCCCTCTCACCCCCAGAGTACTGCTCAAAATAAAGGAGGAAAAATCAAGGACCATTTTTATAGCTCCAGACTGGCCCCACCAGCACTGGTACCCCTTGCTGTGCAGCCTGTCCCCACTACCTCCATGGCATCTTCCCCAAATTCCAAACCTCCTGACCCAGAGGGAAGGGGAATTCATGTATCCTCAATTGGAGACAATCAGTTTGGCAGCTTGGCTTATTCCCTAACCCCGAACCAATCTGCCAACCTCAGTAAACAGGTTCTAGATGTTATCATGAGGCCAGACGCCCTACCACCAGAAAGTCTTATGCTGACAAATGGAAAAGGTTCTGCACCTGGATCCAGGCTAAGGGAGCCAGTATGCCACAGCCCTCTCTCCCCCTCATCCTGGATTACTTAGCTGACATACTATGTAGTGGTCTCTCTTCCTCCTCCATTAAATTTCATGCTTTGCTATTTCTGCTCATTTTCCCACTGAACAGCCCCTTTTCTCACACCCTTTGATCAAACAGTTCCTAAGAGGGGATAGCAACTTGAGGCCACCCAGAAGGGCACCCACCCCAGCTTGGGACCTTAACTTTGTACTGGAAAAGCTCACTTTCCCCCCTTTCGAATCAGCTTCTTCTGCAGAGCTAAACTTTCTATCCTGAAAGACAGCTTTCCTTCTGGCCATCACTTCAACCAGAAGAGTCTCTGAGCTGCAAGCGCTCATGGCTGTGGAACCCTTCATTATCTTCCATGCTGACAGGGTATCCCTCAGAAATAACCCATCCTTCATGCCCAAGGTGGTGTCAAGTATGGCGGTCAACCAATCCATTCATTTGCCCACCTTTTTTCCTAATCCCAGAACAAGGGGGAAAGGATTCTGCACTCTCTAGATGTGCACAGACAGCTCAGATTCTATCTAGACAGGACTAAATCCTTCAGAAAGTCTGATGAATTGCTGGTTAGCTTTGCTACAGGGGCAGAAGGCAAAGCCATCTCCAAACAAACCATCTCCAGATGGATAGCACACTGCATCCACTTCTGCTACAAACAACATGGAAAGCCTCCCCCCCAAGGGGGTCAGGACACACTCAACCAGAGCAGCCTCCGCCTCTGCAGCTTTCCTCAGAGGAGTCCCCACCAGGGACATCCTGGAGGCTGCCACCTGGACATCTGTTCACACTTTTACCAAGCATTACCACCTGCCTCTCTTCTCCAAATTCAGGGCAGGGTTTGCCTCTGCAGTCTTGCAGGGCATCCTAGCCAGCCCCTAGTTTCCTTGACTGCCTCCACCCTTTTCCTCAGTTTTGGGAATCAACCCAGATATGATGACTGCAACAGTGAAACACAAAGAACATAGTACAGTTGTGTACACTTACCATAAATGTAGATGTTCAAGTGTATTCACCGTTGCAGTCCTGGTTTCCCTCCCTCCATCCCCCTTTCTTCTTCTTCCTTACAAGGGACATATTGGTATTTATTTTCCACTGGTGGGGTTCTTCCACCAGAACCTGGCTCCTACTTGGGGGCTCCTGACAGGTCTGGACAAGAAAAAGTGATGTAATGGCATCGGCTGCCTTACTTTATACTACTGACAACTTGAGATCAGTCCTGAAGTGACAGCAACTGACACATAAATACTAAGTCTCTGGTATTTGGGCCAGCTGAGGGCTACCCTGGCAGGAGTAACCCAAATGTGATGACTGCAACAGTGAATACACTCGAACATCTACATTTATGGTAAGTGTACACAACTGTATTTTCTAGAACATGTGGTATTGACTGTTAACATAGTACTAGTAGGCAGGTTAGACATGAGATCCTTGCAGTGGCTACTGTAGCAGCAACAGTTGAATCAACATGAACATTTCCTTGTTGTGAAAACATTTGCATGGCAGAATCATGAAGGAACCACTTACAGTGGTAGCTGCTCCCAGAGAATTTTGTTGTCTGAAATACTTTTCAGTTTCCTGACTAGTTCCTGTGAAGTTCTTCATTAGATCACTATTGTAGTATTCCTTTGACTTTCATGTAAAAGACACTTTGTCTTTTGAATCAGCCAGTAACCACATGAAAGAATATTTCCAAGTATTTTGAGCTATTGCAAATGGAAGCACCCAAGCCTGTGGTGATCCTCTCATTTCTGTTCTGTGTCCCTGGGGTATGCACTTGCAGTAGCACCCCAAGCCCTGGACGGACTTCCATCCACCAGCCAGCAAAGCAGCCATGGTCTCTGTCCCAAAAAGGCAAGCCTGGCCAAGGCTTTATCCATACTTAAAAATGTTAAAGCAGAGTTAATTAATCCTCCTCTGGGTAGGGAATTACTGTTGTGGAGAATCCACTGCTGAAATGTTTAAGAAATTGGATGAGCTGTGTAAAATCATGCAAGGTGTCAGGCAGTTTGTTCATTCCCTTCTGCACAGGTGTGATAGAAACTATAAATTTAAACATGGTCTCTTTTACAGGAAAAAATCAAGGACCAAACAACAAGAGGGAGAAAACCTCAACTGCGAATGAGATGGAGCACTGTCAAAGGAAAGTCAGAGTCTCATGTGTACAGTTTTAGCAGAAGGCAATCATGATATACATCCAATCACTTCTTTATCTCCCCCCCCACACACACACCCCTCAGAAGATAGGCAGTTTTTTTTAGATTTTACCATGTGGGAAAGCATTGCAACAGACTTATGGGGTTCTAAGTGTTATCAAAGTATGGTACAGACTTCAGTGGGCCAGCAAACCCCACCTGTCAGGGATCCCTCAATTCTTGAAAAAAACGAGATGAGCTGATTCCTCCTATCATCTCTGACCTATTGTCACAAGGTGTCTTATGAAAGGGTCCTTCTTACCTTTGAAGCAAGGGCTTTTACTCCAGATTGTTTCTGTTCCCCAGAAAGGAAGAAAAGTGGAGGTACATTTTAGACGTATCAAGAGTTGGTACCGTTTTGAATTTTCCCAAGTTCAGGATATTAACTGTGCAGGGCCTACCACCTCTTTTGCATGTGGGTGCCCAGCTAATCGCATTGGATCTGAAAGATGCCTGTTTGCACATCTCCCTACACAAAGAATGCAGGTGCTTTCATGGAGTGTCTACTGTGGGATGATGTTTGGTTTATTTCATTGGTGTTTTGGCTTGTCTGGTCTGAGTGCTCAGCAAGTGTGTAGCTCAATGTATTGCTTACTGCATACTTCTGAGAATACATAGCATTCCATACTTGGACAATTGTTTCATCCACCCAAGCTCATTAGAGGAAGTAATCAGATCTGTAGCCTTAACCAGGGATCAGCTGAATCACTTGAAGTTTACCCTCAATCTGCAAAAGTCACAGCTGGCAATGTCCCAAAGAGCAATTTTTCTGTGCTTCTTTCTGGATACCTCAGTCAAGAAGGAATTTTTCTCAGAACAAGGTGAACAGCTACTCTTAATCCTGGCAAAACGGAAGAATGCACTCATCCACAACCAGGAAGTTTGTCAGGCTTGTGGGCTTCATGGCCTCCACAATCCTAAAGATTTCACCATGTGAAACTTCATGACTAAAATCCAAAGATACCTGAGATCTGTGAGTTGTCAACATTGTCAGTTCCTAGACCACCAGATTACAGTTCCTCCACTTGTAGTAAAGAAGTTACTGTTTGACAGAATAGATCACTTTGAACTGTGGAGTCCGCTTTGTGCAAGAAACCCCCAACCAATCCATTACTACAGTGTTGCCAAATCTGGTTTGGGAGACATTCATCCAGGATCTCAAGGTTTAGAGGATTTCAACAGCCTCAGAGGAGAGTGTACATCACTGTTAAGGAGATACTGACTATAGTTTAGGTGTTAAAGGCTCTTTGCTAACTTTGAAGGGACCCTGAATGTACTGATAGACAACACTACTTGCCTGTAGTACATAAACAAGCAGGGAGGAATAAGATGTTACCAGCTGTGCAGACAAGCTGTGTCAACGTGGGAATTAGACAGGGGTCCAGGGAAGTAAATAGTGTGGGAAGAAATAGCAAGGGAATTGTTATGGCTAGGCTTGCATAGGCCCTAGGGCTGAAAGCCTAGTACCAACCTGTGAACTGGCTGTACAACACAAGGTGTCTTTCATTGTGACTTATATCCTTTCAGAACTAAATACAGTAGCAGGGAAACTGAGCAAGACAAAGGCAGACCCTCACAAGTTGACATTACACTGGACGTCTTCCTGCAATTAGTTCACAAAGAGTGAGGGGATCCCACAGATGGATCTGTTTGCATCACCAGAAAACAGGCAACTGTCTCAGTTCTGTTCAAAAAAACTCCTATAGAGTAATCTGCACAATAAATGCCTTTTGCATATCATGGACGTTTGTCTCCCCTCCTTTTCCTTTAATTCCCAAAGTTATCCAGATGGTGATCCATTAACCTCATTCTGGCCCAGGCAGCACTGGTGCTTAGGGAGTTGGCATGATACGCAGTGCAAGGATTCACTCTTACATCTCCAGATTCTACAGCTCTCAGCTTAGATGACTGAATTTTAATGTCTCTTAAGCGTCCGTACCCTGAAGACATATTCAGTGTTGTCAAGGGACAAGAAAACTTGCCAGTAAGAAATTTTGTCCAAATAGAAGTTTGTTTTGTGATGTCAAGATAAGGGCTAGGACGCATCTAGTATAGGCTCCCCTAGCTGAATCAGTACCTTAATAAAATTCTCATTAAGGTTCATTTGTCTGCAATATCTGCCTGGCTTCTTTTGGAGCCTTCTCATGCTAGCCAGTTCGTGTGCATAGTTTGTCGACCGATTCTTTCATTTAAGACCACTGAGGAACAGTGTCACCACATAGGGCCTGAACTTTGTCCTAGAAAGACTGACTCAAGCACCCTTTAAGCTAGCATTCTCCTCACCAGTAAAGTTCCTAACTTGGAGGACAGCTTTGCTGATGGCAGTCATCCAGGAGGGTGTCCAAACTTCAAACCCTTATATGCAGCCCTAGCCTTTCTTGTTTCCATAAAGGTAGAGCAGTATCAGTACTACATCTTCCTTCTTAACTAAGGTGGAGTCACAGTTCTACCTAAACTAATCCATTCAGCTTCTCACCCTTTCCACAGAGCAAAAAGGAGGGAATCCTGCATTCCATAGATGTACACAGACAGCCGAGATTTTACCTAGACAAATGAAAAATTTCAGAAAGACTGACAGATTTTCATTTCTGTAGCAGAAAAAAGGGTACACCTCATGTTAAAGCAAACCATCTGCAAATGGCTGTCTACTTCTATTCTTTTCTGCTGTATCTTGGCAGACACAGTGAAGGCAGACAGTTTGATGGCTGCTGCCATTACTAAGGCATTTAGGCAGGGTTCAGCCTTGCCATTCTGATGTTCTTCGTGTTTCACTGTTGCAGTCATCACATTTGGGTTATCTGCTTGCAGTAGCCCTCAGTCGGCCTGATTATCAAAGTCTTGGGTCCTGCGTCTGTTGCTGTCTCATCTTCCGTGACGTCGGGTAGTCAGGGGTATAAAGCATACAGCCGATGCCATTACATCAGCCTTTCTTGCCATGTGGTGCCCAAAGCAGAAGCAGTTCGCAAGTGCCAGTCGGCTGACTCCTGAAATTTTCGTTTTTGAGTTTCAAAACTGAAGTCTCCAACTAAGGCTAAGTACTCCATTGGGGAAACTTTTTCTTGGTCTAAACCATGTCAGTAAAAGTCAATAACTGTATTTCTTGTGGAAAGCAAATACCTCATAAAGATTTCCATTCGTACTGTATTCCTTGCCTGGACCCTGACCACGACGTACCTCGCTGTCGGTTTTGTGCCTTATTTAAGCAACAAACTTATTTGTCATCGGTATATTTACGCTTCTAAATATTTTGGTGCTTGGTTTAATTATCCAGGTATGTCTTCGGTAAGCCATCCGACTACCGACATTCTGAAAAAACGCAAAGGTAAAGACAGAGACAGGCCGCCTAGGTCCAAAGCTGCCAACGACACTTCTCCTAATCCAGTCGTCAGTTTGCAGGTACTCCGTGAGGCGCTTTTACAGCCCCTGATACCCACTACTTCATATTCGCAGGCCTCTACTGAGACCCATTCAGAGTCCGGTGTGCCTCGAGATGCTTCAACCATGGAACCTGTAGATGTCTCTACCTTGGATGTGTCCAGAGCTGCTGTGCAGACATCGGCTTCTTAGGGTGCATTCAGGCCTACTGACTTGCATGTTAAACCGACACCATCTTCTTCTTCAAGGCCTAAATCTTGAACCATGACTAGAAAACCGATGCCCAGTCCGCATGGTCAAGCCTCTATGCCTAAGAAACAAATGATAAGAATGGCTGAAGATCTGCAGTGGGATTTTTAAAAAGGAACAAGATGTTACCAAAGTGATCTATTCTGTCAATTACTTTAATCAGGGGAAGCCAACCTTCCCCCTCTAAGAGACCTAGGACTGAATTTACTTATGATACTTCTGACCAGGATTCTGAAATTTTTGTTTCCTCTGATGGCCAGGATTTACCCTTATCTACCTATGAGGATTCTGATGCAGATGACTCTATTCCCTCTGCTTTCCCCCCAGAGGATTTCTCTTTTGGTGAAACCTTGCAAACTCTTAGGGAGCATTTACATTGGGAAAGCCAGGATTTCTCTGATTCTAAAAGGAGGCTTAGGGATTTCTTACTCCTGCCTCAGCACAGGCCTTTAGCTATCCCTCCTGTACTGGACATTATGGATGATGCCTTTTCAGAATCTAGCTTGGCCCCTGACTCTCTACCTCCTGCTCCCAGAAAACCTGATAAATATTACAGGGTTCCTGACTCTCACAAGTTCCTTTTTAAAAATCCCACTGCGGATCCTGAGACCATTTCACAGGGACCCAAGGGCATTAAGTCTACTACTGCCAAAAATCCTACCCCCTATGATAGAGACTCCAGGGCGCTGGATAGATTGGGTAAGAAGCTATACACTTCTGCAACCTTGGCCATTAGGGCCTTAAACTGCCAGTTTCATATGTTAAGGTATCAGCAGCATATTATTGGACTGCTTAAACAGAAAATGATGTTGATTCCTGATTGTGCTGAAAATAAAGATTTACAGGATTTAATGCATTCTGCTGAACAGGTTGGAAAACATACTTTTCAATGTGGTCTTGATTCACTAGAGGCCTCTTACAGGGCTGCTGTCACTGGGTCTGTACTTAGAAGGCATGCTTGGCTTAAGAAGCAATCCTTGCCAGATCATGTTAAAGCTAAATTACTGGATGCTCCCTTAAATCAGGACTGCCTCTTTGGCAGCAAAGCAGAAGAAGTTCTTAAAAAGATGGAGGAAAAAGCTAAATCTATGCAAACTGTTAAAGATTTCCTACAACTACAGCCTCCCAGATTTAGTAGGCATTGGCACTCTAAGAATTGGTCCTTTCCTAAGTCTTCCAAGCCTTCTCAGTCCAAACCCAGATCCAGCAGAACACCCAGGTGTCAGTCCCATGGTATGCACAGAACTAAGCAGTGGAGGGCTCCCACTTTCAAATCTGGGAGTAGTAAGACACCCCCCCTATGGTAAACTGTCTCAATGACTTAACTTTAAAACTTCCAAGCACTTCTCAACTGACTGCTCCTTTAGGGGTAAAGATTGCTCTGCAGGCAAAAAACTGGAAACTCATTACCCAGGACAAATGGGTTTTAAATATAGTTTCCCAAGGATACAGATTTCAATTCCATACGTTACCAACCCCAAACGGTTGGCCAGATCTACCCCCAAATCAGTGGGCAGAGGCTCAAAAGCAAGTACTCTTGTCTCTTAAGCATAAAGGTTATTCAAACTGTAGCAGAAGAGGAAAAGGGACAAGGTTTTTACTCAAGACTCTTTCTGGTACCCAGAAAAGACAACTCATGGTGTCCTATCCTGGACCTATCTAGCTTAAACACCTCTTTGGTGATTCCAAAATTCAAGATGCTAACTCTTCACCAGTTGCTTCCTATGCTAGGCAAAGATGCCTGGTTGGCAACACTCTATTTAAAGGAAGCCTACCTGCATATCCTAATCAGGGAATCTTGCAGAAGATACCTACACTTCAAAGCAGGCTACTTGCACAATCAGTTCTCTGCACTGCCCTGTGTGAATACCCTGGGCGCAGTAGATAAGCCAAAGTGCCTAGCTCCAGTCATTGCATTTTTGCAGGCAACGAATATTCAAATATATCCATACCTGGACGATTGTTTAATTCAGGCAGAAAGCCAGGACATACCTTTGAATCATCTGGCATTGGTCAAAAAGGTGGTAACTTGTCTGGGGTACACCATAAACGAAAATAAATCACATCTGGTACACTGTCAACAAATTATAATCCTGGGAGCAAGGTTGGATACAACTTCCCAGATGGCTTTCCTCACACCAGAGAAACAAATTCATTTGACAACATACTTCAAACTAATGGCCACAAAAATCCTGCTATCTGCAAGGCAAATACTGCAAGCCTTGGGGTTCATGACCTCCTGCATTCTTCTAATTCCATATGCATATGAGGAAACTACAGTGATATCTAAAATGCCTATGGTGTCAACATTCTCAGGACCTAGAAGCAATGATTCCTATCATACCTTGCCTATGGTTAGAGTTCCTTTGGTGGGCAGAGGCCTGCCATCAGAACAAGGGACTACCTTTCACTCTATCCCATGCCGCCCAAACCCTAACAACAGACTCATCAGACTATGCATGGGGGACTCACCTGGCAGGGAAGTGCATTCAGGGCAAATGGAACCCAAGTCAAATGCACCTGCGTATCAATCAAAAAGAAATGTTAGCTGTACAGAATGGTCTGACAGCCTTCAAGGACCACATTCTTCCAGGACAATTAATGATAAAGACAGACAACACCACTGTTATGTGGTATATAAACAAGCAGGGGGGGCACCCATTCTTACCCCCTCTGCAGACTAGCCATGACTCTGTGGAACACAGCCTTGAGCTACCAAGTGCATCTACAGGCTCAATTCCTGCCAGGAAAACTAAATGCACTGGCAGGCGAGCTAAGCAGAAATCTCATGGACCCACATGAGTGGAAACTGGAACCCAAGACTTTCAACATGTTGACAAACAGATGGGGGAGCCCAGATATAGACCTGTTTGCCTCCTCCCAGAACTACCAATTGAACAAATTCTGCGCAAGGACTCCCCACAAACAAGCTTGGAAAGTGGATGCTCTGTCCTTCTTGCCTTTCCTCCTCTGCCTCTCCTACCCAAAGTACTACTAAATATCAAACAGGACAAACCAAGGATGATACTGATTGCACCAGACTGGCCATGCCAACACTGGTACCCCCTCTTGCGCAGTGTGTCACTGGTGGCTCCATGGCACCTGCCTCAGACCCCTACCCTGTTGTCGCAACAGGAGAACCATATTCTGCACCCTCAGCTTCAAACCTTGAACCTGGCAGCCTGGCTAATTACCTAATCTCTCCGCTACCATCCCTCAGTAAACAAGTGTTGGATGTCATTTTGGAGGCAAGGAGGCATAGTACTAGAAAATCTTATGCTGAAAAATGGAAAAGATTCTATGCCTGGAACCAAATTCAAGGGATGGTCACAGCAGTGCCAAATTTACCTCAGATTTTTCAATACTTAACTGAGATGATTCACAAGGGCCTTTCTTTTTCCTCCATTAAATTTCACGCCTCAGCCATTTCAGCTCATTATAACACAGAACCACCCCTCTTCTCTCACCCACTGCTCAAGCAGTTCCTCAGAGGGGCCAAAAACTTAAGACCACACAGGAGAGCCCCAACTCCAGCCTGGGACCTCAACTTTATATTGGAAAAACTCGCTCTTCCTCCTTTTGAGCCAGCTGCAAGTGCATATTTAAAATTCCTTTCTTGGAAAACAGCCTTCCTTTTAGCAATCACTTCAGCAAGAAGGGTATCTGAATTACAGGCCCTTATGGCAGTGGAGCCTTTCATCATCTTTCATGTAGACAGGGTTTCCCTCAGGACCAATCCCTCCTTCATGCCCAAAGTGGTATCCAGTGTAGCTCTTAATCAATCCATTCATTTGCCTACCTTCTTTTCTAATCCACAGAACAAAGGGGAATGGATACTGCACTCCTTAGATGTGCACAGACAACTTAGATTTTGCTTGGACAGGACTAAACCGCAAAGGAAATCTGAACAATTGCTGGTGGCATTTGCTGCAGGAGCAGAGGGGAAGGCTATTTCAAAGCAAGCAATTTCTAAATTGATAGGCCATTGCATTCATTTCTGCTATAAACACCATGGAAAACCTATCCCCCATTCAACCAAGGCTGCATCTACCTCTACAGCCTTTCTCAGAGGTGTACATACCAGGGACATTCTAGAAGCTGCTACCTGGAGTTCTGTACATACTTTCACCAAGCATTACCATTTATCAATTTTCTCTAAATCCCGAGCTGGCTTTGCCACTGCAGTCTTGCAGGGCCTTATAGCTGGTCCTAATGCTATCTAAATGCCTCCTCTCATCCTTAGCTTTGGGAATATACCCAAATGTGATGACTGCAACAGTGAAACACGAAGAACCATAGTACAGTTGTGTACATTTACCGTTAATGTAGATGTTCAAGTGTATTCACTGTTGCAGTCCTGGTTACCCTCCCTCCAGCCCCCTGACTACTTTTGGCTATACCTTTACTCTTCTTTACTATGCTTAAAAGCTTTTTGGTGCATTTGCTTTTTTGTTGGAGGTGTAACCTTGTGTGTGTGTGTGTGTGTGTGTGTGTGTGTGTGTGTGTGTGTGTATATATATATATATATATATATATATAATTACTTCCCATTAGGGGGCACCTGACATCTGGGGCAAGAAAAACTGATGTAATGGCGTTGGCTGCATGCTTTATACCCCTGACTACCTGACATCACAGAAGATGAGACAGCAGCCGAGGCAGGACCCAAGACTTTGATAATCAGGCCGACTGAGGGCTACTGCAAGCAGATAACTCAAATGTGATGACCGCAAAAGTGAATACACTTGAACATCTACATTTATGCTAAGTGTACACAACTGTACTTTTTGGAATCTGCTACTTGGTCATTTGTCCACACATTAACTAAATATCACAAGTTAACTCTCAATCCAGAGCCAGGATGGTTTGCCACGCTGGTCTTACGGGGCATAACTTGGCAATGGCCACCCTTCTGTCTCTAGCATCCAGTCTAGTTAAGCTGTGGAAGGCACCTCAGATGTAAGGAATATTTTAATCGTGATCAAATGCTAAGTGTTACAATTACTGGCTCATACTACACCAACAGCAGCCAGTGAAATATGCAAAGGTGTCATATTTGCCACAAGACTCTCCTGTCTACTTTGACTCTTGTGCTTTACATACCCAAATTCAGTCATAAAGCCAAGGCTGAGTTGATCCTTAGTCCCCTTCCTCCCCCAGTGGATGAGGTTCATACTTCTGCTTCTTCACCTTCTGGATGGCCCATTACACTTCATCCCCTTCAGTAGTTGTTGCCTTGCTCATCAGGCAAGCTTCAACCAGACCCCAGTACCCTAAGACTTTCAGAAGTCTAAATGGTAAATGCAGCTTTCAGAACGGCCTCTTGTCCAGAAACAAGAAGTCTCTGCCTACCACAGATACTGTGGCTGTTCATCTAAAGGGTTAGTACAACAGGTCTATATTAGTTCGCTGAAATTTATTTTCAACGAACACGTATTCATCAATCCCTATTCAGTGAAAATCACTTCTGTGATTTGCTGAGTAATCCAAGGGTAAAGAAATACTTGCCCCGCAGCACAACGGACCCACATCTAGTTAAATCGAATCCACCCAAGTGGGGAGTGGGACCCCCAAACTGTATATACCAACTCCAAGATCGCACTGCAGTGGTGAAAAGGGCAAAGTTGTGTAGTTGGCCAACTATGTCTTTGCCCTTGGAATATTCAGCAAATCTCGAAACTGATTTTCGCTAATTTGTGATCAATGAATATGTGTTTGCTGAAAATAAATTTCAGCGATCTAAGATCAACCCAGTACAACAGTAAATTCCCTCAGGGCTTGCCTGATTTGTCTCTCTCTGGTGGCAGTGAATGGTCATTTGATTATCTGTTTTTCTGCATGGATAGTCGTCGGACAGAGCTGATAGATTTGATCCATAATACCCAGGGGCTGCAAAATCCCTTTGTATATCCCTACTGAGCTGATCTCCTTTGCTCTGTTGGCTGTTCTTCCCTACTAAAAACGTGCACCATTAATAGAAGTGCAAAGCATTTTCCCTGGTATTGCATGAGTGCCTTTCAGCTGAGCCTTAAAACTCAGTGGTCTGAATCTTTGGATCCTCTGGCCAATCAGATGAGACCCTCCAAAGCCAGCAGAAATCATATTCATTAGTGGTTTTTCACCCTTAATCTTTTGCTGGGGAGATCTTTTTACCTTACTTTCTCAGCAGTGAATGTCACCACAGATGCATCAACCCTGGAATGGGGGAGTTAAGGGCAGATGATCCAAGCTGTCTGGTCACAAGCAGAGGTCAAGCTGCACATCATTGACTTGAAGATGAGGCAGTCATCACTTTACAGGCTTTTCCAGGCTCCCTTCATCAGGGTACAATTGCCATATAGTCCATCAGTGTGGCTTTTTTGTGGTACAGAAGTAAATAGTGGGCCACTTTTATCCCTTTTGTTGAAAAGCAGAGAGTGAGGATGTAGGAAATGAGCTGTGTATTTTAGCCACTGGCTTATTGGGACCTGCATGTCTGCAGAAGCTGGACAGGCTCAGAAGGTATCTTCTGTCACTGGGGAAGCCGTGTTGCATTCATGATCAGTACCATGTGCAGCGATTTTTACTCCCTAATCCTTAATTTGGAGAAATAACCCAGAGATTCTGTGAGGTGGCCTTCTTGTTACATCTTGCCTCCCTTTCCCCTAATAACTAAGTTTCAGCAGAAAGCAAAATAAAACAAGCCCAAGGTCATTCTCCTAGCTGCTTTTAATATCAACAAATTTAGTTCCGTTTGTCCTAGTCTCCAGGCAGAAATTTTGCATCTGAGGCCATTCATGACCTTATCGACTTAGCAGTCCTCACCCAGAAATACTACATTGTTTCTCCAGTTTTACTGATTGCTAGGGATGCCTTCATATCTGCCCAGGGTTGTCAGTATTCTTACTCCCCAACTGTAATACTTTCAGGAGTAAGTGAATCAGAATTTTGGTCCAGGTCACATGAAGGAGACCGGATCCTTTCTCACTCTTTTCCTACCTGTCGAGATTACCAGTCTCCGTTACTCATTAGTTAGGGTTCATCTTCACCTGTTTGCTGTTTCTAACATTCTCCATGGTTTATGTGACTCTTCTCTGGTTTTCTTGAACATATGTAAAGCTTCTGTTAGAGGGTCTATCTAATTCATACTTGGTTTTAGGACTGCCTTTCTACCTTGGGACTTTAATTTTTATACTGCAAAAGATAACTACCTACTGTTGAACTATCACCTGAAGTTAATCTGAAGCTTCTGTCATAGAAGACTCTTTCTGGTAGCTGTTTCATCAGTGAGAAGAGTCTCAACTTCATGCTATGTCTGGAAAACCTTCTTTGTTTCCAATGAGAGAGTGATCCTGCACACAAACCCTACCTTTTATACCCAAGTTAGCCAGTGAAACTAATTTGAAACAGTGTATCAGGTTTGCCTGTCTCTTTCCTGAGTTAACGATTGGAGATTATGCCTTCCATTGCTTGGATGTGCATAGACAGTAGAGATTTTATCAGGAGAGAACAAAATCTTTTTAAGATTGTCAGTTGTGTCTTGAGCCTCTAATAAATTGGACTCTTTTGGCCAAGTTTATGCAGTCTAGGTAGTTTTCACACTGCGTTAAGTTTTACATTTCAGTCTACAGCAATACTTTACAAGTGGCTCTTTCTACACACACACACACTACTAGAACAGTGGCTACCCTCGTAGTTATTCTTTTGTGAAGCATCTTTGGACATTGTTTGCATATTTGCAGCATGGGCTGATCTGCATAATTTTGCAAAGCAGTACAAACTAGATATGATCTCAGTCCAGATTCTCCTTCAGGCCCTCAGTGTTTAGAGGGATCCATTCACGGTACCACTCAGAAAGATGAGCTTGGGAATCTGGTGGTTGGACCAGATCATGACAGATATAATATTTATGTTCGTACTATAGTGATAGGTCTGCATGGTCCCTCAGTCCATTCACTTCAATAAACCCATTTGCCTTCTGCCAGTCTAGGTAGGTGAACTCTAGAGGAGGCAGTGTTAAACTTTAGTTGTATGTGTACACTGAGTATGCTTATTTTTTTTTAAACACTGTTAAGTTGAACACTGTATATCCCGGAGAGTTTTTTCCTACGTTGCACTGACTTGAGCCTGTACAACCAGTCCAGACTCTTTGGAGGGGCAAAAGATCATGCATGCTTAAGTCTGTACTTTCACAGATTTTCTGTGAGGTACCAGTTCTGACATATATAACATACACCCTTTGCACATGCATGGCAATGGGTAAACTACAACAGATATTGAAACATCCCCCCCAAAAAAACCCTGATCAGTTGAAAAAAATATTCACGCATAAAGCACTTGAAATAATGAATAAAGTGAACTTTTTTCTTTCATTAAAAGCAGGTAAATGTCACTTTTTGGGGGGTTGTAGTAGCTGCTTGCACAGTGATCAGCAGTTAAATTTGGGGGGAGGGTTAATTAAATATTTTAAGCAGATCTTGGCTTGCAAAAATGTATTTGTTTGAAAGACAATCATTCATTCGTTTCTTTATGTGGTCATAGTGAATGAAGGGATGAGCTTCACAGTTTAACAGCTTTTCATCCTCATTGTTTTTTAATGAATGAAGTATGGTTACGCACCTTTTGGTTCTTGCAGTCATCAGGTGCAATGTTTTATGCTTTTTGCCCTTGCACCTGTCAATTATCAAGCCTCCCCTGTCAGACTCAAGCTAGTCTTTCAGAATCGTATGAATCATTCAAGCAGCCAAGTGAGGTTTTGTGTCCTTGTTGGTATCTCAGCAGTGAGAACAAATTTTTATGACCTGTAGGTTTCACATCACAGCAGAAACCACTTCTTGCAAGTACATGCTTCTGTAAACTTGCTTGATGAAGGCTATAACCAGTCAAAAGCTTTGTGAGCCACATACACACACCCAGATCATGGGCCTGCCTATTTTCTTCAAAAGACTGCTACAGTCTGTGCCATGCTCCCCCCATCAGCGGCACACCCATCCCTCCTACCAACAACATCAAGCACCTGAGCCAATAATCAAACACTTATCACCTGTGCTATAGTCATGACTTTATCCTTTGATGCTAGTGTGTTGACATTAGCTGCATCTTTTGATTATTGTGAGGATGGTGAGTTGGTGAGGATACAGCATTTCTGTACTGCTACTGTAGAAATTCCTAAAAAGTTGTGGACTAAACATTATTGGTTCATCCACTCAAAAAAATTGTGCATGAATGAGAGTGCTCTAAACTTAACTTGAATTATCATCTACTTTTCAGTGAGGGACTGAGTAAATGTTCATTTTCTGTTACAAACTCAAAAAAGTACATTATATTTTATATATATATATATATATATATATATATATATATATGTATATATATATATATGTATATGTATGTATGTGTATATATATATATATATATATATATATATATATATATATATATATATATATATATATATACACACACACACAAACAATAAATGGTTTAGGCTCAGTTTTTTAAATATAAGTTTTTCAGTGGTTACGTATGGAATGTTATTGTTGGAATGTGTTGTTTGTCACTTGGTAAAATTTGGTAGTTTATACATGATTTGTGTGACTTTTAGAGGTTGGATGTGTTAGTTCTTTAAGTAGTGGAGTTTGGTTTTATAGCATTTTCTCCACTGCAGCCCGAGATGACAGTTCATGTCTGTAGTTGCTGGTGTTGTTGGTGCTGTTTACGGCACCATTCCGTCTTAGAGAAAAAAAACATTTCATAATGGAAAGATATCTTTATAAGTTCAATAAGGAAGTCAGTAGTAAGAGGTATTGGTTTTGACATTTAAAGTTAATAGGTTCATAGGTGTGTACTGGGCTAATGGTCCTGGAGCCTTTACAAGCCTAGCCCATAGAAGTGCCCTGGCATCATGCCACCCAATGTTAGTTCCAGCGCCTCTATCAAGTAGAGCCACTGGAGTGATCCTGGGGTGAAATATTTCCCATCCACTCATCAAGATATTTCTTGAAGAGGGCCAGTGAGGTGCTCTGCTTGACATGTATGGGAAGTCCATTCCAGAGCATGGGCAGTGTCTGGGGTATGAACCTGTCCCTCCAGCATGTTCTGTTGATTGTGGTAATGAGGTTGAGGTCTCTGGAGGGTGTGGTGCGGAGGGATTGGGATTTCTTTCGATGTAGCATTTCTAACACTGGGTCAGACATGGCTTTGTAAGTCAAGCAGAGATTGCCTCTTAGATGGTATGAAACAGAGAATAGCTGGAGTTTTTTTGAGTCTGTCCATGTAGGATGTGTTTAAAGCTTAGGATCCTCTTTGTGAGGTACTTTTGTGGTTGCATGTGTCTAGTGAGGTACATGCCAAATGGGGCATTATACTCGATGATTGGTCTAATGAGGGAAGAGTAGAGAGAGATGATGACCTCTTTCTTCCTGGATGCAAAACCCTTGGTAATGAGATGCACCACAGAGAAGGATTTTCTGACCACAGTGGCAATGTTGTGGATGAAGGAGAGGTTGCTGTCTACCTGTGTCCCCAGATCTCTCATAACACCTTCAGTGTTCAGTTTCACATCGATGTGGTAATTAGTGGGAATGGAGTTTTTCCCAAAGGGGATGACAGTACATTTTTTGGCATTAAGCTTAAGGCCATGGTTTCGACACCAGTCATTGGCCTCAGTGAGGCCTTTCTGTAGGATGTCTACATCACTTGGGGAGTTAATAATGGCTCCCAGCTTGCAGTCATATGCGAACTTGGTCAGCCAGAGTCCCTCTGTGTTGGCCTGGACCTCTGAGAAGTAGATGCCAAACAGGGAGTACCTAGGACCGATCCCTGTGGGACTCCACTCGTGACTGGTCGGCAGTCTGACTTGGAGTCTACTACTTTCACAGTGTGGGTTCTGTGAGCCAGTTTGCAACCCACCTAGTGATATAGGGGTTGATGCCTAGTTTGGTGAGTTTATCAATAATTCCCTAGTGGGGAATGGTATCGGAGGCCTTGGCCAGATCAAGGTAGGCTGTATGAACTGCATTGCCCTCATTCACAGCTTTGGTGACTAGCTCAAAGAAGTCAACCAGGTTGAACAGGCATGATCTACCTTTCACAAAATCAAATTGCGTGGGATCTAGAGTTTGGAGGTTCCCTATATCTTTGTTAATTAGGTCCATGATGATGCGCTCCATAGCCTTACATATCAGACTTTTCAGACTAATGGAGTGAAAATTCCTAGGGTCTGTAGTCGCTACCCTTTTATGGAGAGGGATGACTGTAGCATTGCACCATTCGATAGTGACAAAGCCTGAGGTGAGGCTGTGATCGAACAGGGCACGCAGATGTGGTGCCAGTTCACTTCGGAGTCCATGTAGAACATGTCCAGGGATATTATCAGGTCCCATGGAAGCTGTATTCTTGGCCTTGGACAATGCAGCTTTAACCTTTGCTGCAGTAATGCTGGTGCCTGGCACTCTTCTGATATTGTGATTGGTCCTTTAGGGGTGAAGGGGTAAAGTTGGCACTGAATCTGTCGGCCAGTATGCTGACAGTATCTGCTGTCTCCGTATAGGAGGTACCATTGTGCAGTAACTCAGAGCAAACCTGGGTATTGCTGTGGAGATTCTTGCTATAACTATAGAAGGCTTTGTGGTTGTTTTTAGTGTCTGCCACAATTCTGTTTTCATAGCTGGCTTTAGAGGTTTTGATGAGGGATCTCAACTTTTTGTTGAGGCTAATAAGGGAGTTTTTCCAGTCTTGGGACTTCACCTTTTTCTGTAATAGTTTCTCTTCTGTTGTAGAGTTTATTAATGATTGAAGACCATCAGATTGTCTTCCTTTTTTTGGAGGAGAGCGTCTTTGTTCTGTTGGGTATGGCTAGTTCCATGCATTTATGTATATGTTCGTACAGTGCATTGGATGCATGATTGCTGAATCATACACTATTTTACATTGACATAGGTGCCATGAAGTTAGCCATCTTTGTTTTTAGGAGCCCAAAGTCAGCTTTGGAGAAGTTTTTCATGGTGGTTACCTTTGCGGGGGGTGTGGGTGAGATGTGGATTTCCATGGTGATTAGTTTGTGGTCTGATCTAAACAGGGAGGAACTGACTATTGGTGTAGAGCAACGGTTGCCCATGTTAGTAATAATCAGGTCAAGGGTGTTGCTTCCTCTAGTGGGGGTAAGAATGAGATGGTCCAGGGCATTGGAATTGATGAATTCCAGGAAGCGTTGGGCCAGTGTATTGGTGCATGAGTAGTTTTCCCAGTTGATAGAGGGGTAGTTGAAGTCACCGAGTCTGAGAGTGTTGGGTTGGACCCTATTAGTTCCTGGGTGCTTAGGAATGTGGAGTGAGAGTCTTGGGACATGGTTGGGGCCCTATAGCAGGGTACAACCTGAATCCCCATCTTACTGAATGTTAGCTGCACCTTGAAGTATCTCAAATGCGTTATGCTGGGCTACTAGTCAGGAGGTGTGCATATCCTTTATGAATATGGAGACTCCACCGCCTTTTGAGCTTCAGTCCATGTTCTGGGGCTGAAAGGTGTGGAATGAGTTATAGCCTGGTAGTGCAGGGGTGCTTTCTGCTGCTTCAAACCAGGTCTCCATTACAGCACAAATGTTGATGTTCTCCATTTTGAAGAATGCTTCGAGCAAATGCATCTTGAGATTTAGACTTCTAGTGCTGAGCAGCATGACCCTCAGATTGCATTTATTTATAGCTGCTACTGTGGTAATTTGGTCTTTGGAGCATTGCCTAAAAAAGGGACTATAGGGGTGGCAAGAGTCTTAGCCAGTATCCAGAAACCCGGGGGTGACAGATGCAGGCCATCTCTGGCAAAGCATCGAGATCTGTCAGTCGTGTCATCTCAAGCAGACAAATACTGGATCCCCTTAGGATGACACCAGAAACTTAGCCAATTGTTGAAGTCCGTCATTTTCTGCTTGTACTGTGGTATTATTCTGGATGACAGTAGGATGCTGCTCAGGGCTAGGGTCATACCTGTCTGGGCCATATAATCCGAGAGCTCCTCCTTGTCTATCTTCATGTAGTCCAGGGAGGTGCATCTCAGGTCAGTCGCACCTACATGGACAGTGACAGAGTCATACTTGTACTTGTTGTGGAGTGACCTGAATGCAAGTGTTATGTGTTGGATTCTGGGACCTGATAGACAGCTGACTGTTACCTTCTCCTTATTCAACCTAGTGAGTGTGACATCAGTGTGCGTCACTATCGAGTCACCTATGATTAGTGTATTGGGCAAGCTGTTTTGCCTTAGATGCTTAGGTTTAGGGGCACACTGTGTAGGTGAGCTATGTCTTGTGGTTTGTGCTATGTTGTGGTGGTCAAGTGCATTTCTGCCTTGGAGGTCTCTGCTGTTTGCGTCAATTTCTATTGAGAGCCTCCGTGAAGGTGGGTATGTGATGTGTGTTTTCATGTGAGAGCTGTGATGGTGGGTGTTCTGAAGGGCTATGTGTTGCATGTGGTGCGGTGCAGGTGTTGACCTTCTCTTCTTGACCAACTATTCCAGTCTTTGCTTGAGAGTGCATGTCTTCCAGTTTGGATGTATAAGTGCATCTCTCACAAGTCTGAGTGTTGGGAGGTAAGAGGAGAGGGTTGTCTGTGTACATGAGGCAGTTGCTACACTGCCTCAGAATGTGCAGGTTCACCAGGTTAATAGGAGAAAGCACAGGGAATTGACCTTTAGACATGCCAGGAGGGGATGGTCATTATTACTAAGCACTGGAACTATTTCCTTATATATTCCTTTTATAGGAAAAATGTCACTCAAGGTGTCTGAGTCTGTACAGAGTACTGACAAACACTTGAGGAGAAACTAATATGTAGACCTTGAAAATTTAAGGATGAAGTATTCAGGCAGATATGAAGTATTTAGGCAGATATTCTGAAGTTACAAAGAAATCAAGCAGTACTTACTGAAAAATAAAGAATTAACGTGTCAAGAATAATGAAAAGAGGGGAGTTGCCTGAATGGCTACTGCCTGGCTACTACTAATGCTGGTCTCAGCACAGCTTCACTCTGTTGGGATACAGTACTCCTTTCCTTCTTCTATCAGCAGAAGCAAAATGTTATCACCAGTCCCAATAAGAGAAGTAGGCCACGGCCTGTTCGGTGATCCACAGTCTTGTCCCAGATGGTACGAGGGTCTGCAGGCTTGTAGCCTTTTTCTGGTATATGCCTCGAATAGCAACCAGACCAATTAGGTACGTTAAGCACAGACTCTCACTATCCAACCAGAAAGAGTTAGGAATCAATGCTCTTTGCTCCTACTCTTACCAGGATCATAATATAAGCACAGATTCCAAGCTGTCACCTATAAAGCAGTTAAGCTTTCTGATGATCAGCAATCTCCAGAAAATAATGCAACTGCACTCCTTCTCTCACCAGGAGAAAACAGAAGCACTAATCCCAGAATGTGGGCTCTCTGGTAACTGGTAGTCTTGCAATAGATGGTTAAAGGTAAGATGAAAAAAATGGTTTATCCTAAACACTGCAGTGTGCACTAGAGGAATTAGATTTGAAAGTAGGTAACTTAAGATGTTCTTTATGTTTCACTGTTGCAGTCATCACTTGTGAGTTATCCCTGCTGGGTAGCCCTCTGTCTGCCCGAATACCAGAGCCAAGCTTTTCCCTGCACCGGCTGCTGTCACCTCTGGACTGACGTCAGGTCATCAGTGGTATAAAGGAGAGCAGCCAAAGCCATTACATCAGTCTTTCCTGCCATGGAGCTCGAAGCAAATGCAGTTTGTGTGTGTGCCGGTCAGTCATTGCCAAAGTGGAAGTTGAATCAGAAAACGACTTAAGCTAAGTATCCCGTTGGGGACCTTTTTCTTGCACTAACAGATGTCTGAAAAAGTCAGTAATTGTCTCTGCTGTGGAAAACAAATACCACACAGAGACTTCCAAAACTTGTGCTTTACTTGTCTAGGCCCAGACCACGACGTACTCCGTTGTCAGTTCTGTGCACTTTTCAATTCAAGGACTATTCATTGTAGAGCTGATTTTGTAGCCAGGCATTTCCAAAGTAGTTCCTCGCATTACGAAATGGCATCTGTCAGCAGTCTATGGATATTCCCAAAAAAATGAAAAGGTAAAGAAAGGGGCAGACCACCCAAACTTAAGCCTTCAGATGACCCTTCCCAGAAGCAAGTTGTCAGTTTTCAGGAATTCAGTGAGGCACATTTGCAGCCCCTGATGGCCCAGTTTGTTTCCTTCACAGGCCTCCACCGAGACCCTATGCCGCCAGGGAATGCTTCATCATCCGATCCCTTGGTTGTCTCCGCTTCGGTTGGGTCCGGAGCCACTACGGAGGCACCAGCTTCTGAGGAAATTCTTCGCACAACCGATTCAAGGCAAAAAACTATGTCTTCGCCTCCAACTACTGCATCCCAATGACAAATGGATTTACAAAGGTCTAAAAGCAAGACCACCCCAAAGAAATCAGTCTCTAGTCGCCATCATACTCCTCCTTCACCACCTCAGACACAGTTACTGAAAATGATGGAGAACCCCTCATCACTTTCATCAGAGGTAGCCATACCACTCCTCCTAAAAGAAAGAGGAATACTCCCCTGAAGTTCACACAGAGCCAGATTCTCAACTTTGGCTACCTTGATTCAGATGAGGAACAACCACCACTCACCTCCTTTGAGGATTCTGATGCAGAGGAATCTATTCATTCTGCCTCCCTCTCTTGAGGATCTTTCATTTGGGGAAACCCTGCACACACTCAGAGAGCATTTCCACTTGGTAGCCCAAGATTTTCCTCAGTCTAAGAAAAGACTAAGGGAGTTTCTAGATCTTACTCAGCACAGAACCTTGGCCATCCCTCCTATTCTGTATATGGTGGATGATGATTTCAATGAATCTAGCCTCACCCCTGATACCTTACCCCCTGCTCCTAGAAAACCTGACTGGTACTACAGGGTGCCTGATTCGCATAAGTACTTGTTTAAAAACCCTGCAGCAGACCCAGAGGTCATCACACAAGGGCCCAAAGGGGCCTAGGCTAGCTCATCTAAAAACCCAATTCCCTCTGAAAAGGACTCGAGCTCTGGATAGATGGGGTAAGAAAGTGTACACCTCCACAACCTTAGCTATTAGAGTTCTTAACTGCCAGTTTCATATGCTAAAATATCAACAGCACACCTTGGAACTTATGAAACAAAAATTTTCATCTTTACCTGATACTAATACTTCCAAAGAGTTAACAGATTTTCTGCACTTTACTTCTCAGCTAGCTAAACACTCCCTACACTGCGGATTCGATGCCCTAGATGCCTCAAGTAGGGCTGCTGTGGCAGGTTCAATCATTAGAAGGCACTCGTGGCTAAAAGAACAACCACTGCCTGATCATGTAAAATTAAAACTACTTAATGCCCCCCTGGATAAAGGCCACTTGTTTGAATCAAAAGCAAAGGAGGTCATCAAAAAGATGGATAATGCTAAATCTATGGAAACAGTTAAGGACTTCCTCCAAGTTCAACATCTCAGATTCAGCAGAAACTTTCTCTCTAAGCACTGGTCTTTCCCAGCCCCCAATAGATGTATTCAAGGGAGGCCTCGCAGAGACAGACCAGTTAGACCAGAAAACCAAGGCCAGCGAAGAACTAAGCAGTGGCCCTTCACCACTCCCACAGCAGGGAGTTCTAAGTCCACTCACTGCTCTAAGAATGTGCAATGACTCCCACTACCCCTCCCATCAGAGGTTAGGAGGAAGGCTATCCCTTTACAAACAAAAGTGGCTGTCTGTAACAAAGGACCAATGGGTATTAAAAATCATTTTTCAGGGTTACAAATTTACCTTCCAACAAGTCCCAACTTCAACAGGTTACCAAAATCTACCTCCAAAACAGTGGACAGAAGCATTAAAACAAGTGCACATACTCCATGCTCAAGGGGCAGTGGAACCTGTGCCACAGGAGCAAGCAGGAAAAGGTTTTTACTCCAAACTGTTACTAGTGCCAAGAAAAGAAGGTGCTTGGCGACCCATCCTCGACTTGTCCACTCTAAACACCTTCCTAGAGGTCCCAAAATTCAAAATGCTATCTTTTCAAAAACTTTTACCAGTGCTGGGAAAAAATGCATGGTAGCCACGCTAGACCTAAAGGATGCCTACCTTCATGTACCCATAAGGGAGTCTTGCAGAAAATACCTATGCTTTAGAGCAGGTTCACTTTCAGTTCTCTGGCCTACCCTTTGGCTTATCTATGGCTCCCAAGGTCTTCACAAAATGCCTGGCCTCAATGGTTGCCTTTTACAGACAGCAAAACATCCAGATTTACCTTTATCTGGATGACTGCCTAATCCAGGCAGACAACAAAGAGAAGTTACTACAGGACCTGCTCTTTGTACAAACAACCCTAACCTCTCTAGGGTTCACTATCAACAGGAAAAAGTCAAACCTAAACCCCTCCAGGCAGATCACCTTCTTGGGCACACTCCTGTACACAGCCTCTCAAACAGCCTTCCTCTCACCAGAAAAACGATGCTTTCTGCCAAATTACGTCTCCCAGCTAGCTCTCAGAAAAAAACTGAGCGCAAAGAAAATTCTGCAAGCACTGGGTTACATGTCATCCTGCATTCTGATGATTCTCCTGGCCAGGCTGCATAAGGAAACTCCAGTGGTACCAACACTTTCAGTCTGTGGAAACCACTCTCCCCCTCATTCCATGCATAAGGAACGAGTTTCTTTGGTAGGTAGAGGTATGCACTCAGAACAAGGGCCTTCCCTTCATCTACCTTCCTCAAGGCCAGACTATCACCACAGATGCCTCAGACCTAGCTTGGGGCGCTCATTTAGACACCCAGTGCACCCAAGGCTCTTGGGACCTCAGGCACCTTCAGTGGCACATCAACCTAAAGGAAATGCTGTCAGTTCACAGGGCTATCGCATCCTTCCAAAACCACCTAAAACCAGGAGTCCTCATAAAAACAGACAATATCACAGTCATGTGATACATCAACAAGCAGGGGGGACACACTCCTACCCTCTCTGCCGACTAGCCATGAGCCTGTGGCAGACCGCCTCCTCCATGGACCTACACCTGATAGCCCAGTACATCCCAGGAGTAAACAATACCCTAGCAGACCATCTAAGCAGAAACTACTTAGACCCCCACAAGTGGAAACTCCAAAAGGGGACATTCCTCCAAATCACCCAGGCTTGGGAGACACCAGAGGTGGACCTCTTTGCCTCACAACACAACAATCAGCTGCGCAAATTCTGCACCAGGGGGTTCCACCCCCTGCGTGGAAAGTGGATGCTCTCTCATTCCAGTGGACCAATCTCTTCATTTATGTGTTCTCCGCCTGCCCTTACTCCCAAGAGTATTGCTCAAAATAAGGCAGGAAGGACCAAAAGCCATCCTTATAGCACCAGATTGGCCCAGGCAACATTGGTACCCCTTGCTGCTCAGCCTGACCAAGGAGCCTTACAGGCCCCTGCCTTTAACTGTGGACCTCCTGACACAAGCCAGAGAGGAGATTCTGCATTCAAGCCTGCACACACTCAAACTTTCTGTATGACTTATCCTCCAGGGACTGGGGATAACCCACAGTTGAGCAAGCAGGTCCCAGACATTATTAAGGAAGTCAGAAGGCCTAGCACCAGGAAATCTTACTCAGAGAAATGGAAAAGATTCAACACCTGGTGCCTATCAAAAGGTCACAGCAGCTCCCAGCCATCCTTCACACTTATTCTGGACTACCTAGCGAAGCTACTTAACAAGGGCCTCTCCTTTTCCTCCATTAAAATCCATGCCTCAGCCATTTCAGCACACTTTCATGCTGAACAGTCTGTCTTCTCTCACCCTTTGATTAAGCAATTCCTCAGAGGTGTATCTAACATTAGGCCCCCTATAAGGGTGTCCACTCTAGCCAGGGACCTGAACTATGTCTTAGCTGACTTTACCTCCCTTTGAACCAGCCCAGACCTAAAACACCTTTCCTGGAAGACTGCCTTCCTTTTGGCTATTACTTCAGCTAGGAGGGTGTCAGAACTTCAAGGACTCATGGCCACTGAACCCTTCATTATCTTCCATGCAGACAGTGGGTGTTTCAGGACTAATCCCTCTTTCATGCCAAAGGTAGTATCAGATGTGACCCTAAACCAGGCTGTACATCTCCCCACCTTTTGTTCCAAACCCTCAGAATAAAGTGGAGAGAATTCTGCACACACTGGATGTGCACAGACAGTTAAGATACTACCTGGATGGGACAAAGTCCATTAGGAAGATGGATGAACTGTTTGGCTTCACCCCAGGGAAAGAGGAGAAGCCTATCTCCAAGCAGACCATTGCAAAATGGATATTTCACTGCATACAGTTCTGCTACACTTTTCATGGGAAAAGTCCTCCTAAATCTATCAGAACTCATTCCACTAGGGCAGCCTCTACTTCAACTGCCTTCCTTAGAGGAGCACCCACCAGGGACATCCTGGAAGCTGCCATTTGGACCTCAGTCCACACCTTTACCAAACACTACCACCTGCCTCTGTTCTCCAGGGCTCGGGCATGCTTTGCCTCTGCAGTCCTGCAAGGCATGTTAGCTCAGGCCTAGGAATTTCATACTTCCATCCTCCTCTTCCTCAGCTTTGGGAAGCCTTCCACAAGTGAAGACGGCAACAGTGAAACACGAAGAACATAGTGCAGTTGTGTGCACTTACCGTAAATGTAGATGTTCGAGTGTATTCACTGTTGCAGTCCTATTTACCCTCCCACCTTCCCCCTTAATCTTATCCTTTTTGGAGATTAACTGTCATTCTTGTGGCTTTAGCCCAGCAGGGGCTCTTTAAAGAATTTCCTTCAAGGAGCTCATACAGGTTAGGGCAAGAAAAACTGAAGTAATGGCGCCGGCTGCTCTCCTTTATACCACTGACGACCTGACATCAGTCCAGAGGTGACAGCAGCTGGTGCAAGGGAAAAGCTTGATTCTGGTATTCAGGCCAACTGAGGGCTACCCAGCAGGGATAACCCACAAGTAATGACAGTGAATACGCTCAAACATCTACATTTATGGTAAGTATACACAACACTGCTTTTTATTTGTCTAAAATGTTAAGTTTTAGTGGAGAGTCACTATTTTTAAAACAATAAGATAGATTGAAAGGGGCTGGTCAGTTTTTTTTCTGGTACTATGGAATACAGTAGGATGACCAATAAATTTAAATAGTTGAAGGGGAGTGATTCCACAAGATGATAATTTTGTGCTTACTCGTACCAGCCAGTAAAAGCAGAGAGGAAATGAGATATATGGTCAAATTAACATAAGAGGCAGGCAACTAGAAAGACAGTGGTGTTGTAAGAACACAGTAGTAACCAGGTGGGAAAAATTTCTGTCTGACTCTCAAGAAACAGAGCTGTGGTCTCTTTTCAAGTTTTAATATGCAGTTAAAAGCAGAATACAAGTAAAACACAGTGTAAAGAAAACAAATCACAGTATACAAAACAGAAAAAGGTAATAAAGTAATACAAAATACAACAAATAAAAGCAAACTAACCCTTCCCTCACAGCAAACTGTAGCAGAGTCTGGGTGAGCCTTTCCAGTAAAGCTCTGAAATGTTTTATTTTACCCCTTAAGTAGAAGGTTTAGTTTCTAGCGCCACTCCCTCAGTTCACAGATGATTAACCTTAACTGACCTGTTCTGACTTGTATGGCTCCTTAATTGACCTGTTCTAATTTCTGTCGGACTCACAAGAGACAGAGCTATGGTCACTCTTCAAGTTTTAATATGCAGTTAAAAGCAGAATAGAAGTAAAACACAGTGTAAAGAAAACAAATCACAGTATACAAAATACAACAAATAAAAAGCAAATTAACCTTTCCCTCACAGCAAACTGTAGCAGAGTCTGGGTGAGCGTTTCCAGTAGTTGATAAGTGTTATGGAAGAGCCACTACTATTCCTGTTTCTGGCAGTGAAGAACTTCAGAAAAGTGTTTTGCATTCACATGCTCCTGATGTTAATGATGTGGAGTATATTAAGACCTGTCTCTCTCTCTCTCTGTCTAAAACAGAGTGAACGTTTAATATGTTCAACCTTCAGTTGTCATACCTCTCAACTGTCCAGATTTTTGCCTCGTATTCTTGGTCTGTTCCTCATAAAATCTGTGGTTTTCTGGATTTTTGTGCCACGTCCGTGAAGACTGACTTCACTAAATAGTGACAGGCATTTGAGTTTCAGACTTCATACCCTGTAAAAAATGCATGGTAATACAAGACCTTTTATTCTAGCAACTTTCCAAGTTTATGAGAGCAATATTTAAAATATGTCCCTATTTTGGGGGGTTTGCCCCCCCATAATTTTTGGCTTTGTCCAGATTTTTTGAGCTAAGAGGTTGAGAGGTATGTCTGTTGTTACTAAGTACTGTCTGAAACATCTAATTTTGCAGCTGATATGCAATCATGTATATTGCTGAGTGTATCTCTAGAAGAAATGATAAATTTTCTGGATGTATGAAAGGTAATGAAGTTGTAGGATTTATATGAATTTTGTTATGAATATGAAAGTGGGGAGTTTGTGTAGAAGTCGGTGGATACTGCTACTGGTAATGTGTTTACTTTTAGTGCTTTCCAGAATTTCATTCATGTGTGTTTCACAACTCTCTGCATATTAGACATAACTTTTTCATGTACTGATGAAGTTTGTAAGTAGTTTTATTATTCAGTGCATTGCTTTACAACGGTTTCTGGTATGTGCAAGAGTTTGCGGGTAATATAAAATATTTTGTCATAAAAGTCTTTAGGCTAATAATTTAGTTTGGTTTCTGTTACTGTAGCTAATACACCTGTTTGAATTTTCATGCACTCCTTATATAATGCTTGATTTTGAACCTGCAGCTTTGAGAGCTATTTTCAATTAATTATACTTTGTCCGATGGCAAAGCATGTTATTTTTATTTCATCAAAATCTCTGGAGGAAAGAATTTTAAAGATGACTGCACACTGATTAACAGCTTAATTTCAGCTTTCCCCAGTGTGAAAACAGAAACTGAGAAAAGGGAGCCAGTGAAACTATTTTTTGGGGGGGGGGGTGTTACTGGGTAGTAAGTACACAACTTGGATGTCAGCAAAGTTTAGAAAGCCTGAAAGAAGATTAACCAGAAAAGGTGAAAAGAAAAGACTGGAAAGAATTGTATAGCTGTTCACCAAAAATCAGTTCCAAGCTTCAGCTCTGGTACAAAAGATGGCTTCTAGTAATTTAGAGAAAAGGGTAAATCAGATGTACTCAGAGATGATTAAAATAAATGAAACATTGATTGAATATATCAACTCAAATTACAAAAGTCTGGAAAAATAGAAGAAGCTTTAACTAACTGTTCAGATAAACTCATAAAACTGCAAAAATCAGAGGTTGACATGCAGAAAAAGGCTGGCTCAGTATAAATACTTCTCCAGAAGGGCCGTTTCAAAAAGCATAGAGTTAGAAGACCCACTTGTGTGGAGAAAACCTGAGATTTTCTGTTATACCAGAGAAGTGGGAAAGAACAGACAGTATGAAAGTACAGATAAGCAATTGGACTGGTATTCCAGACCGCAATTTGTTAATTGAAAGGGTACATAGAGTGTATACCCCAATCCTGGCCATGAGAAAGCAGCTTAGACCGGTAAACATGCAGTCATACTAGCAAAAAGAGTTGATCCTGACAAAACTGTGGAAAAATGGAAAAGTATTAAAAATTGGAGATAGCAGAGTGTTTGTGAGAAATGATTATTCACAGTACACCAGGCAGCAGAGAAGCACCTTTATCACAGCAATTGGAGAATGTCGAGAGGCAAGTATGAGAGTCTAACTGCTGTATCCAGCTGTCTTCGGAATACTTTTCCTGGAGGTTCAAAGACATTTTTGGGTGCAGAACAGGCTTAAGAGGAATTAAAGTTTATTCAACAAAAAATAAAGCAGCAAACATAAAGGGACTCCGCTTCTCATTCTTCTGACAACAAAGGTCATAGAGTTACTTTGCCACTTTTCCATTGTTCCAAAGAAGAATGCTTGTGAGACAGAAAAAAAAACACAGGAGTTGACTTCGAAGAATCAGGAATGTCTTGAACTAGAACCAGAGTCTAGTGTTGGGAGATTGAGAGGAACAGAGAGAAGACCAGCAATACTGAAATTACTAAATAAATGAGAGACTATAAAGCATCAATTACATTTGTGACATGCGGCTTTGGAAGAAAAAGTAGCTGAGAAAGACTGGACTTTCATTGACTTTTGTTAAACTTGCGGTGTACCCTATTTTATCAATATTGTTTAGAAGGACACTAAAAGGGGAAGTAACCTTAAGTAAAAAAAAAAAAAAAATTGTTCTTATTAGTATTTATACAAAATATTTAATGGTAAAAAGTGCATGTTATATATAGTACATCAGTTTTGTATAGTGTGTAGTTTGAGTATTTTAAGTGTGGAGGAGTCTTTTCAGTGACTGTTGTATATACTTGTCAAAGATATTAAAGATACTTTCTCTAATTTTTACAAGAGTGAATGTCTAGTTTAACGTTCTTGGCTTAAGCTATAAACAGGCGGTGTAACCAAGTAGGTTTGACAAATAAGAAAAAATGATGACAGCCATGAAAATGTTAAGCATCTTACATATTCAGAGATATTGGCTTGTTTGTTTTTTGTTCCTTTAACAAATGTTCAGTGGGAGTCATAAAGTAGGCTGCATTTGTACATTCTTTTCTGAGTTAAATTGAGAGAGATTCATTACCGACTACTTTTACATGAAGACAAGCTGTCTGCAGGTGCAAGCAGTTAATGTTGAGAGGTCTGAGCATTCTTAGCTGAGGTATAAATTTTAAAGATACAATAACAAGCAGTTCAGTGGAATATAAAGTTTGAAATGATAGGAAGTGAGTAACAGCAGCTTCCCTAGCAGCTGTAATACTTTAATGCATTTAGTAGAACAGTGTATGGTTTAGTTTTATTTTGTGATAGCCAGTGCATTTTTTTTTCTTAGAGCTAAAAGTTAATGTTTTCTTAAAGCATACAAGCTGTTTTTTCACATCTCGGAGGGGAATAGACATAAGAAAAGAACCAGCAGTCATAAGTGTAAGTGGAAACACAGGCTGAAGCATGCGCTTTAGAATTGGTTAGGTAATACCTATGGGTGCAGCTATAAATTTCGTGCAGTTCTAACTGGAGCATTAAACTTCATTTTTTGAAGATGTACATAGTTTTGAGTGTTTGCTAGAAATTAATAGATGATGGGGGGGGTGCTTTGAATTTTTTTTTTGAGAGTTGCCATTAAACAAAAAGGAAAGAGTAATGAATTATGTTAAGAAATGTAGAATGCAAGTAGCAATGCTGCGAGAGACACATTTGGAAAGAAATGAGCATGTAAATTTGACAAAAGAATGGATTTCAGAATGGATATTCAGCAGAATGTGAGGGCCAAAGGAAAATGGGAGTAATTATACTGTTTGCTAAAGGGGCTCAGATGGTGATAGAGGAGGAGAAAACAGATAATGATAGTAAGGGGTTATTAGTGGAGGAGGAGATTACAGTGGCATGCATTTATATTCCTCAAAAAAATGCTATTATGGAGCTTAAGAAAATTTTGGCTGTAATCCGCTTTCAGCAGGGAATATTAATAGGCTGGAGTTTGCTTTGCAATAGTGAGGATACATCGGGGAACCTAGAAGGGAAAATATAACAAAAGAGGGTAGATTTCTGAAGAAATTTATTAAAGTATTTGGTATTAAAGATATGAATTCAGTAGTAGGAATTCACAGAATTTTACATGCTATTTCCCAAGTTTTAGTAAGTGAGCTATACTAGATAGAAATTACGTTTGACAGGAGCATGTGCATTTAATTGAAATCTTTGGCACATGTCCAGTAACTATTTCAGATAATACATTGATAAAAAAAATGCAGGTAAATGAAATAAAAATGAGACACTGGCTCTTTCCCACATACCTGTTAGGAAGAGAGGAATTTAAGGAATAGATAGTTATTCAAGAGTTAAGGAAGATAGAAATTGCTTCAGAAGTTATAGCTAGTAAGTTGGATAAAATGAAAATTGAGTTTAAAATCGGTAGAAATAAAAGAGCGAGATGGTTAAGAACTAATAGGAATTAATTAGTGGGGCTGACAAAGGTTAACATTTTGCAGAGTAAGGGATGTCACAGAATAAAAGGCATAAATGCAGATTGCAAAAGAAAAAAATAAATGAGTAGCTGGATAATATGCATGATTTTAGCAAGATTGTTCTTGAGCATGTATTTTTTGATAATTCAAGTGCACAGAAACTTTAAGCACAATGGCTCAGGCAAAATTGAGGAATTTAAGGAAGAGAGTATATGAGCATATGTATGATGTGTCTAGGGCTAAATAATCTAACGCCTTATACAAGCATTCTAAACTATGTATTAATATGAAACCAACATTTTTTGTATTGGAACAGGTGGCCATTGATCCCTGGCTAGACTAAGCTAGAGTACAGGGAGCTTTTCTGGCAGTTCAAGTTAGATTCAGGTAGGACCCCGGGTTTTAATGACCAAATTAGTATCGGTAGTGTATTGAAACTTAGAGCAGCAAAACTGTAATATGAAACAGTCTGCACATTAGTTTTTTTCATTTTTTTGACAAGTATAAATGTGAATGTTGATGGTTAATATTTAGTTTTTTTTAATTTAAACTTATTAGTTTTCTGAATAATTCTGGTTTTTAGTGACACATTAAGCACTGTTTTTTATAACCGTGCACATATTAGACAGGAAATTGGGATTATTCATGATTCCAAGTTTTTTAAATGAATGAAATTTTCATGAAAGAAATGCATATATATATATATTTTAGAGTTGATTGTACAGGTTTTTTTAAATTTTGATGTTTTTTGCTAATTTTTGTTAATGGGTTGATTGATGTTGATATTTAAAGTTACAGCCATGTTTAGTAGTTCTGAATAAAGCCTGGTGGTTCCGGGTGAAAGTGCTTAACCTTGAGATTCTGTGGTGATACTGTGTCACTTTGTGTGCCATTTTATTGGATTATTAAAGTTTTGGCTCTGCAGTCCTGCCTGGCCTTGAGGTTTGTTTATTCTGCCTTTGAATTTTTAAGAAAAAAGCAGACAGCACTTCATAGAACCACAGGCTATACCATGCATCTTATCATGGAAACCTTTCTTTTAGGTTAGCTCAAGTCTATGTGTGGCTGTCAGTTTGAAACATTTGTTGCTATTAAGAGGGTACAACTTCAATATTTGAATGTATACATAGTTTTGTTTATTAAGTTAACAGGTTTTGGGGAGGTGTATTTTTGTTTGAGGGTTTTCAATAAAACAAAAATTTCTGTAAGATGTGACATGCTCAAATAGAGATAACAAGAAACAACTATATAAAAGATGAACCTGCCAAAACAGTACACGCATGTAACGCAAAAGCTGAAACTTGACATTTAACAAAAAAGCTGTTGTACATAAAAGGTGGGAATAATAATCTCTCAAAAATATGATGCTTTCTGTAGTGTCTTTAAATAGTCTCACAGATAAATACAAAAAAGAAAAACGTGACTTGTATTAAAAATGTAGAGTGCAAATAGCTATGCTACAGGAGAGACACTTGGAAAGAACTAAGTCTATTTGAATTTGATGAAGAAAGGTTTTCAGGATGGTTATTCAGAGGAATACCTGGAGCAAAGGTAGAAAGGAGTATTTATATTAATTGAAAGTGGAACACCAATAGCAGTAGAAGAGGAAAAATGACAATAATGGTAGATTTGTAGTACTAAGTGGCTACTTTAATGCATATATATTCCACCAAAAGCTGCTATAATAGAGTTTAAGAAAATTCTGGGAGAAATAATCAGCTTTCATCAAGGAATATTAATTGTAGGTGGGGACTGGAGTTTGATTTGCAATAGTGAAGATGTGTCAGGGGACTTAGAAGGGAAAATATAACAAATGAGGGTAGATTTTTAAAGGAATTTATGAAAATATTTGGCATGGAGGGTATCAATTCAGTACTAGGAGTTCAGAGTGAATTTTCATATTATCGGCAAGATACAAAAACTGGGCTAGGCTAAACAATTTGCATGTCACCGGAACATGTGCATTTAATTGAAGATCTTGATACACAACCCAGTAACTAGTTCAGATCATGCACCAATAATAACTAAGATAAAAGTGCATGGTAATGAAGTGAAAATGAGACACTGGCGCTTTCCCACCTATCTGCTAAAATAGAGGACTTTAAGGAATGGGTAGTGGAAATTATTCAGTAGCTATTAGAGAAGATAGAAATTTCTTCTAAAAATATAGTTATGGAGTGGGACAAAATTAAAGTGGGGTTTAAAAATAGGGTGAAAATAAAATAAAGGGAGATATGGTTAAGAAATAAGAATTATTTAGAGACTGACAAATATTAAACTATTGCAAAATAGGAAAAATCTCACAGAACAAGAAGAGAAGCAACTGCAGAATGCTAATCAGAAAATATGGGGTTACCTTTGTAATATGGATGAGTTTAGAAAGATTGCTGGTAAGCAACTGTTTTTTGATCACTCTAGAGCACAAAAACGTTTAGCACATCAACTCAGGCAACAGAAAGTAGAAAGGGCTGTCACCAACCTTAGGGAGATGATAATAATGGATTCTGTAGAAGTATTAGAAATATTTTAGAAACTCTATGAAAAAGTCTGTATAAAGCAGTGAAATGTGGAAGTCAAGAAAAGGTACAAATGGAAATGTTTATGGAAGAATTAAATATGCCACGGTTAGAGGTAGAGGAGGCTCAATTACTAACAGTTAGGCTAGGAGGAGATGGATAAAAATGGTGATTTGTAACCAATCTACAGGAAAGTCCCCAGGAATAGATGGTATTCCTGTGGAAGTTTGGAAGCTAGGAGGGTAAAACTGATAAAGATTTGAAAGGCTTTGTTTAACAGCATTTTAAGAGAAGTACCACCATCCTGGAAGAAAGTTGTAGTATACCTAAAGAGGGTAAAGATCCATCAGATCCAGCTTCATATAGGCCCATTTCAGTACTAAACCATGATTATAAAATGTCTGTAAAAGAATGGCAAAAGTGATGCCAAAATTGAGAGATATGGATTAATGTGGTTTTATGGAGGGGAGGCAAACATTTAACAACATTAAAAGATCACTGATGAGCCAGAGGGAAGCAGAATGCAAGAAAATGCCACTGTTGGTGGTGGGTCTTGATGCAGGGAAAGCATTTGACAGAGTAAGCTGGGACTTAATGAGCAGAGCAATGGAAGCATTTGCATTCCCTGATTAATTTTTAAGGTCGATCAGGAGAGAATATTTGAGGGATCCGAGGCAAAAATTAAAGTGGATGGGGTCCTCTCTGATAATCTCTGCTTGAGCAGAGGAACCCAGGCATGGCTATACTCTCTCCCCTTTTTTATTTGCATTACATTTAGAACCATTGGCAGAGAAAATGACGGACTCAGAAATTCAAGGGTATAATTGGTATGGTAGTAAAAAAAGCTGGCTGTATTTGTAGATGACCTTATTTTATACCTGACAAAACCAGAAAGGGACATTACAGTGCTGCAGAACATATTGAGACATTTCATATCTTTTCGAGATACAAAATTAATGAAGCTAAAACAAAGGCAATAGCAGTAAATTATGTACCCATGTATGAATTGGTTCAGCAATATCCAAACATATGGGGACATGATAGAATTAATTATTTATGGATTAAAAATGATTCCAATGTGGCAGCTAAGGATATGTAAGATGAGACTAAACAAAAAATACGAAAACTGAGAAAATGGAATCTGTGTTATATGGATATAGATAGTAAGATACAAGCACTTAAAATGTTTTTAGTTCCTTTAGTTTTATACACAAGTCAGGCATATTTTTTTCAGCCAGAGGAGAAGTTGTGGGTAGCAGTTAATAAAGAGCTGAAGGGTTTTGTTTGGGAGGAGAAGACAGCAAGAGTCAAGTGAGATGAGCTTATTCTTCCAGTAGAACAGGGCAGATTTGGATTACCCAATTTGAAAGGGTATTTCAGAGCAGCACAGTTAAGGCTCCTGTACATTGCACAAGTAGAAAACTGTAATTCAAAGTGGAAAGAAATGATACACGAGGGGGGGGGGACAAGGAGAGAATGGGATTTTGGATGCAGACCCTTAAGGACAATAACAATAATCATACAGAATATTATATTTATAAAGTAGCAGAAAGTATTCTAAGAACTAAGCCAACATGGAAATGGAGAAAGGAAATTCTGCCAATAAGGTTGACTGCAATTAGGGATACAGACAGTAGGCAAAAGGGGGCTGGAATTTATTGGAGGAAAATAGAAAAGAAACCAAGGTATTGGGAGCAAACATCTAGAGAGGGAAAGGTAATAGAATGGGAAGACACCAAGAAATTGTTTGGACTATAGAGATTGCCTTCCCTGTCAAGGATTGATATTAGAGTATAGGCAAAGAAAAATAAGTAGGGGGTCCTAAATGAAAGACCAGCGCTGGTAGAAATTTTAGTAGAATCTAGAGCAGAAGTTGCTATTAAGAAAGTAGTAATTAGAGCATATAGACTATTGCAAGATAACTGTAATAGTCAATCAGAGGAGGTTAGAAAGGATTAGGAAGAGAGATTGAATAAGCAATTCACAAAGAAACAATGGGGGGATTTAGTATGTCTCCCGAATATGCAACAAAGTGTTGACATAGGTATTTTTTATACCCCAAGTAGACTCCAAAGAATGTTTTTCCTCAGGTAGATTGCAATTGTTTGGAGGTATGATGGAGAAGAAAAAGGTAGCTTGGAACATATTTTCTGGGAGTGCAGTGAGTTGGCAGAATTTAAAGACTGCCTGCAGACTGCTCTGTTGGAGATGCTGGGTGAGCAAAATGGTGCGAAATAATTTTTTTTTTGAGCTATGGTACAGAATTGGAATTGCCTAGACATATAAGGCCTTGCTGAGTCCAAGTATGATGGCTGCCAAAAAAGCACTTACTAGAAAATGGAAATCACAGCCTAAACCAACTTTACTAGACATAGCGAAAATATTAACATAGATAAAACACCTGGAATTGGTATCTTTAGAAATGAGTTGGAACAAATTGCATACGAAAAAATGGGAAGTGTGAGATCAGTACATGCAGAGGAGGAATGAGGTTTAAAAGAAGACAGGAACTGAATGAGGTATGCAGTGGTTGACTGACAATGACTGGATATATTATAAGTGATTTATAATGTTTGCAGCTATAGTTGTATAGGCATGGTACTAATAATCATACCTCTCAACCTGGAAACATCAAAAATCTGGACAAAGGCCCATGACAAATAGGTACAAATCTGTATGCTGATTAACATAAAATGTGCATCTATAATTATGTAATCCCACCCACCCCAGTGGAATTGCGGGATACCAATTTTCAAATGCAAACTGAAGGACAGACAGCCAAAATATGGCCCCAACCCAGACCCTGTAGTAAATGGTAACCATTGATGATCTTCGTGTTTCACTGTTGCAGTCATTACATTTGAGTTATCTGCCTGCAGGTAGCCCTCAGCCAGCTTGAATATCAAAGTCTTGGGTCCTGCGTCAGATTCTGTCTCATCTTCCATGACGTCAGGTAGTCAGGGGTATAAAGCATGCAGCCGATGCCATTACATCAGTCTTTCTTGCCGCACAGTGGCCGAAGCAGAAGCAGTTCGCAAGTGCCGGTCGGCCGACTCATGAAATTTTCGTTTTCAAGTTTCAGAACCGAAGTCTTTCAAAAAGCCAAGTACCCCATTGGGGATTTTTTTTCTTGCTCTAAACCGATGTCAGTAAAAGTTAACGATTGCATTACCTGTGGAAAGCAAATACCTCATAAAGATGTTCATTCGTACTGCATTCCTTGCTTAGGCCCAGACCACAATGTCCCTCACTGTCAGTTTTGTGCCTTATTCAATCCTCGAAGTATTCGTCGTCAGTCCATTTTCGCAGCAAACTATTTCGGTACTCTGTTTAATTATCCAGAAATGGCTTCAGCAAGCCATCCAACTACCAACATTCCGTAAAAACGTAAAGATAAAGACAGAGACAGACTGCTTAGGTCCAAAGCTGCCGACAACGTTTCCGTTAAGCTAGTCGCCAGTTCACCGGTACTCAGTGAGGTGCTTTTGCATCCCCTGATACCCGCTGCTTCAGATTCGCTGGCCTCTACTGAGACCCATTCATGCCGCGAGATGCTTCTTCGGCTATGGAACCTGCGGATGTCTCTACCATGGATGAGTCCGGAGCCGCTGTGCAAGCACCGGCTTCTGAAGGTGTATTCAGGCCTACAGACTTGCATTTTAAACTGATGCCATCTTCTTCAAGGCCTAAAACTTGACCCACGCCTAGAAAACCGACGTCTAAACCGCATGGTCAGGCCCATATGCCTAAAAAACAAATGATAAGAATGGCTGAAGACATTATTACTTTAATTAGGGGAAAGCCAGCCTTCTCCCTTTAAGAGACCTAGAATTGATTTTTCTTCTGATCAGGATTTATTTATTTATTTATTGCAGTTGGTTTACCAGGATAGTCCATTGGGCCTTGAAGAACCCGTTTTCAATGGAGTCCTGGGGAGAAAAGCTCCAAAAAAGAAATAAATGTACATTAACATTTGACAGTAATATCTAGATACATGCTAGTAAAAGAACATAAGCAAAAACATAAATGTACATTAACATTTGACAGTAACAGCCTTGGTACATGCTATCAAAGGAACAAAAGCAAAACATAAATGCAGATTAATGAACAAACATAGTAGATGAATAAAGTAGGTTATGGTTTCTGAAATGTGGATTCTGAAATTTCTGTTTCTTTTGAGTACCAGGATTTGCCCTTATTTACCTGTGAGGATTCTGATGCAGAGGACTCCATTCCCTCTGCTTCCCCTCCAGAAGATTTTTCCTTTGGTGAAACCTTGCACACTCTTAGGGAGTATTTCCGCTGGGAAAGCCAGGATTACTCTGACTCCAAAAAGGCTTAGGGAATTCTTACTCCTACCTCAACACAGGCCTTTGGCTATCCCTTCTGTCCTGGACATTGTCGATGATGCCTTCTTGGAATCCAGCCTGGCCCCAGACACTTTACTTCCAGCTCCCGGGAAATCTGACAGGTATTACAGAGTACCTAACTCTCACAAGTTCCTTTTCAAGATCCTACTGTGGACCCAGAGACCATTTCTCAGGGACCTAAAGGCATTCAAGCTACTACTGCCAAAAACCCTACCCCCTCTGATAGAGATTCCTGGGCCTTGGACAGATTGGGTAAGAAGGTATACACTTCTGCTAGTTTGGCCATTAGGGCCTTAAACTGCCAGTTTCATATGTTAAAGTATCAACAACATATTATGGAACTACTTAAACAGAAAATGATATTTATTCCTGACTGTGGTGAAAGTAAAGAATTACAGGATTTAATGCATTCTGCTGAACAAGTTGGTAAACTTACTTTGCAATGTGGTTTTGACTCTTTAGAAGCATCTTGCAGGGCTGCTGTCACTGGGTCTCTTCTTAGAAGGCATGCTTGGCTTAAGGAGCAAAATTTGCCAGATCATGTTAAAGCTAAATTACTGGATGCTCCCTTAAACCAAGATCGCATACTTGGCAACAAAGCAGAAGAAGTCCTTAAAAGCTAAATCTATGCAAACTGTTAAAGGTTTCTTACAAGTACAGCCTCCAAGATTCAGTAGGCATTGGCCTTCTAAGAATTGGTCCTTTCCTGCCTCTTCCAGACCTCCTCAGTCCAGGCCCAGGAACAGCAGACCACCTAGGCAACAGTCTCAAGGTACTCACAGGCCTAAGCAGTGGGGGGCTTCCACTTCCAAAGCGGGAAGTATTAAGACTCCCCACTAGGAAAAACTGTCACAAACACTTAACCTTAAACCTTTTCACCCCTCCTCAACTACATGCTCCTTTAGGGGGAAAGATCGCACTGCATGCAAAAAAAACTGGGAGCTCGTTACCCAGGACAAATGAGTTTTAAATATAGTTTCCCAAGGATACAGATTCCACTTCCACACCTTACCAACCCCAGACGGTTGGCCAGACCTACCCCCAAATCAGTGGGCAGAGGCTCAACAGCAGGTTCTCTCTTCTAAGTATCAGGGCTGTTCAACCTGTCCCAGCAGAATAAAGGGGACAAGGTTTTTACTCAAGACTATTCCTGGTACCCAGAAAAGACAGCTTCTGGCATCCTATCCTGGAACTCTCTATTCTAAACACCTTTTTGGTAATCCCAAAATTCAAAATGCTAACACTTCAGCAGCTGCTTCCTATGCTAGGCAAATATGCCTGGTTGGCAACCTTAGACTTAAAGGAAGCTTCCGTGCACACTGCAATAAGGGGATCTTGCAGGAAAAACCTATGCGTCAGTGCAGGTTGCATGCACTATCACTTCTCTGTACTTCCCTTTGGCTTATCTACTGCGCCCAGGGTATTCACAAAGTGCCTAGCTCCAGTCATTGCATTTTGCAGGCAAAGAAATATTCAAATATAGCCATACCTGGATGATTGTCTAATTCAGGCAGAAAGCCAGGACATGCTACTAAATCACCTGGTATTTGTAAAGAAACTTCTAACCTCTCTGGGCTACACCATAAACAAAAAGAAATCTCATCTAATACCCTACCAACAAACTGTATTCCTGGGAGCAAGCTTGAACACAACTACCCAGATGGCTTACCTCACACAAGAGAAACAAGTTTATTTGACAGCCTGCTTCAAGCTACTGGCCACAAAGACCCAGCTATCTGCAAGGAAAATCCCTCAAGCCCTGGGGTTCATGGCCTCTTGCATTCTACTAATTCCATATGCAAGACTGCATATGAGGAAACTACAATGGTATCTAAAAAGCCTATGGTGTCAACATTCACAGACCTGGTATCAATGATTCCTATCATTCCTTGCTTAAAAACAGAGTTCCTTTGGTGGGCATAGGCCTGCCACCACAACAAGGGACTGCCATTCATTCTACCTCCTGCCACCCAAACCCTAACAACAGACACATCAGACTATGCATAAGGGGCTCACTTGGCAGGGCAGTGCATTCAGGGCAATTGGATCCCGAGTCAGATGCACCTGCATATCAATCAAAAAGAAATGTTAGATGTTCTTCGTCTTCCCTTGCTGCAGTCCTGACTATTGGGTATAGTCCGCGTCCCAGTCGGCCCGAATACCAGAGTATAAGGCTGACGTCGGTCATGGCGCCTTAGACTGGCGATCAGTGCGTCAGGGTACTAATCGCATGACCGGCGTCATTTCCTCAGTCTTTTGCCGCATGGTCCGATGCAGAAGCAATTTTGCGAGTGCAGGTTGGCGTTCTGAGATTTTCGAAACCGGAGTTTCAGACCGAGTACAGAGTTGGCTAAGTAACCCGTTGGGAACATTTTGGTTTTTCTTGCCTCAGTATATTACGGATGTCAGAAAAAGTGAATAACTGTATTTCTTGTGGGAAGCAGATACGCATAGGGATTATCATACATTGTGTATACCTTGTTTAGGGCCTGAGCACGGCGTTGTTGGTTGCGCTCTTGTGCTAGATTTAATAAGCGCACTATTAAGAGGAGGCTTGATTGTGCTAGGTTAGTGTTTGGGAAGCGTTGCAATTATACTATGCCGTCGGATGCTCCGGCGCCTGCTTCATCTAAGAAGCGCAAGGACAAAACAGTGAAGTCTAGGGGTGAGGAACCGGCAGTCCCAGACGTCGGTCCTTTAGAAGGCTCAGGGGAGCCAGAGGTTTTGCCAGGAGTCTCTATGGAGTCTCAGGCAGATACTTTACTGTTACAGGATGTGCCCTCTCAGGAAGTAGGCCAGGCTGAGGGGGCTTCTCAGGTAACTGTTCTTCCCTCTCTTCCCAAGGTAGTTAGGGCCTCTCCTTCTGTTTCCAAAGCTTCTTTTAGAGGAAGGCCAAGTTCAGCTTCTGTAGGGGCTTCTCCTAGCATTTTGGGCTCTGTGCCTAAGAAACATATGCTTAAAATGGCAGAAGATTTGATTACTCTGATTAGAGGTTCTATGCCCCCACCTGATAAGAGGCCTAGGGTGGAACAGGAGTTTGATAGTTTTGAACAGTGTTCACAGGCTTCAGAGTCTTCTGTGGAAGACTTGCAAGAGTTTCCTGCTTATTCTGATTCTGATGTGGATGATTCCACTCCTTCAGCTTCTCCTCCTGAGGATTTTTCATTTTCAGAGACTCTTCACTCCATGAGGGAGCACTTTAAATGGGAAGGCCAAGATTACTCTGACTCCAGAAAAGGCTTAGGGAATTCTTGTTTTGCCTCAGCATAGGCCCTTAGCTATTCCTCCTGTGTTGAATGTGGTGGAGGATGTTTTGCAGAGGCTTCTCTGAACCCTGATTCCTTGCCTCCTGCTCCTGTTAAGCCTGATAGGTATTATAGGGTGCCCGAAGCTCATAAGTATTTGTTTAGGAGTCCCAGGCGGACCCAGAAACTGTTTCTCAGGGGCCTAAAGGTGTTAAAGCTTCTGTTGTTAATATCCTCTACCCTCTGATAAAGAGGCAAGGCCTTTGGATAGGTGGGGTAAGAAAGTATATACTTCTTCCACTCTAGCCATGAGGCCGTTGAATTGTCAATTTCATATGCTGAAATATCAGAATTATCTCCTTTCACAATTGAAATCTAAGGTGGATGCTTTGGCGGAAGGTATTGAGTGTAAAGAATTGCTGGATTTGGTTCATGTGTCTGAACAAGTGGGTAAGCATTCTTTGCAGTGTGGTTTGATGCTGTTCAGGCCTCCTGAGGGTGGCTGCTACTAGTTCTGTTCTTAGCAGACATGCATGGTTGAAGGATCAGAATTTAGCTGAGCATGTTAAGACCAGGATTTTGGATGCTCCTTTACAGTCTGATGTGTTGTTTGGACGCCTGTGGAAGCAGTTTTAAAGAAAATGGAGGACAAAGCTAAGTCTATGCAGACTGTTAAAGATTTTGCAGGTGCAGCCTCCGAAGTTTAGTAGAAATTGGCCTGCTAAGGGGTGGACATATCCTGCTGAGGGTTCCCAGTCTAGGGGTAGATTTAGTCGTGGTAGGGGCAGGGCTCAAGGTTCGTTTAGGCCTAGATCAGACAGTGCACCTGCCCAGACTTCTGGTGAGGGCAGGGGTCAGTCCTTTCGTAAGCAGAACCAATGACCTGCCTTTTCAGCTGCCAGTGGACTCGTCTGGCAGCTCCTTTGGGAGGAAGATTGTCTCTTTTCAAAGAAAATTGGGATTTAATCACTCAAGACAGATGGGTGCTGGATATCATTCATCACGGGTACAGATTTTATTTCCACACAATGCCCCCTTTCAAAGGCATGCCAGATGTTCCTCCTCCACAAAGAAAAGAGGCTCTCAAGCAAGTTTCTCAGTTACTCCAGATAGGGGCTATTCAGCCAGTCCCTGTGTCAGAAAGGGGCTTGGATTTTATTCTCGCCTGTTCCTAGTACCAAGAAGGGGAACACGTGGAGACCAATTTTGGATGTATCCCTCCTCAACACTTATCTGGACATTCCCAAGTACAAGATGTTGGCGTTACAGCAACTGTTACCTCTGCTGGGCAAGGATCACTGGATGGTAACTTTGGATCTCAAGGAAGCTTACCTTCATGTGCCCATAAGGCTAAGTTGCAGAAAGTATCTGCTTGGTTTGAACTGGAGATTTTCATTATCAGTTCTCTGCATTGCCCTTTGGCTTATCTACTGCAGAGTATTCACAAAGGTTCTGGCTCCAGTGATAGCTTACTTCAGGCTTCAAGGCATTCAAATTTATCCTTACTTGGCGACTGCCTGATTCTGGCTCAAGAAAAGAACACCTTCTACAGCATCTGGAATATGTCATAGCAGTGCTAAGATGCCTAGGAGTATTCTGTGAGCGAAATAAAGTCCAGTCTAGTACCCTCTCAAGACATGTGCTTTCTGGGCGTGAGACTGAATACAGCAGCCCAGATGGCCCTTTTAACCCCGGACAAACAAAAGAGTCTTTCACTTTACTTCCATCAACTATCTCATCAGTCCGTGCTGACTGCAAGGACAGTCCTTCAAGCATTAGGGTTCATGGCATCTTGTATTCTGGTGCTTCCCAATGCCAAACTGCATATGAGGAAGCTGCAATGGTATCTCAAAATGTATGGACACAGCACTGCCAAGATTTGGACACTGTCATTCAAATAATACCTTGCCTTCAAAAGGAATTCTTGTGGTGGGCTCAGGAATGTCACCTAAACAAGGGACTCTCTGTGACCCGGCCAGAGGCGAGTCAGATTTAACGACAGATGCCTCGGACACTGCTTGGGAGCTCATCTAAATGGAAAGTGGATACAAGACAAGTGGCCTGCCAGACTACAGCATCTACATATAAACCTTTCAAAAGCCAAGTACCCCATTGGGGATTTTTTTTCTTGCTCTAAACCGATGTCAGTAAAAGTTAACGATTGCATTACCTGTGGAAAGCAAATACCTCATAAAGATGTTCATTCGTACTGCATTCCTTGCTTAGGCCCAGACCACAATGTCCCTCACTGTCAGTTTTGTGCCTTATTCAATCCTCGAAGTATTCGTCGTCAGTCCATTTTCGCAGCAAACTATTTCGGTACTCTGTTTAATTATCCAGAAATGGCTTCAGCAAGCCATCCAACTACCAACATTCCGTAAAAACGTAAAGATAAAGACAGAGACAGACTGCTTAGGTCCAAAGCTGCCGACAACGTTTCCGTTAAGCTAGTCGCCAGTTCACCGGTACTCAGTGAGGTGCTTTTGCATCCCTGATACCCGCTGCTTCAGATTCGCTGGCCTCTACTGAGACCCATTCATGCCGCGAGATGCTTCTTGCTATGGAACCTGCGGATGTCTCTACCATGGATGAGTCCGAGCGCTGTGCAAGCACCGGCTTCTGAAGGTGTATTCAGGCCTACAGACTTGCATTTTAAACTGATGCCATCTTCTTCAAGGCCTAAAACTTGACCCACGCCTAGAAAACCGACGTCTAAACCGCATGGTCAGGCCCATATGCCTAAAAAACAAATGATAAGAATGGCTGAAGACATTATTACTTTAATTAGGGGAAAGCCAGCCTTCTCCCTTTAAGAGACCTAGAATTGATTTTTCTTCTGATCAGGATTTATTTATTTATTTATTGCAGTTGGTTTACCAGGATAGTCCATTGGGCCTTGAAGAACCCGTTTTCAATGGAGTCCTGGGGAGAAAAGCTCCAAAAGAAATAAATGTACATTAACATTTGACAGTAATATCTAGATACATGCTAGTAAAAGAACATAAGCAAAAACATAAATGTACATTAACATTTGACAGTAACAGCCTTGGTACATGCTATCAAAGGAACAAAAGCAAAACATAAATGCAGATTAATGAACAAACATAGTAGATGAATAAAGTAGGTTATGGTTTCTGAAATGTGGATTCTGAAATTTCTGTTTCTTTTGAGTACCAGGATTTGCCCTTATTTACCTGTGAGGATTCTGATGCAGAGGACTCCATTCCCTCTGCTTCCTCCAGAAGATTTTTCCTTTGGTGAAACCTTGCACACTCTTAGGGAGTATTTCCGCTGGGAAAGCCAGGATTACTCTGACTCCAAAAAGGCTTAGGGAATTCTTACTCCTACCTCAACACAGGCCTTTGGCTATCCCTTCTGTCCTGGACATTGTCGATGATGCCTTCTTGGAATCCAGCCTGGCCCCAGACACTTTACTTCCAGCTCCCGGGAAATCTGACAGGTATTACAGAGTACCTAACTCTCACAAGTTCCTTTTCAAGATCCTACTGTGGACCCAGAGACCATTTCTCAGGGACCTAAAGGCATTCAAGCTACTACTGCCAAAAACCCTACCCCCTCTGATAGAGATTCCTGGGCCTTGGACAGATTGGGTAAGAAGGTATACACTTCTGCTAGTTTGGCCATTAGGGCCTTAAACTGCCAGTTTCATATGTTAAAGTATCAACAACATATTATGGAACTACTTAAACAGAAAATGATATTTATTCCTGACTGTGGTGAAAGTAAAGAATTACAGGATTTAATGCATTCTGCTGAACAAGTTGGTAAACTTACTTTGCAATGTGGTTTTGACTCTTTAGAAGCATCTTGCAGGGCTGCTGTCACTGGGTCTCTTCTTAGAAGGCATGCTTGGCTTAAGGAGCAAAATTTGCCAGATCATGTTAAAGCTAAATTACTGGATGCTCCCTTAAACCAAGATCGCATACTTGGCAACAAAGCAGAAGAAGTCCTTAAAAGCTAAATCTATGCAAACTGTTAAAGGTTTCTTACAAGTACAGCCTCCAAGATTCAGTAGGCATTGGCCTTCTAAGAATTGGTCCTTTCCTGCCTCTTCCAGACCTCCTCAGTCCAGGCCCAGGAACAGCAGACCACCTAGGCAACAGTCTCAAGGTACTCACAGGCCTAAGCAGTGGGGGGCTTCCACTTCCAAAGCGGGAAGTATTAAGACTCCCCACTATGGAAAACTGTCACAATGACTTAACCTTAAACCTTTTCAGCCCTACTCAACTACATGCTCCTTTAGGGGGAAAGATCGCACTGCATGCAAAAAAAACTGGGAGCTCGTTACCCAGGACAAATGAGTTTTAAATATAGTTTCCCAAGGATACAGATTCCACTTCCACACCTTACCAACCCCAGACGGTTGGCCAGACCTACCCCCAAATCAGTGGGCAGAGGCTCAACAGCAGGTTCTCTCTTCTAAGTATCAGGGCTGTTCAACCTGTCCCAGCAGAATAAAGGGGACAAGGTTTTTACTCAAGACTATTCCTGGTACCCAGAAAAGACAGCTTCTGGCATCCTATCCTTGAACTCTCTATTCTAAACACCTTTTTGGTAATCCCAAAATTCAAAATGCTAACACTTCAGCAGCTGCTTCCTATGCTAGGCAAATATGCCTGGTTGGCAACCTTAGACTTAAAGGAAGCTTCCGTGCACACTGCAATAAGGGGATCTTGCAGGAAAAACCTATGCGTCAATGCAGGTTGCATGCACTATCACTTCTCTGTACTTCCCTTTGGCTTATCTACTGCGCCCAGGGTATTCACAAAGTGCCTAGCTCCAGTCATTGCATTTTGCAGGCAAAGAAATATTCAAATATAGCCATACCTGGATGATTGTCTAATTCAGGCAGAAAGCCAGGACATGCTACTAAATCACCTGGTATTTGTAAAGAAACTTCTAACCTCTCTGGGCTACACCATAAACAAAAAGAAATCTCATCTAATACCCTGCCAACAAACTGTATTCCTGGGAGCAAGCTTGAACACAACTACCCAGATGGCTTACCTCACACAAGAGAAACAAGTTTATTTGACAGCCTGCTTCAAGCTACTGGCCACAAAGACCCAGCTATCTGCAAGGAAAATCCCTCAAGCCCTGGGGTTCATGGCCTCTTGCATTCTACTAATTCCATATGCAAGACTGCATATGAGGAAACTACAATGGTATCTAAAAAGCCTATGGTGTCAACATTCACAGACCTGGTATCAATGATTCCTATCATTCCTTGCTTAAAAACAGAGTTCCTTTGGTGGGCATAGGCCTGCCACCACAACAAGGGACTGCCATTCATTCTACCTCCTGCCACCCAAACCCTAACAACAGACACATCAGACTATGCATAAGGGGCTCACTTGGCAGGGCAGTGCATTCAGGGCAATTGGATCCCGAGTCAGATGCACCTGCATATCAATCAAAAAGAAATGTTAGTTGTACACAATTCACTGACAGCCTTCAAGGACCACATTCTTCCAGGACAGTTATTGTAAAGACAGACAACACCACTGTTATGTGATACATAAACAAGCAGGGGGAACCCACTTGTATCCTCTCTGCAGACTAGCCTTGGCTCTGTGGAACACAGCCTTGAGCTACCAAGTGCACCTACAAGCTCAATTCCTGCCAGACGACCTAAGCAGAAATCTCATGGACCTACACGAGTGGGAACTGGAACCAAAGATATTCAACATTTTGAGAAACAAATGGGGGAACCCAGAGATAGACCTGTTTGCCTCCCCACAGAACTACCAATTGGGCAAATTCTGCACAAGGACTGCCCACAGCCAAGCTTGGAAAGTGGATACCCTGTCCTTTACCTGGGAAAGCCTCTCAGTGTATGATTTTCTCCCTCTGCCTTTCCTCTCAAAAGTACTGCTAAAGATCAAACAAGACAAACCAACGACAGTACTGATTGCACCAAACTGGCCACGCCAACACTGGTACCCTCTCTTGCGCAGTATGTCATTGCTGGATCCATGGCAACTGCCTCAGATCCCATCCCTGCTGTCCCAGCAGGAGGGCTAGGTTCTGCACCCCCAGCTTCAAACCCTGAACCTTGCAGCCTGGCTAATTCCCTGATGAGCTCTCCAATAGCATCTCTCAGCAAGCAGGTGCTGGATGTCATTCTGGAGGCCAGGAGCCTAGTACTAGAAAATCTTATGCTGAAAAATGGAAAAGATATTGTTCCTGGAGCCATACGCAAGGGATGTGCACAACCGTGCCCAGCTTACCGCCTATTCTTCAATACTTAACAGAGATGCTCCACAAGGGCCTTTCCTTCTCATCAATTAAAATTTATGCCTCAGCCATTTCAGCACGTTATAATACTGAGCCACCCCTCTTCTCTCACCCCCTGCTGAAATAATTCTTCAGAGGGGCCAAAAAATAAAGACCACCCAGGAGAGTCCCTACTCCAGCCTGGGACCTTAACTTTGTATTAGAAAAGCTCACTCTACCTCCTTTTGAGCCAGCTGCAACCGCAGAGTTGAAATTCCTTTCTTGGAAAACTGCTTTCCTTCTAGCCATCACTTCAGCAAGAAGAGTATCTGAACTTCAGGCCATCATGGCAGTGGAGCCCTTCATAATCTTCCATGCTGATAGGGTGTCCCTCAGGACCAGTCCTTCCTTTATGCCCAAGGTGGTATCTAGTGTGGTCCTTAATCAGTCCATTCATTTGCGTACCTTTTTTCCTAATCCACTGAACAAAGGAGAGTGAATACTGCACTCTTTGGACATGCACAGACAACTAAGATTTTATTTGGACAGGACTAAGTCTCTCAGAAAAACTGAACAGCTGCTAGTTGCCTTTGCTACAGGGGCAGAGGGGAAGGCCATTTCAAATCAAACCATTTCTAAGTGAATAGGCCATTGCATTCTTTTCTGCTATAAGCAACATGGAAAACCTACCCCTCAGGGGATAAGATCACATTCCACCAGGGCTGCATCTACCTCTGCAACCTTTCTCAGAGGTGTCCCTACCAGGAACATCCTAGAAGCTGCTACCTAGAGTTCTGTACATACCTTCACCAAGCATCATCACTTGCCTATGTTTTCTAAATCCAGAGCTGGTTTTGCCACTGCAGTCTTGCAGGGCTTAATAGCTGGTCCTAATGCTCACTAACATCCTCCTCCCTCCCTTAGCTTTGGGAATCTACCCAAATGTAATGACTGCAGCAGTGAAACATGAAGAACATAGCACAGTTGTGTACACTTACTGTAAATGTAGATGTTCGAGTGTATTCACTGTTGCAGTTGTGGTTACCCTCCCTCCAGCCCCCTGACTTCTCTTGGCTATACCTTTCTTCTTGTTTAGTGTATTTCTTCTTGTTTAGTGTATTTCAGCTTTCTGGTGTATTTGTTTTTTGTTGGAGGTGTAACCTTTATATATATATATATATATATATATATATATATGTGTGTGTGTGTGTGTATGTGTATATATATATATATATATATATATATAAATTGCTTCCCATTATGGGGCCACCGGATATCTGGGGCAAGAAAAACTGATGTAATGGCGTCGGCTGCATGCTTTATACCCCTGACTACCTGACGTCATGGAAGATGAGACAGCATCTGACACAGGACCCAAGACTTTGATATTCAGGCCGTCTGAGGGCTACCTGTAGGCAGATAACCCAAATGTAATGACTGCAACAGTGAATACACTCGAACGTCTACATTTATGGTAAGTGTACACAACTGTACTTTTTTTTAAATGTTTAGCAGTGATGTTCACTGGGAAAGGAGAAGATGCTGAACCTTAGGATTTTGTTTTTGGTGACTTGCAGTATGTGGGTTTTGTGGTAAAAGTAGGGCATTTAATGGTAGGCAATATTCTAATCTTAGCAAAAAAATATTATAATTTTCTAGGACCTCCAAAGGTCATTCTCCAAGTCTTACTGATCAGTGGCGTATTTTGAATGTGTGCTACCTGGGACTGTCTTTGCATTTTCCGGCCTTCTCTCCCCTCACAAGTCATGGTCAAATGGGCCCCCCCCATACACAGCACTCCCCCCTGCAGCCATTCCATTGTCCTATTACCTGGCTGTTTCTCCCCATTTACCATAAACACGGTAATGGGTGTATTGCTTTACTTCTACAATGATTATTTGGGTTTCATTTAAAACTTTTGTTTTACATTTTATAGCACAAACACTAATAGACATATGCTAAATAAAGCAATACAGTCTCACAATGAAAATAGACTTAGCATTAAAACTTCTCTGCCCTCGAAACTCACATTCATTAAAACAGCAGTGGCGGATAAAGATTACCTTTGGGCTGTTTTCAAATCATAGGCCCCTTGCACATAAAACATACATGTGTTCTTTGATACACCTTCCTGATTGTATTAAATTGTATTCCTTGTATAATACAGCACACTTGTTAGAGCGCATTTTAAATTTGTTTTGAACATTTTTCCAGTAAGCAGTGAAACAAAATGCATGGACCAATAATGACAAAACTGCCTTATTCAGAACATTTCCATCATAAAAGTATACTCAAAACTTCTACAGTCTGCCAGTGTCAGAAAATATGCACAATCTCTGCAGAAGAAAAAGTCATCTAAATAATTCCACATTAAAGAGATCTGTAACTAATGAACAGGTTGCTCCTGGCAAACAATATTTCATTGTTTCATCTACAAATAAAGTGCCTGTTGCCCTTGAGGAATAAATTGCCTACGTTACATTAAAAAAATGATATGCTAGTAATACTGCAATAGGGAATGGATGGCAAACTAATAACAGGTTCTTAGTTACTAGGTATTTCTGCCAAAGAATACATTCTCGGGACTGCAGCATCACCGGCTGTAAAAGTACAACACAGTACAATATCAGCAATCCATCCACATACTGTGGGAGTAGAACCCACAGCCTTCTGCATCAAAAGCAAGTATTCTACCTGTGCTAGTAACACCACAAACAGACTTGGCAGAAGAACAGTTTGTGGACTGAGCCTCCTCTTGTCAGACTGCACTTGTACTTTCTAGTTAGATTAGTCCCAGTCCATTAATATTCAGTTAAATAACAGTATAACCCACATATAGTCAAATGCAATGTCTGTATCCATTCCTGAACACTAAGTAAAAATAAAGTTATGCAGTTATGAGCTTTATTACCCAGAAAAGTAGATACAGTGAGATGCTAGTCATTCAAACCTGTTTGTCTTTGCAATGCTATAAGCAGTATGCGATAAAAATAGATAAGAAAAACAGAACTATGTACAACATTTATATTCACCAGTATCTTCCAAGGAGTGTTGAAATCTTCTAACATAAAACAAGTAAGCTGGGAGAATGTGGTGCACATTCATAAAGGATGCAGCAAATATGCATGAGCCATACATAAAGTAACTCCGTCTCTCTCACACACACACACGTCTGCAGCTAAATAAGTAAAAAGTTAAAGCACACACCAGTCTGCAGCTAAATAAGTAAACCGATAAAACACACCAGTCTGCAGCTAAATAAGTAAAAGGTTAAAACACACACCAGTCTCCAGCTAAATAAGTAAAAGGTTAAAACACACACCAGTCTGCAACTAAATAAGTAAAAGGTTAAAACACACACCAGTCTGCAGATAAATAAGTAAAAGGTTAAACCACTCTGCAGCTAAATAAGTAAAAGGTTAAAACACACATCAGTTTCTCCTGCCTGCAGCCGTTCATACACAGTACAAGTTAAATAACTAAAAAGTTAAGGTTTCTCCTGCCTGCAGCGTTTATAAGGTTAAAACACACACCAGTCTCTCCTGCCTGAGCCCGGTACAAGGTTAAAACACACACCAGTTTCTCCTGCCTGCAGCCGTTGGTACACAGTATGAGTTAAATAAATAAAAGGTTAAGGTTTCTCCTGCCTGCAGCCGTTAAAAGGTTTAAACACACCAGTTTCTCCTGCTTGCAGTTTTTACAAGGTTAAAACACACACCAGTTTCTCCTGCCTGAAGCCGTTCGTACACAGTACGAGTTAAATAAGTAAAAAGGTAAGGTTTCTCCTGCCTGCAGCCATTACAAGATTAAAACACACACCAGTTTCTCCTGCCTGAGCCGTTACAAAGTTAAAACACACACCAGTTTCTCCTGCCTGCAGCCATTCATACACAGTACGAGTTAAATAAAAGGTTAAGGTTTCTCCTGCTTGCAGCTGCTACAACGTTAAAACACACACCAGGTTCTCCTGCCTGCAGCTGTTCGTACACAGTGTGAGTTAAATAAGTAAAAGGTCAAGGTTTCTCCTGCCTGCAGCTGTTAACACACAATAAAAGTACGAGTTAAATAAGTCAAAGGTTAAGGTTTCTCCTGCCTGCAACCATTAACACGCAGTAAAAGCACACACACACACACACACACACACACACACAGAGTTAAATAAATAAAAGGTTTCTCCAATGTTTCAGTTTCTCCTGCGAAAGTACAAGTTAAATAAATAAAAAGTTAAGGTTTCTCCTCCCTGCAGCCGTTAATACACAGTAAAGGTAATACCGTAAATGTTAAACACAGTTTCTACTGCAGCCATTAAGTAAAATGAAATGGTTTTTAACACACAGTAAAGGTAATGAAAAGCCAAGCCGGGGAAGAAAGATGTGCTGTCAAATAAGTAAAGTTTCTCCTAACTGCAGATGTAAGTAAATAAAAGAAGCAATTACATTTTTTACCTGGAGGAGGAGCTGAGCCAGGGAAGAAAAATGTGCTGTCACACCTGTCTGCACATGACGTCAGGAGGGAAAAAAAAAACCCCAGGAAATTTGGAAATTAAAGGGGCCACATGGGAATTCGTAGCCCTCAAAACTGGTATTTACCGAGGAATTTGATACGGTTGACAGGTATGTTTGTAATGTATAATGTTTGCTTTATTTTAATTTATTTAAATGTAAGATTGCCTATGGTCGTATATGATAATTTAATAAAAAGTTTCTTCTTTAAAAAAAAAAAAAAAAAAAAAAAAAAGATAGTGGGAGTAAATAACATGAGCAGGAAAGATAGAGTATGATGAGGCCAAGAAGATGTTTGGACTGCAATCTGGAGATTGCTTTTCCTACCAGGGATTAATGTCAGAGTGTAGGCAAAAAGAAAGGAATAAGGGAATCTTAAGTGAAAGACCTGCTTTGGTAGAGTTTTTAGCTGAGTCTAGAATGGAAGCTGCTGTTAAAGGGATAATTAGTAGGACATATAAAATATCTCATGCTGAGTATGAGTCAGTCAGGGGAGATTAGAAAAGATTGGTAAGAGAGACTGGAAAAACAGTTTGCAAGATAACAGTGGGAGGACTTATGTCCCTCCTCAAAGTCCAGGTGTTTTTTGGATCTTTACTTGGAAGTGTTTGCATAGGTATTTTTGTACTACAAGCAGACTTCAAAGACTTTTTCCTCAGGTAGATGGCAAACCGTGGAGGTGTGATGAGGAAGAAAGAGGTAATTGGAAACATATGCTTTGGGAGTGTAATGAGTTGACATATTTTCAAATTCCCTACAGAGTAATCTGTCAGAAATATTGGGTGAGCAAATGCCTGTAACTAAGGAAGTGATTTTTAATTTTTTTTTGAGTTGAGAGACAGGAACTGAATTACCTAGACATAGCAAGGCCTTATCAAGTTTAACTCTGTTTGCTACCAATAAAGCAATTACTAGAAAATGGAAATCTATTTGAATTATTGAATATTATAAAAAAAGATATAAGAACTAGAAGCAGGTTCTTTAGAAAAGGGAAGGAGCAAATATATATAGAAATAAATGGGAGCAAATATATATAGAAATAAATGGAAGTTGCGGGAGCAGTACATGCAGAATAATTTTCAGGAGGAAGAGTAAGGCAGGAATTCAAAAGTTTGTGTAATGTTGGACTGATGATAGTTGCAAAGAAAAGATATGTGATTTGTAATATATGTAAATGGGGAAAATGTTAACATGGTTTGTTTTGTATTCTTTTATGTTAATGTATGTTCACCTTTGTCTTAAATCAGCATTTAATAAAGGTTTTTAAGAAAACTCTGGTGGGAAATTCATTCTTTATGATTAGCTCAGTTATATGGGGCAAATGCTGAATTTCATTGGGTTATGAAGATGGTCATGGCCCTCCTGTTTACCTGTTACTGATGTCTGTGCAGCATTGGACGAAGTTAGCTTCACTCCCTAAAGAGGGGCAGAATTTGGTTAAGCTTTGGTGTGTGCATGATTTTTAATATCCTATTTTTTTGTCTCTTACAGAATTTTATTCAGGCATGACCTTGTCACATTAGGTGCTTGGCAGGACATTGAATGATGGATTTGTCTTGTTTATTACATGTGATTGCAGCAAAACAAGTCAGGGAAACTATATGTTAGGATTTTTACTGTTTTGCCAGTTTTACTGAAATGACAAATGTCAATATAGAAGGAAGAGAATATTTTAAAGATTTTGCAAAACAGAACCCATTAATGTGATGTTGTCAGTCTTGCCTTTATTCTCAAAGGTGGGTCGGATCCAATCCATCGGATCAGTCTCAGCCATTGCATAAGCTCATGGGTATATTTCCCTACCCATAATGCACCTCCCTTACCACCTCAGATCTAGTTTGCCCTGCAGCGAAGAGGTTCCAAAAAGCTAGCTCTGGGCGCTAAGTATTTTCTAATTTTATTGTCTTTATAAACTTTTATTAGTTACTTGTTAGTCCTTTTCTACTACCTTTCCATTAGCTAGTATAGTAGATTGACTGTCCCCATTACCACCCATTTATATTGGAGGGTGTATAATTGTCCGTTTCACTTAGAGGACGTTATCCCTCTTTCTATTTTTTCTTTATTTTCCTTTATTCTCACAATCCACCCACCATAAACCTCCTACCTTCTCTCCTGGGAGACTGAGTAGTTCTAATTGGATCTTTACAGGACTCTATAGCCTCAGAAATCATGTGGGTTTTTAATATAATAATAAAATTATTCTCCTAGTCACTGCTTGAGGGCAAACAAGATCTGAGGTACTTATGGGTAGGGAAACATGCCCATGAGCTTAGCTGAGGACTTCAAGCTTATGCAGTGGCTGAGACAGATCTGACCCACCAGTGAGAATGAAGGAAGAGATGGGCAACATACATGAAACGTTATGGTAAGTACATAACTTCTTTTTCTTCTGTGGAGTTTCCTCACATTATTGCATCTAATATTCATATTTAAGTTTTACATATTTACACACACTCATCTTCCACTTTCTCTCTTATTCCCTTCTATTAGCAAATAGTATCCATAACTGATCAATACTGTGTGTTTGTTAATTTAAACTGTGACCACAGTAGCCTACTGATACAAGGTTATCCTGTTTTTCCACCTGGCAAATGGTTAAGAAATGACTTACAGTTTCAGAGCAGTCCTTGGTCAATTGTGATTTGTTTCTTAAGCACAAACTTGTCTTTGCTTTGGCTCATTAGCAGCAGTACAAAGAACTGCCTGCTCACACCCTTGTTCTCCCCTCCCCCTTCCCTGTTTATTACCTTAAGACAATCCCAAAGTTAATAAATGTTACCTGTGGCAGGCACCATTTTTACAATTACAACCACCCTTGTCACTATCATATGTTCATTTATCAGTTAACTCTGTTACCTGATTGTTTCCAGCCCCCTCATAAGAGCAACTAACAGGGTCTCTACCCGCTTCGCTCCCAACCCTGCCCCCTATTCCCTCACGCCCCCAGTGGTCCCACCTTTATTACACTCACAAACCCCTCCCATCTTTCTAGTAGCCAACCACAGCACTAACCCAACACTACCTCCTCCATCTTCCCACTACTGTCACACCTCCTCAACTGACATGTACAAGCATACCTTACCTATGCTCACAGCATGCACTGTCCTTGCATATCTTACATCCTACCAAAGCTCCATCATTCCCCCACTCAACCACTACCACTGTACTACTCACACCACCACTCATGTCTCACCCTCACTCATCTCCCCTCCCACCAACTCAAGAAACATCCCTATGCACCCCCCACATATTCTACCAACTATATTACTCAAGCATAAAGCATCCCTACAACTTTACACAGTAACCCTCCCTCCATACCTATTACCCAAAGAGCACAATCATAAAGTTTCCCTTATAAACAAACACATTCAAAAACTGAGAAAACTAATAACCTCATGCATTTCTAAACAAGCCCTAAGTGGAAATATCCATCCAAACATCCCTACAACTTTACACAGTAACCCTCCCACCATACCTATTACCCAAAGAGCACAATCATAAAGTTTCCCTTATAAACAAACACATTCAAAAACTGAGAAAACTAATAACCTCATGCATTTCTAAACTAGCCCTAAGTGGAAATATCCACCCAAACCTGGCCCTACCATCTCCAACCCCAATCCTCATAATCAGACTAGAAACCACAACTTCTCCCATATTACGGCCAATAGAAAGCCAAGTGACTTCCTTCTACTAAGCCTAAATATTAGAAGTATATCCAACAAAGTCCATGAACTCCATGCCACCATAGACTTGTACTCCCCAGATAATAGTCATCCTGACAGAAACCTGGCTAAAATCTCACATTACCAGTGAGCAAATACTCCCGACCGGTTATGGCATACTAAGAGTAGACCGGCTAAACAAGGAAGGAGGCGGTGTAGCTATAATATTTAAACAGCATGTAAACATCCAGATCTTAAAATCATCAGCTCCACAAATAGGCAATGAAGAAATAATATATACCAACCTCAAAATAAACTAAAACAAAACCATCAACATAATTGGATGCTACTTCCCACCTGGCCCAAACATCCCTCCACTAGAAAACCTCCTCAGCTGGTCTACCCACCATCTCCCCCAAGAAACAATCATTTTAGGTGATTTCAATATTGACTGGCAATCCTGTTCTGGCAACCATCCAACCCATCATGTAAACCTTCATGGCTTCACCCAGCTAGTCCAGTCACCAACCAGGATAAATAAAAACTCCAGCAAGCACACTACCCTGGAATGGATACTAGTCAGTAAGAGCCCCCAGTCATATATAACAGCCTGCTTATCAGATAGCCTCAGTGATCACTCCCCAACATTCCTACTCAAAAAATACCTATACCAAGCTAAACCTGTCATCTACCGTCAAATACGTAAAAAACTAAACTTTAACCCACTCACATTCATCTCATCCCTCAAAGAATGTAACTGGCATCCTCTAAAGTACCTCAGCCTTGATGACGCAGTTGAATTTTTTAATACTACATTCCTGAGCATCCTTAATTACCATGCCCCCATAAGACTTTCCAGAATCAAAGCACAACCCTCCCCATGGCTACAGAAAACCACTAAGTCAGAAATGAAGAACAGGGATAAAGTCTGGGAGCACTGGCGCAAAACCAAAACCCCCTCAACTAGACAGAAATTCCTAGAAATACGCAATAGAGTCAAAAAGCTAATAAAACAGGACAAATTCCAATACTACCAGTCTGCCCTAGACTCCTCTCAACACAGCCCCAAATAGTTCTGGTCCTCCATAAACTCCATCCTCCACCCAGGTAAAGTCCGTACCCCTCCTCCTAACATCCCTCACTCCTCAGAAAATATTGCTACCTCATTCAACACACACTTCACACAAACCATACTATTGCTAGCTAAACAGCACAACCCCCCTCCCCTCCAACCTACACCTTCAACTAGTAATCTCCCCACTGCCTTCTCTTTTTCTCCTGTACCTACCTCCAACATAAAAAAAACTCTTAACTAAACTTAAGCCCACCAAATTAGCAGCAGACAACCTCCCAAGTGGATACCTACAAATCGCAGCTGATGCTCTGGCCTACCCAGTATCCATCTTGATTAACCGATCTCTGTCAGAAAGTTGCGTTCCCACACTGTGAAAAGTATCACATATAATTCCCCTCCACAAAGGCAGACCCTGCACAGAACTAACCAATTACCGCCCCATAGCTATTCTCTCTCCACTCTCCAAAATACTAGAGAGATGCATACACTCTCAGGTCTCAGACTACCTCCTTACTAACAACCTCCTTTCCAATACTCAGCATGGTTTCCGACCAAACCATAGCACCACCACTGCCTTACTCTCCTTTACTAACACTATCCTTCAGCATAAAAACAATGGCTATCTCTCCTCTGCTACTTTCCTAGACCTATCTAAAGCATTTGACATGGTCCCACACAAACAACTTATCTCTGTCCTCAATAACCTATCCTTCTCACAATCGGTCACCAACTGGTTTCAGAGTTACCTGTCTGACCGCCAACAATCCGTTGTATAGTAGAATGACATATCTCCCCAACTACCTGTCTCCATAGGGGTTCCCCAAGGATCCATCCTTGGACCCCTGCTCTTCTCTGTTTTCACCAATAATCTAGCCTCTGCCACCAAACATGGCACACTCATACAATACGCAGATGACTCAACCATCATCTGCTCATCCCAGTCCCTACCCAAACTGCAAAAAGTCACACAGGAAGCCTTTTCCTCTGTTGAAACTTGGTTATCCGATGCCCAATTAATACTCAACCAAACAAAACTAAACTACTTATCTTCCAACCCACCAAACATACTCAAAACAACTCTCACTTTAACATCACAGCAAAAGACAACACCACTATATACCCAACTGAACACACTAAATTGCTAGGAGTGGAAATAGACAATAAACTGAAATTTGACATTCACATATCTTTGACCATAAAAAAGTCCGCGATAAACTAGGAGCGTTATACAGAAATAAGCAACTTCTCACCAAAGCAGCAAAGATTTCAATAGCAAATTCCCACCTTATCTCCACCCTACTTTATGCCTGTCCAATATATACCAACCTAAGGCAATGCGATTTAAACAAGCTAGACACCTGCTACAACAAAATCGCCAAATTCGCCACAGGGGCATCCTACCGTAGTCACCACTGTCTCTCACTTGCTGAACTGGGCTGGCTTGAACTCCCTCACCTCCTTCAATGGTAACAACTCTCACTTGCCTACAAACTAGTAAATCATCCACTAAATGTCCCATCCCTCCAGAATTTACTAACTCTGCTGGTGAAGCACTATTCTCTTGCACCATAGCCAAATTATGGAACTCCCTTCCACCCACAATTATCTCCGTACCATCATGCACCCACTTCAAAACTGTACTAAAGGCGCACCTAAAAACATGCTGGCTGTGCCCTCGCAACTCCCACTCTAATATCACCCTTCCCATCCAACCACTACCTTTCTTTCCACTCCACTAACTACCTTGATTATAGCAAGCTCAGATGCTCATAAGCCAGTACTTATTATACAGCAGGAACTTCTTCTTGTAACATTTGTTAATGTCTGTTATGTACTTCACAGATAAAGATTCTAGTTGTCTACTGATGTACTATGTTCTTTATCTGTAAATATGTTGTAAGTAATTGCTATGTAAATTGTTAATCGCTATGTAATCCAATGTAACTACTGTCTGTTTATTTTAACTGTGGAGCTTTTCTCCACGGGCCTCCGCTGAAAATGGACTTACGTCCAGTTGGACACTCCCAGTCAACAAATATAAATAAATATTAAGTAAATAATAAATTAAGTCACTTTTGGTTTCTTAATGGATTTGTTGGATGTATTAATAAAATGCGCATCTTTGTTTTTGATAAATTTATCTGGTAGTACAGTGTTTTGATGGGTTTACCTTCATTTGTGTGTATTGCACAAGGGCGAACAGCAATTGTCTGAACGGCAGTTTGCGAAGTTTGCAAACACCAAATGGAAAAAGGATTGAATGTGCAATGAGCGAATGCACATTGACATTTGCTCATTGCACATTCGGCATTTTGGGGCAGATTGCCCTATAGTGACCGGGGAAATGGCCCCTTTCCCCACTGTAGTGCGATCTCGGAGTTATAATATTAAAGTAGGGGGGCCTGCCCCCCTGCTTTAAACCTTATTACATTTTTGTTTCGACATTATTGTTTGAAAATCAGCGAATCTGCTTTTCGATTTGCTGATTTTCGATCATTACGAACTGTTGCCGTTTTCACTTTTGTGGTTACGAGATGCTCATATGAGCATTCACACCACTGTGATTCAGCGTTGTAAAGATAAACCGTTTTGATGATATGTATTTTCAGTTTCGTTAGGTAATTTGTGTTCAGTGTTTGCTTTGGTATATATGTCTACAACCCACATACAGTGTATGTATCTGTATATTTGTCTATGTGTGTGCGTGTGTATACATTACTATATAGTTAATGTTGTTTATGGACCTTTATTTCTGTACACAGCAAAATTACTGCAGTTACTGACATTAAATGTGAGGGCATTATTTCTGCACCAGATGTAACTTTGTGGTAGCTCATTCAGGAATACTGGCAAATTTCTGCATGTTTTACTGAAGTAGTAGTTATCCAGCTTGCAGTCATCTCCATAGCTGATTATCTGTAGACTTTTTCCCACTTTTGAATTCAAGAACAGTAGTCCAAAATAACTGGCCACATTATAGAGCCCAGTGGGCAACACTGGTAAACACCACCCTACCTGAAATGTTGTGTCCTGTTGCTTAACCAGTTTCTCATCCCTTTTATGATACATGAATTTTATGTGCTTTCATCCCTTCACTTGCCGACCCTCAAGCTTTGATTTCAGCCTCTTCATTCTTTAATGGTTTGGATTTCCCGTGCAGATCCTATAGGGAAGGAACTGTCTGGAGAGGCTGTCCATCAGGTTGTTTGATGCTGTTACCAGATTCCCATCAGTTAAAGCATATTTTGTATTAATGCCGTAACCCCTTCCCTTGGATAGTGGTGGTGTATGCAGCTGTGTCGCTGAAGGGGCCACCTAAGCTTCCCTGTCAATTCATGTGGTGGTGTTCCTCGTGACCAACAAGAGCTACCATCAGTGGCTATGGCCATGTCATTCTTGCATCAGCCCTCACACTTATGACATCACCACTGCCCTCTAGCTGTGATTTTGTTGGGAGCAGTGAAGAGGAGTAGCTGGGCCCTGTCTCTCTCCCTGTAGTGAGCACACCCATCCTCCTAGTCTGTGCCATGAACTTCCTGAGCCTGTATTCAAGTTCAGTCTATTTGGCTATAATCAAGACTTTAATATACTCTAGTGGCAAGGCATTGCATTACATGTGGACTGAGTTTTTTTTCAGTTTTGAATTACCCATTTGTGTAGAAGAGTGTGAAATGCATTAGCAAGTTCAGGCAGTGCTGCAGGGGGTATTGGAAGGATGACGTAGAGCTAGACAATTTTGCTTTTTTGCCGTAGTACTTGTGTAAAAGCATGCAGTTTTCATGTTGCAGGGGGTGAAATGGTCTTTCAATTTTTTTTCTTTATTGTCAATGAAATGCATCATTCCATAGTGCATAATGCATTTTGTTGTGGTGATGATGCTTTCCTTCTTGACTTGTGATCTTTATTGAGGAATGCATTGTCAAAATAAAACACAGTCCACTTCTGAATGACACATGCTGCTTAATTAAAAACAAAGGAAAAATACATGTGTTTGAAAGGCCATTTCACCTCTGAACTATGAAATTGGAATGCTTCTTGCACAGTGTGAAAAGTGGGTATCTCACATTTTGGCTGTCACACACATTGCTGCAGTCTGTGTTCCCTATCTGCCTCTTAACATGTTGAGAAGTATGCCAGATCAGTCATTGTGCTAAGTATGTTGTCTTTTCTTTATATTAACTAGCATTGGAAGTGTGCAAAATGTAGTTATGTTTAACATAATCTGTGATCACTTAATAAGACTGAAAATGTAGTGCGACTTCAGAATTTTCTTGCAGCTTTGATGGGGCGGAGAAGTTGAGAGTCTCGCACACAGTAATAGATGTCAGCAGTGATCATGTGAAAATATGGAGTATAAAAGACTTTTAGTAGTTTGTCTGAAATAGGTTTGTATTTAATATTAAGAAAAATCCGATCTAATTTCTTTGCACTTAACTCGTAACAAATGATGGAATGCTAGTCTCACGCCTTCTAAACATTTTAAGGAAAATGTGCCTTATTTTGATCATGTACTTGTGTGATATTTTCACCATCATACAGAAAAATTATTTTAATACTGTTAATCAAGTCATTTCATGTGTATCTTCTGTTTCACAGTCACCATTTCCTGGGGATGATGAGGAGGAGGTATTTGACAGTATTGTAAATGATGAAGTAAGGTATCCACGGTTCTTGTCCACTGAAGCCATTTCAGTTATGAGAAGGGTATGTTTATGTTTACAAATATCTGTTTAAGAAATGAAGTAGTAACTTTTGCTGTTGGGCATGATTTTCTTAATCCTTTTCCATGTGAGGAATAGTTACATTAATTAACAATTACTAATTCTCATTGTACTAAGAAACAGAATTGAATAACAAAGTAATACCTGCTTAAGTTTATTGCATGTAGTCTATCATATATTTTATAATGTAGTAATTTTTGAAGTGAAACTTCTTTAGGCATAGTAGTGTGAGTTTGGAATGAAACAAAAAGTGAAACAGAAGTGAGACTCTTCTGTACGGTGGTGCTATTTCGTGCCCAACTGTTGCTGAACTATGAGTTGGCAAGGGAAGGTAACCTGCTTTGTGCAGATTCTGGAGTGTGAGAACCCTGTATCACACACACACACACACACACACACACACACACACACACACACACCATTAGGAAAAAGGGACTCTTTGTCATTTAGAACAGATCCCACAAAATAAAGACGCAGTTAAAACACTTGGTCTTACTCAGAATGCTGCTAGAATAACAGATCTGATGTTGTCAATTTTCATTTTATCCTTGACATATGGGGTTCGGGTCTGATATCGGAACCGACCCGGCCATTACTATAGCTTGTGCAGGCCAAAAACTCTCAAGCTTCACCCCAACCCACAAGCCCACACTCCCGGTTACATCAGATCTGGTTTGCCACTTTCCTAGATAGATGTGTTAGAGTCTCCTTCTAAATATTATTTTATCACTATCCTTATTATATCCTACCCTTTGTAATTTTGTATTTCCTTTCCCTTTTCTGTACACTTCGGTGTACCTTATACTGTCATAGCTGGTAGTTCTTTTTCTCCTTTTCTCTCTTTCTGTTTGCTAAAAAAAAAAGCCTGCTATTTAAAATATCACTAGTTTTTGTCTGAGTGTTTTCTGTGCAAGAGATTACTCAGTGTGGTGTGTGCTTGAATTCTTAGATCTGGTAGTTTTGAAGACTATTTTTCTGTGATGGCTGAAAAAAATATGGGTCCCTCTGGTTTCAAAAAAATGGCAGAAGAGTGGCCACAAGATTCTGCTTTCAGATTCTCACCTTTTCCGCATGTATTGTTTGGGCCCAGTTTATTTACAAGAAGATTACAGTGTTTGCCATGGGTTTAGTCATCGGGCCTTTGTCGAAAGGAAAAATAAATGAATCCTCAAAGGTGTGATTTCTTCCGCCTTTGGAGAAGGCATGTCTGCTTAGAGAGAAAGCAAAACCAGTGTTTCTTTGCCTTCCTCTTCGTCCTTCTTGGAGAAAGCAAAAAAGAGAAATCTGTTGGTACCATCATCACCTTTGGCACTGACACACAAAGAACCTAGATCCTCGGTTCCTCAAGGTTCTTCAGAACTGACGGATACTACATCAAAAGTTTCGGTACCTGACAAATCATCGGCATTGACGACTACTGCTGGATCCAAACTTTTGATGCTGAAGTCTTCAGTAACAGAACAGATTCAAACTTCGACTCCAGAAACATTTCTTCCTGGATCTTCCTCGACACAGACTAATCAGCTCAGAGCATTCAGACAGTAGAGCAAGAAGTTTTGCCTAGGACAGTTTACTCCCCTTCAGTCAATCCTTTTGTGGGTGAATTACCTGAGATTGTTCTGTAAAGCCCAAAATCACCCTCTCTAATGTCCGTACATTCCACCAAAAGCCTAAGAGAAATCGACGTGGAGAGACTGGTGAATAAAATCCTGTGGGCGGGAGGATATACAGGTCTCCCTCCGCCTCCGACCCCCATGAGGGTAGGAGCTGAACCTTCCTTCACTCCTTTAACTACTCCTCCTCTGACATCCTCCAGGGTGTTAGAGTTTCCAGCTCTGAGTTGCCCAGCACTGACTGTATCAGTTCCAAAGATTTCTCTTTCTTCAGAACTGGTTATTGCTTTGAAATTCATTGGTTCTTTCAGATCTGGAGACCCCCCCCCCGGAGCCATATCTGTCCTGTCGGTTATGAGGAGTTTGGTCGACTCCAATTTTTTCAGAGCTGTCCTTGCACCTTGGAGCTTTGGCCTGGATCAGTTCAGCTCTGACTTCTGTCTTGGGGGCTGTCTCTGGGCGGGGAGTAACCATGGTTTCAAGGCAGTCTCTCTCAGTTCCGGGCTCCCTTCCATCTTTTGGGGGGGGGGGCAGCCTTCGAGGCAATGGAGAGAGATTAGTCTACTGCAGTCACTCAGTCAGCTCCTTCAACTTCAGAGCAAATACCTTTCTCACACTTAGTTATATAAACTGTCTCTCCACTGAGGCAATGAGTGCCAAATCCTCCACAGCCTCAGATACAAATTCTGTCATCTTCTGATGCCTTACCAGACTTATCCCCTCAGGAGGTTCCTCAGAAGATGTGCAAGATGAAGCGCTTAGATTCCCCTGAGGAAGAGATTACAGAAGACACTGATTTTAATGAAGGGGAAGGGTCCCCAAGGTCACTCCCTGATGAAGTCTTCTTTGGAGACGTCCTAGAAATATTGAAACAGAGGGATGAGTGGCAGTCCCAAGATCCTTCCTCTGAGGAATCCGTTTACCTGCAGGCTTTCAGTATTCGCCCGTCTACCACTTGGTGATTCTGCCCACTGACAAGCTCATTCACATGATCTCTCAGCAAGCGTGGAAGGCACCAGATGCCACTGAACCCATCCCCAAGAGACCTGACAAAATGTTATCCGCCCCTGAGGATAAACAGTTCTGGGTCAAAAGATTAGCGGTAGATGCCATGGCCGTAATGGCTGCCACCAAAAAGAAACTAGCTGAGGAGAGTTCCTCTGTCCATCCACCCAACAGAGTTTCAGATGATGGGTAGATTTGGAAGTGGGTTTATGCTTCATCGACCTTCACCTTAAGGTCTTTGAATTTCCTGGCACATTTTACCACACTTCAGAGGGATCTGATCAAGGAGCTGTCTGATACCCTGGCAGGAGCTGTTACTGAGGGAGTCCAGGAAAAAGTTGCTTCCCATTTGGCTACCCTAGAATCTGTGTCCAACTCTTCCATGAGGCTCATTGTGCATGCAGCTGAAGGGACTTACCCGAATGGTGGGCTCAGGCATAGCCAAAAGGAGACACGCCTGGATGCGTCTGTGTGACTTCAAGTCTTCATTTGTCAATGTACCCTTTGACAGATCCTCTCTGTTTGGCTCAAAGGTTAGAGAGACATTATCAGGTGTGAGAAGGATGGCACGACACTTTCTGTTGTGGGTGTATGTTTTTCCATTCCTCAAAGATCTTTTTCCAGGAATCGGAAGAGCAGTGAAAAGATGTGATTCAAAAAGTCCCAAGGGCCTTTCCCCGATACATGTGGAGCCAATTCTCCCCAGGGGCAGAGGGGGGGACTGCAATGGAAGACACCATTCATGCAGCAGAGATGTTCCACAGAACCACAGCTTCAGAGATTCCTTCTCGGGTAAGCCCTTTCGGTGTTCCTGAAAGGAAGCCTGATTGTCTTCCTCTGGAGGCAGTCGGGGGATTCTTATCCTTGCACCAAAACGACTGACTAAAAGTAACAACAAATTCTTGGGTGCAGAGGAGTATTCCCGAGGTTATACCATACATTTTTCTTTTCATCCCCCCCGTATGCAAAAAAATTCCTGATGTTCCACCCAGTCAGAGGGAACCAGCTGTTCTAGAAATTCAAAAACTGATAGAGAAAAGAGTCATCTAAGAAGTCTCACTAGACTAGAAAGAATTTGGAACTTACTGAAGATTCTTTTTAGTCCCACAAAAGACAGGAGACTGAAGACCATTTTTGGATTTCACTGTTTTTGTCAAATCCAATTCCGGATGGTCATGGTACAGTCCATTCTTCCGTTTTTGGTAAAGGACAACTGGATGTGCTCGATAGATCTTCAGGATGTGTTGTATCACATAAAAATGGACAAGTGCTCCAGCAAGATGTCCTTCAAGGATGCATCTGCAGTCCTTACAAATGGGTTGTCCTGTCGTCAGGCAGCCCTTCGGTCGGCCGGATTCCAAAGACTGGGTCTGGCCTCGGCTGATGTCGCACTCCACCCGACGTCATAGCTGCAGTTATTCGGGTATAAAGGTATCAGCCAACGCCATCTTCCTCAGTCTTTCTTGCCGCGTGGTGCCCGAAGCAGAAGCTGTTCGCAAGTGCCGGTCGGTCAGAACCAGAGATTACTACTACCGAAGACTTCTAAAAAGCTAAGTACCCCGTTGGGGACTCTTTCTTGCCTCAGCCGATGTCAGAAAAAGTGAATAACTGTTTAACTTGTGGGAAACAAATACCTCATAAAGATTTCCACTCTTACTGCTTACCTTGTTTAGGCCCAGACCAAGACGTAGCAGCTTGTCTAGCCTGTGCTTCTTTCAACCGACGAACGCTTAGACGTCGGTCGGAATTTGCTGAGGAGTTTTTCGGCTCCGCTTTTGCTTACATTATGCCGTCGGATGCTCCGACTACGCAAATATCTAAAAAGCGCAAAGAAAAGGACCGACACTCGCGGTCCGCGGTTTCGGCCGAAACCGCGGTTAAGCCAACCTCGAGTGTCTCGGTTTCGGCTGAAACAGAGTCCACGGTTCTTCCTTCGGCCGAAAGCTTACCTCCTACCGAGGCCTCATCCAGCATGGTTGAATCTGCTACTGAAATCCCACCCGCTCTTGCAGGTTCTCAGGATTTATCTGATACTATCCCTTTGGATATTTCTACCCCTGCACGTGGAGCTGCTAGGCTACCTGCAACCATGTCGATTAAGGCCTTTGCCAGGGCTAAAGCAGCAAAATCTACCAAAACTGTGCCTGCTAAGACCCCCTCTCACAGGCCTAGCTCTAGTTCACAAATGCTTAGTCTAGCAGAGGATCTCATTTCTTTGATCCGGGGATCCCAACCACACCCAGACAGGGCCTCTCACCCACTTCCAGAGAAGAGGCCTAGAGTAGAGCCCCCTGAGCCAGTTTCTACAGATGACTCCTCTGATGAATCAGATAATTCTAACCCTCCAGAGGGCCCTTTTTCCCCTTATGAAGACTCTGATGCCGAAGAGTCCATTCCTTCTGGCTCTCCGCCTGAGGAATTTTCTTTTGGGGAAACCTTGCATGCTATGAGGGAACAATTTCAATGGCAGGGCCAGGATTTTTCAGACTCTAGGAAAAGGCTTAGAACCTTTCTGCATTTGCCACAGCATAGGCCTCTAGCCATTCCTCCAGTTCTTACTGTTGTGGATGATGCATTTAATGATGCTTGTACTGCTCCTGATTCTCTTCCTCCGCCCCCTGCTAAGCCCGATAGGTACTACAGGGTTCCGGACACACATTATCATTTGTATAAGGCTCCATTTGCAGATCCCGAAACTATCTCCCAGGGACCTAAGGCTGTAGCAGCTACCTCTGCCAAAAACCCCCTCCCCTCTGAAAGGGAATCTAGGGCCTTAGAGAGATGGGGTAAAAAAGTTTACACTTCTGCTACTCTTTCAGCTAGGGCCTTGAACTGTCAATTCCACATGATCCAGTATCAAGAATTTATGTTAGACCACTTAACTAAAAAGCTGTCCTCCGATGAACCATTAGACAAAAAATCTGTTCAGGAAATGGTACATAACATTCAGCAGGTCAGTAATCATTCTTTAAAATGCGGCTATGATGCACTGGAGGCTTCCTTTAGATCAGCCATGACTGGTACAGTGATCAGAAGACATGCATGGTTAAAAGAGCAGTCCTTACCAGACCATGTTAAATCAAAGCTCCTAGATGCTCCCATGGACAAGCTCAATTTGTTTGGCTCCCCTGCACAGCAGGTGCTGAAGAAGGTGGAAGAGAAAGCAAAATCTGTCCAGACAGTCAAGGATTTCTTGCAGGTCCAACCTCCAAGGTTTAGCAGGAATTGGCCTTCCAAGAATTGGTCCTTTCCAGACACCTCCAGAGCTCAGAGAGGCAGGAATAGGCTCAAGAGGCAGGGGTCAATCCAGAGGTGCCTACAGGGGACGTCAGTGGCAGGCTAACAACCAGCGAGGTACAGCCACAGATCCAGCCACCACCACTACCACAGGACAATCACAGTGACTTGGCTCTGGCACTGCCTACCAGGGAACAACTAGAAGCACCCTTAGGCGGGAAGCTAGCCTTATTTTCAGTAAACTGGCATTACATCACAGGAGACAAGTGGATTTTACAGACAATAGACCAAGGTTACAGGTTTCACTTCCATACTCTACCAAGGAAGAGAGGAATGCCAAACCTACCTCCAAATCAAAAGGCAGAAGCTCTAAAACAAATAACTCACTTACTAAGGATGAGAGCTGTAGAAAAGGTACCATCTATGGAACAAGGACAAGGATTTTACTCCAGGCTCTTCCTGGTACCAAGAAAAGAAAACCAATGGAGACCTATTCTCGACCTGTCCGCTTTAAACACATACCTCATTGTCCCAAAATTCAAAATGCTGACCCTACAGCAGCTTCTTCCCATGTTGGGCAAGGAGTCTTGGCTGGTAACTCTAGATCTCAAGGAAGCATACCTGCACGTCCCTATACGACCAAATTGCAGAAGATACCTCAGATTTCTTGCAGGATCAGAGCATTATCAATTCTCAGCATTGCCCTTTGGCTTATCTACTGCCCAGAGTGTTCACGAAATGCCTGGCATCAGTAATTGCTCATTGCAGGCTTCAGGGAATTCAAATCTACCCTTACCTGGACGACTGCCTGTTACAAGCGGACAACAAAAACAAGCTAACAAAAGACTTGAAAAGGGTCATTCATCTACTGCAAGCCCTGGGATACACAGTCAATATAAAAAAGTCAAGGCTGATACCATCCCAAAGGATAACCTTTTTGGGTGCAGAGCTGGACACATCAAAACAAATGGCATTCCTAACAGTAGAAAAACAGGAGCAACTCCCTCTCTACTTCTTGGCATTAACAAAGCAGAACCAGCTAACAGCAAGAAAAGTCCTGCAAGCCCTGGGTTACATGGCATCCTGCATAATATTAATTCCACATGCCAGACTGCATATGAGAAAGCTACAGTGGTACCTAAGGAATTTATGGTCTCAGCACAAGCACAGCCTAGAAACCCAAATTCCAATAATTCCATGCCTGAAGCAAGAATTCCAATGGTGGGCTCAGGCTTGTCAATCAAACAAAGGACTGCCCTTCCACAGCACTCAACCAAGCCAGACCATCACAACGGACGCCTCAGACCTCGGGGCGCACATGCTGGACAAGTGCATACAAGGCTTATGGACTCAAGACCAGCTGCACCTACACATAAATCAAAAGGAAATGCTGGCAGTAAAACTGGCAACTCAGACATTCAGACCATTTCTTCGACAGGGTCAACTGTTGATAAGGACAGACAACACCACAGTTATGTGGTACATCAACAAACAGGGAGGCACACATTCATACCCTCTATGCCGGATGGCAATGGACCTCTGGAATGTGGCCCTGAGCTTCAACATTCAGTTACAAGCAATTTTTGTGCCAGGAAAAGAAAATATGCTAGCAGACATACTAAGCAAAACTACCACGGATGCCCACGAATGGATGCTGCATCCGGACATCTTCAAAACCATTACAGGGAAATGGGGACTACCAGGAATAGACTTATTTGCATCCCCACACAATCACCAACTGAAGAAATTCTGCACGAGGACGTACCACCCACTTGCTTGGAAAGTGGACTCCCTATCATTCAGTTGGAAAGACATGACAGCATATGCATTCCCACCTCTTCCTTTGATGCACAAGGTGCTATTGAAGATCAAAGAAGACCGTCCAAGGATCATCCTGATAGCTCCAGACTGGCCAAGGCAGCATTGGTACCCATTACTGAGGAGCATGTCTCGGGAACAAATATGGCCTCTACCCCTAGTTCCCTTACTGTTAACACAGAACAACTTCAAAACCCTGCATCCAAACCTAAAAACACTGCAGCTGACTGCCTGGAACATTGCATAAGACCAAATAACCCAGATTTATCTCAAAGGGTTAAAGACATTATCTTGGAGGCTCGCAGACCCTCAACAAGAAAAAATTATTCAGCAAAATGGAAAAGGTATCACATTTGGAGTACTGCAAAAGGAGAAAATGTGTCACTGGTAAACATAGCTAACATCCTGGAATACTTGGCAGAGCTCTTCCACAATGGCCTGTCCTATTCTTCTATTAAGATTCATGCATCAGCTATTTCAGCAGAATACAACTTGGATCCTCCAGTCTTCTCACATCCTCTGCTCAGGCAGTTTCTGAGAGGAATTAAAAATGTAAAACCACCTAGAATGTAGATGTCCGATAGGCATGCATCTGCAGTCAGGATTGCCCACCCTCCTTCCCTCTGAGGTACTCCTAGGGTATTTACCCATCTTCTAGCTAGCTGGGAGAATCTATTATGGTGTATTTGTTTGTATATATGTATATACATGTTTATTTTTATTTGCTCTTTCTTATTTGGAAACTTTTGCAATTATCCAAATTTAGCCTTCCTAGAGGGCACCTGGCATCTGGGGCAAGAAACACTGAGGAAGATGGCGTCGGCTGATACCTTTATACCCGAATAACTGCAGCTATGACGTCGGGTGGAGTGCGACATCAGCCGAGGCCAGACCCAGACTTTGGAATCCGGCCGACCGAAGGGCTGCCTGACGACAGGACAACCCATTTGTAAGGACTGCAGATGCATGCCTATTGGACATCTACATTTATGGTAGGTACAAAACTGTACTTTCCTCCACTTCCTGCTAGGAGCCAGTCGTTATCAGTTGAGGACTCTGCCCTTTGGGCTCACCACATCTCCCAGGGTGTTCACCAAATGTATGGCTGTAGTAGCAGCTCACTTGACACTTCAGGGATTCTGGGTGTTTCTGTACTTTGATGACTGGCTCATTACCACTCCGACCAGGCATCTATCGATAGAAGCAAGGGGTTATGTTCTCCAGACCTGCACATACTTAGGAATAACTATAAATTAAAAAAAAATCTCAATCTCAACTGAATGCAACTCAAGAGTTTAGAGTTTATAGGGGCAGTACTAAATACAGCAAGCATCCCTTCCACCTGTGAGATTTCAGGAAATCAGAACACAGGTTCACAAAATAATCCACAGCAAGAAAGTACCAATTCGTCTAATTTTACAGGCTCTAGGTTCCATGGCAGCGGCATTAACTCTAGTTTTCCCTAGCAAGATATCTCATGAGAATTCTACAATGGCTGCTTGCATGTCAATGGTCAGTGCTGTACCAACGTATGTTGGACCAGGTTTTGATCACCAGTCTTTTCAGAAAAGATCTGTCTTGGATACATTTCAGAGAAATTCTTGTGGGCTGCCTCTTTGGCCTTCCACAATCCAGGGTCATAATGAACACAAGACACCTCCCAGATAGGGTGGGGGTGGGGCATTTTCTGGGCAAGACTGTCCAAGGCAGTTGGTCTCCCTTCAAGGCCAACTTGCATATCAGTGTTCTGGAGTTGATTGGTGCTTTTAGCACTGCAAGCCTTTCAAACTGCTCTTCCTGTGGGAACAATTGTAATTCAAGCAGACAGTATGTCGGTAGTTTGGTACACCACAAACAGAGAGGAACCAAATCTTACCCCCTTTGTCGAGAACCACTCAGTGTATGGCAATGGGCAAGCTCTTCCAACTGCTTTCTGATAGCAACACATATTCCGGGGAGTTCCAGTGCAATAGCAGACAAACTGAGTAGATGTATTCTCCTGCCTCGCAAGTGGTCTCTCAATCCAAAGGTGACAGAAAAAAATTTCTATCAGTAGGGCCAGCCTTGCTGCAACCTTTTTGCCTCTCTTCTGAACAAGTGCAACAAGCACTTTGCCCTGATCTCCCACTGGGGGAGTCATCAAGAGATGCTATGCTCCACACTTGGCCCTCCGGACTTCTATATGCCTTTCTTTTGATACCGGTAATCCCAAAATTCTTACAGAAAGCACTAAGGCTGAAGAGCAAAGTAATCCTCATTGCACATTATTGGCTTTAACAGATATGGTTCCTGTTTCTTTGCCCATATCTTATTCAGCGACCTTCAACTCTGGACCCAGCTCTAGACCTTCTGTCCCATCCAGAAGGATTAGTTCATCTAAACATTCTGAACCTCAAGCTGACAACATGGTTCCTCCAGTTCCATTAATTGCTAGTAAATTAACCTTTCTTACCTGGTACGTCAAATTCTCCTATCTTCTCATAAGCCTTCTACCCGTAAAATCTATACTAGTAAATGGAAGAGATTTACCTTTTGGGTTCATGAAAAGGATATCGACCTCTTCTCTGCATCTGTTGATAACATTTTAGATTTCTTAGTCTCTCTCTTCAGTGCAGGAGCTTCCCCGTCTACCAATAAAATTCAGTTACCAGCTGTTTCACATTTCCATACTTTCCATGTTTGGAAAAACGTTCCTTGGCTTCTAATAAACTTTGTAAGTCCTTTTTAAAAGGAACACTGTTGTTGAAACCTCCTTTTAAGGATCCTACTCCACCTTGGGATCTAAATATAGTGTTCCAAACCATTGTACAGTCCCACTTCGAACCTCTGCAGGCTGTGATCTAAAGTATTTGTCATGGAAAACTTTATTTTTGGTGGCAATAACCTCTGCCAGAAGGATTTCAGAAATACAAGCCTTATGTAGACCGGCTTACCTGATTTTTCACAAAGACAGTGTTTCCTTCAGAACAAATCCACTTTTCTGCCTAAGGTAGTGTCAGAGACTAATGTCAGTCATACTATTAATTTACCAGTATTCTTTCCAGTTTTACAAATAAAGGTGAATACTGTTTTCATTTGTTAGATGTTCACAGACAGTGACATTTTTATCTACACAGAACGAAAGACATAAGAAAATCCGACCAGCTATTTGTCTCCTTTTCAAGTGCAAGGTCTAGTAAACCAGTCAACAAAGTGACCTTAGCCAGATGGCTCAAAGATTGTATATCCTTCATCTTTAACAAAAAAAAACATCGATTTGCCCATTCTACAAGATCTGTAGCCACTTCAGCAGTTTTCCAATCTAGAGCTTCAGTGGATGATATATGTGCAGCACTATTACTCATTACAAATTGGATTTGGTCTCCAAGGGAAGAGCATCTTTTGGTTCAATGGTGCTTAGGAATATCCTTCTATGAGTCCTCCCAAGGTCTAAGGTAGCTGGGGACTCTGTTACATATGTTAAGGATAACATGAAAATTGACATCATCAAATAAAGGAAGTTATGTACTTACCATAACATTCCATCTGTGTTGTCCATTTTCATTTATTGTTTACTCACCTCTCTTCATCCCCTGTCCTTTGAAGACTCTTTGGTAGAACTGATAATGGATATATAACTCTGTTGTAATCACTATGACACAGCAGATATGGTTTCCATAAAGGCTTTCTTGTCTATGATGTTATATCTCTAATCTGCAAACACGATCTGAGGTAACCGGGAGAGTAGGATTATAGGTAGGGGTGAAGCTGGAGAGTTCTTGGCCTGCGCGAGTTGTAGTAATGGCTGAGTCGATTCCAACATTGGACCCAAACCCCATATTTCAAGGATAAATGAAAATGGGCAACACAGATGAAACATTCTGGGAAGTACATGACTTTTTTTTTTTTTGCATTAACATGCATTTTCTGAAGGATAGGCAGTATGCAATCGAAGATGTCTTGTCTTTATTTGGTGACTGCGAGCCTTAATATTTTGCCAAATAACCACAAATATTCTGAGGGATAGACAAAAAAATCTGGACACACTGCAGAGATTTGGTCAAATGAGAGGTGGCTGTAGTTTTATCTATAATGTGCTTATAGGGTATGTGTACATCTTGAAAAACAAATACAAATCTACCTGCAGTTAATCAAATGTCTTATCAAAGGGTAACAAACAATACAATTATGGAAATGGGTATCATGGAAATTGTTAAGAAAATACAAAAATTCAGGAATGGGAAACATGCTAGTTAAATGAATGTGGGGAGTCAGACCCTACACTCAACCCATTCCCTGAATATTGAAGTGTGAACATCCAGAATAAAGGCAAAGATGTGGCACTTAAAATTAATTTATACCATGAATAGAAATAAGTGTGGTAGCTAAAAATCGGGAGTGTGTTGAGCAGGACTGGGATTACTCCACTCTCAAATGAAATTGGTAAAAGTGAAATAGAGCTTTACAATGCAGTGGGCCCTTAATGAGACATGCATAGAAGAAACGTACTCTGCAAGCTGTGGTACTGCTACCATAGTTCTCAACCAGTCGGGGACAAATCCAGAAATAATCAGGGACACTTTTAAAATATTAACACTATTAACTTGGAACATTGACTGAGTAAGAGAATATGAATTAATATACATTTTCTGAACTAAAAGAAGTATGTAACTGTGATTATTATCATTAGTTATTAACATCAGTTCCCCACCTTTTTTCCAACATTCACCAGTTTTAAGGGATTAATTGGGGCAGACCTAAAATTTGAGTCAAAATCAGGGATGTCCCTGAAAATCAGTGACAGTTGGAAGGTATGCTGCCAACTGCTTCCATTAAACCACTATAGACTGGATTTGTGCTCAGTGGCTATAGAGACATAAATCCACTTCAAAAAAGAGGAAGTAAAACAGAAGAAGAAATCAAGTTCTGTTGTCTGGTGCCTCTGCTATGAAAAGTCAATACTTCAGAAAAGAAAAAAAAATGTAAAATCATTGTATGAATAGACAAATACATAAATCAATATATACAAGCATACATAAGTATATGTATAAAATGAGAGAAATTAAAATGTATTAGATTGTGGAAGAAAGCAGACTTTATACTTGACTGTCCAGATCTGTACCATTTGCTTTCCTTCACACTTCCTTACAGAAGTTTCACTTCTACCAAGCATGGCAGCCACTCACATTCTTTTTTTTAATGTATGAAACATATTTACTAGACTCTGTTTGCAATTCAGAATATTTTACCATACATCTCAAGTTTTGTCTGACAGTGTATAGAAGCAGTCTTTATTGAAGGCATTTTAATCCTTCACAGTATTTAGTGCTAGCTGTCCGATGTTAATTATGGCAGATAGGAAGTAACCAACCCATATATTTTTTCAGAGTTTTTTATTAGCAACATTTCCAAAATCCTACAGTAATAAGCTGTATGATGTGTGTTAAAATTAGAAAACTATAAAGTTTTCTTTTTCTAATTTCAGATTGACCGTCATACTACACTTACTTGAGCTTATTGTTGAAATTCACTAGTAGCAAGATTGTCTTACCCTTCCTACATAATTTACCATATCTGATGATGTTAATCTTCGTTCATTCCTTACTGATGGGGTATCGGTTCCATCCTCGGAACCGAGCTGGCCTTATACCAAGCTTGCTTCAGCCAAAAACTCTTGAGCCAAGATCCTACCCAGAATGCTCTGCTTCCTGTTACCTCAGATCTCGTTTGCCGTACTGCTGTACAGCCGTGTCAAGCCACACTCTCTTAGCTAAGTGAATAATCTTTTTGAAAGTTTCTATATTGTTAGTGCTTTAAAAGTGTTCAATCAGTTACTATTACTGTACTCCCACCCTATCGTATCTTTAAGACTCTCTCCCTATAGTTTCTTTCCCTTTATTACTCTTTTTCTTACCTTTGAGGTAATTCTTCATTACCATCATTGATAATCCTTCCTTTCTCTCTTCTTACCCTTCTGGGTAGCCTTCTGTAACTTCTTTTTTCCATTGCCTGACCATCTTTAATGTTCAGAACAACTTAGAAAGCATCCCTGTGATGCATTTGACAAATCAGTCTGCCTTACCTAGCATGCCTGCCAGTGCAGATCCAAAACCCCTTGATATTGAATGCATTGGACTGGAGAGTGCTTTTGACGAATATTTTCTTTTTTGTGGATGTGGACAACTTCAGGCAGATTAAAACATCCTGAGTAAGTAGGGTCTACATTATATCATCAAAAAATTAAAATCTCGAGCGCTAACATCAGCAAAAATTCAGAATGTCAAAATTGCTGTTGTGACCCCAACACCCCCCCGCTAAATATATATTCCAACTCCGAGATCGCACTACAGTGAGGAAAGGGCAAATATCCCGATCTCCACTGTACTGCGATCCAAAAAAATTAATTTCGACATTCTGCATTTTCACTGATGTCAGTGCTCAAGATTTTAATTTTTCGATGATATAAAGTAGACCCCTGAGTACTGGTCAGGGCATGTCTTTGTAATAAACATTTGCTGATGAAATACAACTATTGTCCACTTTTTTTGTAAACAAAAAACATCTTTATTGAATTTTCACTCACGACATAGGCAGTCATACATTTGTATAAATGAAAATAAACCATATTGACATATTTTCAGTTACAGACATGTACATCACTTGTAATCTATCCAGTCATTGTCAGTCAAACATTACAAAGCCCATTCAATTCCTGCCCTCCCTTAAACCTCATTCTTCCTCCAAAACATTATTCTGCATGTATTGTTCCTCCAGTTCCCATTTTTTTTCATGTAATTTGCTCCTACCCTTTTTCTAAAAATCCTACTTCCAGTTCTTTCATCTCTGTTACTATATTCACTACTTCTAATGTGTTTGGTTTAGAGTCTGGCTTTCGTTTTCTAGCAATTGCTTTTTTTGGTAGCCAGTAGAATTAAACTCAGCAAGGCCTTACTATGTTTAGGCAGTCCAGATTCTGTGTCATACATAAAAAAAAAAAATAATAATTTCCTTAGTTATACCAGTATTTCTCACGGAGTACAAAACAAGAATAAAACTTGTATAAAAAATAAATAAAGTACGAAGACCAGCTCACAGGAACAGACTACACTTTAATATGACAGCTTTCACAGGCGTAAAACCATCTGACTTCTTCAGATTAACTGAACATAAAACATCACTTCCTTTTATACAAAAAAATCACTTCCTTTTATTCAAAATATCAGTCACATTTCTTAAGTTTGCATTCAAGTGAAATAAAATAAAATCCACTACATCACCACAATGCCTTCTTCAATACATTCAGGAATGTTTGTGCAACATAAAATAAATAAATAAAATGCAATATGCAAGTTGACCATAGCCTGTTCATTTACATAAACCGTATGAAATAACACTTATTTGAGAATGTCTTCAAATATGAAAATCTGCCTTTAATTTTAGTAAGCTAGAAGTGGAGGCCGTATCATGAAGTCCAGGTGGATGTGTGGCATCACATCTCCCCATTGTTCCTTGAATACAAGGAACTAGTGTGGCAACTGAGATGTGATGCCACACATCCACCTGGACTTCATGATATGGCCTCCATTTCTAGCTTACTAAAATTAAAGGCAGATTTTCATATTTGAAGACATTCTCAAATAAGTGATATCATAGGGTTTATGTAAATGAACAGGCTATGGTCAACTTGCATATTACATTTTATTTTATTTGTTTGTTTATTTATTTATTTTATGTTGCACAAACATTCCTGATTGTATTGAAGAAGACATTGTGGTGATATAGTGGATTTTATTTTATTTCACTTGAATGCAAACTTTTTAAGAAATGTATTATTTAGGGATCATGTGACTGATATTTTGTATAAAAGGAAGTGATGTTTTTTGTACAAAAGGAAGTGATGTTTTTTGTATAAAAGGAAGTAATGTTTTGTGTTCAATTAATCTGAAGAAGTCAGATGGTTTTACGCCGATGAAAGCGCTCATATTAAAGTGTAGTCTCTTCCTGTGAACTGATCTTCGTGCTTTATTTTTTATACGAGTATTTCTCATGGAGTAGTCTGCAGGGAATTGCTCACTCAGTATTTCTCACGGAATAGTCTGCAGGGAATAGTTAGTCTGTCAAATTATTACTCTCCCAAAAAATATGTTCTCAATTATCTCTTTCTTCCCTATTTACACCTCCCACATTTGCAGTTTACCTGAGGAAAACTTATTTGGACTCTGTGGTATAAAAATACCTGTGCAAATACTTCTAAGCAAAAATCTTAACTCTCTTGTACTTTGTTGCATATTTGGAAGCCATACATATATCCTCCCTTTTTTCTTTGTGAGTTGCTTAGCCACTCTCTCTTCCCAATCCTTTAACCCTCTCTGATTGATTCCTTAGTTATCATGTAGTATTCTATATGCCCTACTAATTATCCCTTTTTTAGCAGCAACTTCTGTTTTAAATTCAATAAAAGCTCTACTGGTGCTGATCTTTCACTTAGGATCCCCCTGTTCCTTTCCCTTTGCCTGTACTCTGATATCAATCCCTGATAGTTAAGTCAGTTTCTCTATGTCCATTTTTACATTTTTTCCCCGCATTTCTGTGCTTTGTATAGATTTTAATAAAATTTATGAAATATTTCTAATTCTGTGTTGTAGGCTCCCTAAGCTCCCTTCTACTTTGTTTCCTAAGCGGTTGTGCTAAAACCTTTAGTGCTCTGTAGTTATTAAAAAAAATAATAATAAAAAAAAAAAAAACAGTTGCTTAACAGCAATCTTTCTAAACTCTTGCATGTTATCCAGGTACTTCCTTCTTTTGATTTTGTTGCACTGCAGTTGGACCTATTCTTTTTCTGTGAGATCCTCTTTATTCTGCAGTACTTTAACCTTTGTCAGTCCCTCTAAATAATTTGCACCAATCCTTAACCATATCTTTCTCCTTTTATTTCTACCCAATGTTTAAACTCCACTTTCATTTAATCCTACTCCCTAGCTACATTTTCTAAAGAAATGTCTGCCTTCCCTAATAACTCCTGAATAATTTCCACTACCCACTCCTTAAATCCCTTTCAGTTTAACAAAAAGGTGGGGAAATGCCAGTGTCTCATTTTTATTTCATTACCCTGCATTTTTGATTTAGTTGTTATTGGTGTATGATCTGAAATAGGTATTGGATGCATATCAAAACTTTCAAATAAATGCACATGTTCCTGTGAAATACAATTTCTGTCTAGCCTATCTCAGTTTTAACTTGGGGGATACTGAATTCACATTTTCATACCAAATATTTTCATAACTGTCTTCAAAAATCTACCCTCTTTTGTTATATTTTCCCTTTTAGGCCGCCCAAGATACATCTTCAGTTTTGCAAATCAAATTCCAGTCTCCACCTGTGAGTAATATTCGCGGTGGTGTTGCTGCGGTAGCGTTGTCGCCTCACAGTTAGATGCTGTCTGGTTCAATTCTCAGCTAGAGCGTCTTCTGCGTGGAGACATGCGTGAATGGGCATACCTTCGTTGAAGGTTGTGCGTCAGGGCTGGTAACTCGGCACGTAAAAATCAACTACCAATCATTAGCGGACCGGAGTTCCGCTGTGACGACCCCTAACTGGGAAAAGCCGAAAGACTCCACAACCTGCGAGTAATATTCCCTGCTGAAAGCTGATTATTTTTCCCAGAATTGTCGTAAGCTCTGTTGAAGTTTTAGGTGGAATATAAATAAATGCCAGCATAATCCTCCTCACTTGCCAGTAGCCTCTTACTGCTACTACAAATCTACCATTATTATCTTTATTTCCCATCTTCTATCACTATTGGAACTCCTCTAGCAATTAATGTAAATACTGTACTCCCCTTTTCCTTTGTCCCAGATATTCCACTGAATAAACGTCCTGAAATCCTTTCTTTGTCATATTCACATATTCCATATTTGTCTCCTGTAGCATGGCTGTTTGCACTCTGCAATTTCTTAATGTAATTCACTCCTTCCCTTTGTGTATATACCTGTGAGACCATTCACATTCAAAGATAATATGGAGAGTGTTACCATTTGAAAAGAAGTTGTTATTCCGGCCTGATATGTATAACAGCTTTTTTTTAATGTCTGGTTTCATCTTTTGTGTTACATGCATACATGATTCTTCTTTACTTTTGTGGAAATGTGTGTGGCTCATACCTACTTTGCAAATGATGGAGTACACACCTCTCCTCAAAAGAGGACAGGGTAGTGAATTGACGGTTTTCTTCTCTTAGTGCCTTTTTTAGGCAGGATCAGATTAATGGGCATTCCAAGTTAAACTCCACAGATGAGAATAAGGTGAGAGTTGGACTCATCAGTTAATGTAATCTAAATAAAAAATAAGCTTTCTAGAGGTTTGCCTTACCTTTGAGGGAAGTGGGGTATGTTCCATCACAGAAGGATGGTTTGAAGACCTGTCCTGCGTTTCACAATTACTTACAAATATTTGCATTGGTTCACTGAATGAGGTGGTATAGCCATTTTCATTAATCAGTCATTTCAAAAACAGGGCTATAGAAGTAACAGTATTATGTACTCCACAGTGATGTTTTGTCCTTTCATGGACCAGAGAATATGCCTTGGTCAGTCATTGGGCACAAGAACTACTGGACTTTGTAAATATTAACTGTCTCTAACAGATGACAAAGAACATCAAAAAGAGTTATAAAATTACTGGGTATCCCGTCAAACCTCCCTGCCAGTTGTTCTAAGTTAAATATTACCTCACTCCTTTTGTTTTGTTTTTTTTGCACTGGCCACAGTGCTGTGTCATTCCATTTGTACACTAGACCACGTCTACTAAAAAGTAAAACCATGTTTAAGTACTTTTGAATGGTGTTTGTGATGCTATGAACAATTGATTTATGTCTGTTAAATGAGGCCATATATTATACCTTCCCCACCTTACAACCTGTTGATGAATTGTTCACAGTTTATGTACAACAGTTTAGACAACTGCATTGGCAGATTCATTCCTGCACTGCATAAATATAGTGGATAAATTATACAGTAAATCAAAAAACAACTGTATCTAAAGTTTTTCAAACTACTGTATACTCTTGTTACCCTAACCTTCAAAAATTAACCGAGAAACAAAAATACAGATATAAACTTCTCTGTGCCTACCAACCGTTTTCAAAATCATCCAGCCTTAGTTGGGGACATTCACCTCAACTCTGGACCAAATCACAGTTTTTGCATATCACAGCAACAAGACTACAACCCACTTTTCCCAAAACTAAATCAGACCTTCTGTTTCACAGTGTAAACGCAGAGTGTTACTAACAAAATTCCTGACCTCCATGCACACTTAGCATTATACTCCTCTGATGTACTTATAGCCACTGAAACCTTGTTAAAGCCAAAAAACAAAGATGAGGGAGTCCTTCCTCCATCATGTATCTTTCTTAGAAGCAATCGTGAACATAAAAAAGGGAGAGGAGCAGTAATCGTATTCAGCCAAACTAGTGATGTTCTACGTGTTTCACTGTTGCAGTCATTACATTTGGGTAATCTGCTGACAGGTTTCCCTCAGTCAGCCCGAATAACAAAGTCTTGGGTCTTGTGTCGATTGCTGTCCCTTCTTCAATGACGTCAGGTCGTCAGGGGTATAAAACATGCAACCAATGCCATTTTCATCACTCTTTCTTGCAGTGCGGTGCCCGAAGCAGAAGTGGTTCGCAAGTGCCGGTTGGCAGACTCCTGAAATTTTCGTTTTCGAGTTTCAGAACCAAAGTCTTCAACCTAAAGTTAAGTACCCTGTTGGGGAAACTTTTTCTTGCTCCTTGCCGATGTCAGTAAAAGTTAATAATTGTATTACTTGTGGGAAGCAAATACCTCATAAACAGAACATGCTGGGATAGATTCCTGTCTCAGAGACTTCCCATACTCTAGAACAAACTACCTATCTATTTCAAACAAACCTCCTCATTAGCACTCTTCAAGAAAAATCTTGATGATTGGATGGGAGATAAGAAATTCACCCTGGGGATCACTTCTGTGGCTCTGCTTAACAGGGGCACAGGAAAATAATTTTCTTGGGTGGCAAAAAGCCAGGGTACCATTTGGCTAGGCTTATGTAGTCCCTAGGGCCAATAGCCTAGTACCTACCTATGAACCTGTGAACCTATTTGTACTGTATTCCTTGTCTAGGCCCTGACCACAACGTGCCTTGCTGTTGGTTTTGTGCTAAATTTAATCAATGCACTGTTAAGCGTTGGTATATTTTTGCATCTAAATATTTTGGCTCAACATTTAACTATCCAGAAATGTCGTTGGTTAGCAATCCGACTACCAGAATACACAAAAAATGCAAAGAAAAAGAGACAGACCATCGAGGTCCAAAACCGACGACGAAGCTTCTCCTAAGCCAGTCGCCGGTACTCAGTGAGGTGCTTTTACAGCCCCTGATACCCGCTACTTTTGATTCGCAGGCCTCTACTGATACCCATTCGGAGTCCGGTATGCCGTGAGACACTTTAAGTATTGAACCCGCGGATGTCTCTACTTTAGATGGGCCCAGAGCTGCTGAGCAGGCACCGGCTTCTGAGGGTGTTTTCAGGCCTAAAGATTTGTATCTTAAACACACACCATCTTCAAAACCTAGGCCAAAATCAACTTCTATGTTTAAAAAACGACACTTGGGCCACATGCACAGACCCCAGGATTTTTCTTTTGAAGAAACTTTGCATACCTTAAGGGAACATTTTCACTGGGATAGTCAGGATTTCTCAGAATCTAAAAATAGGCTTAGGGATTTCCTTCTTCTTCCTCAGCATAGGCCTTTGGCTATACCTGCTGTTCTAGACATTGTTGGTGATGTTTTCTCAGAATCCAGCATGGCTCCTGATTCCCTGCCTCCGGCTCCTAGTAAGCCAGTCAGATATTACAGGGTTCCTGACTCCCATAATTCCTTTTTAAAAACCCTACTGCTGACCCTGAAACCATTTCTTAGGGTCCCAAGGGTGTTAAGGCTTCTACTGCTAAAAATCCTACCCCTTCTGATAGAGACTCCAGGGCACTGGATAGATGGGTAAGAAGGTTTATATGTCTGCAACCTTGGCAATCAGGGCTTTAAACTGTCAATTCCATATGCTTAAATATCAGCAGCATGTCATGGGCTTACTTAAACAGAAAATGATGTTGATTTCTGACTGTGTGGAAAATAAAGAGTTACAGGATTTATTGCATTCAGCTGAACAAGTTGGAAAGCATACTTTGCAATGTGGTTTTGATTCCTTGGAGGCCTCTTGCAGGGCCGCTGTAACTGGATCTGTGATAAGAAGGCATGCTTGGCTCAAGGAGCAAAATCTGCCTGATCATTTTTTTTTTTTATTTTTATTTTACATTTGTTGACTGGGCTAGTCTAGCTGGATACATGTCCATTTTCAGTAGAGGCCCGGGGAGAAAAGCTCCACAATAAAAAAAAATCATGTTAAAGCAAAATTGTTGGATGCTCCTTTCCAACAGGACAGTCTATTTGGTGATAAGGCAGAAGAAGTTTTGAAAAAGATGGAAGACAAAGCTAAATATATGCAAACTGTAAAAGATTTCCTACAAGTGCAGCCGCCCAGGTTCAGTAGGCATTGGCCTACTAAGAACTGGTCCTTTCCAGTACCCACCAGAGCTGCTCAGGTCAAACCCAGACAATCCAAAGGCTCCAGGTTTCATTCACAAGGAACTTACAGAACAAAACAATGGGGTGCCTCCACCTCCAAATCTGGAAGTAGCAAGGCACCTTCCTATGGTAAACAGTCTCAATGACTTTCCTCTACCATCATCAAGCACTTAACTTTTGGCAGCCCCTTTGGGGGAAAACTGGCACTTCATGCACAAAATTGGCATCTAATTACCCAAGAGAAGTGGGTTTTAAATATAATATCCCAGGGATACAGATTTCATTTCCACACATTGCCAGTCCCAAACGGATGGCCAGATCTGCCTCCAAATCAGTGGGCAGAGCCCCAGAAATAAGTTATGTCCCTCATGAATATGGGGGCTATTCAACCAGTACCAAAAAAGTAAAAGGGACAAGGTTTTTATTCAAGACTTTTTCTGGTACCCAGAAAAGACAAATCATGGCGTCCAATTCTGGACTTATCCGTTCTAAATACATTCCAAAATTCAAGATGCAGACTCTACAACAGTTACTGCCTATGCTAGGCAAGGATGCCTGGTTGGTAACTCTAGACTTAAGAGGCTTACCTGCATATCCCAATCAGGGAATTTTGCAGAAGATACCTCCGCTTCAAAGCAGGCTGTTTGCATTACCAGTTCTCTGCACTGCCCTTTGGCTTATCTACTGCGCCCAGGGTCTTCACAAAGTGCCTGGCACCAGTAATTGCATTTTGCAGACAAAGAAACATTCAAATTTATCCTTATCTGGATGATTGTCTAATTCAGGCAGAAAACAAGGACACTCTTCTACAACATCTGGCTTTTGTAAAAAGGCTTCTAACTTGTCTAGGGTACACCATAAATGAAAATAAATCACAACTGGCACCCTCTCAAATAATTACATTCCTGGGTGCAAGCTTGAATACAACTGCCCAGATGACTTACATCACACCAGAAAAACAAATGCAATTGATGACTTACTTCAAACAAGTGGCCACAAAAACCCAGCTTTGTGAAAGACAAATTCTGTAGGCCTTGGGGTTCATGGCTTCATGCATTCTACTAATTCCATATGCAAGACTGCATATGAGGAAACTTCAATGGTACCTAAAAAGTTTATGGAGTCAACATTGTCACAGCCTGGAAACAATGATTCCTATCATTCCTTGCCTGCAACCGGAGTTCCTATGGTGGGCAGAGGCCTGTCACCAAAACAAGGGACTGTCATTCATTCCACCCCTGCCACCCAAACCCTGACTACAGACGCATCAGATTATGCTGGGGGGCCCATTTGGCAGGGAGATGCATTCAGGACGAATGGAGGCCAAATCAAATACACCTACATATCAACCAGAAAGAAATGCTAGCTGTACAGAATGCTCTGACAGCCTTCAAAGACTTTCTTCATCTAGAACAACTACTGATAAAGACGGACAACACCACAGTTATGTAGTACATAAACAAGCAGGGGGGTACCCATTCCTACCCCCTTTGCAGACTAGCCATCGCTTTGTGGAACACAGCCTTGACTTACCATATACATCTACAAGTTCAATTCCTACCAGGAAAGCAAAATACTCTGGTAGACGAACTAAGCAGAAATCTTATGGACCCACACGAATGGAAACTGGATCCACAAATCTTCAGCATGTTGACATGAAAATGGGGGAGCCCAGACATAGATCTTTTTGCCTCTGTCCGAAACTATCAGTTGGACAAATTCTGCACAAGAATCCATCACAAAAAAGCTTGGAAAATGGATGCACTATCCTTCAGCTGGAAAAACCTGTCAGTCTATGCCTTTCCTCCTCTGCCTCTGCTCTCCAAGGTTTTACTAAAAGTCAGACAAGAAAAAATGAAAATGATTCTGATTGCTCCGGACTGGCCTCGCCAACACTGGTACCTGCTCCTATGCAGTATGTCACACCTTCCTCTGTGGTACCTGCCTCAGACACCTTATCTACTGTCTCAGCAGAACTATCAAATTCTGCACACTCAGCTCCAAACTCTGAATCTTGCAGCATGGCTAATCAACTAATTTCACCAGTTACATCTCTCAGTAAACCTGTGATGGATGTCATTTTGGAGGCTAGAAGGCCTAGTACTAGATAATCTTATGCTGATAAATGGAAAAGATTCTGTGCCTGGAACCAAGCACAAGGAATAAACACAGCAATACCCAATATTCCTCAGATTCTGCAATATTTAATTGAGATGCTTCACAAGGGCTTATTTTTTTCTTCTATTAAAATCCATGCCTCTGCCATTTCGGCTCATTACAACACAGAGCCGCCTCTTTTTTCTCATCCCCTGCTAAAGCAGTACCTCAGAGGGGCCAAAAATTTGATACCTCCCGGGAGAGCACCAACTCCTGCATGGGACCTCAATTTTGTGTTGGAAAAGCTCACCCTACCTCCTTGTGAACCAGCTGCTACTGCAGACATAAAATTTCTGTCTTGGAAGACAGCTTTCCTTTTAGCAGTCACTTCAGCTAGAATGATTTCAGAACTACAGGCTCTCATGGCAGTGGACCTTTCATTATCTTTTACCAGGACAGGGTGGCTCTCAGGACCAATCCATCCTTTGTCTGAAGTGGTATCTAGTGTGGCTCTTAATCAGACCATTCATCTGCCAACTTTTTTCCCAAATCCACAGAAAAAGGGGGAGCGGATTCTGCATTCATTGGATGTACACAGACAACTAAGATTCTGCTTAAACAGGACAAAATCTCTAAGAAAATCTGAGCAACTACTGGTGGCATTTGCTGCAGGGGCAGAGGGAAAGGCTACTTCAAAGCAGACTATTTCAAAATGGATAAGCCGTTGTATTAATTTCTGCTACATGCACCATGGTAAACCTGTCCCCAAGGGGATCAGATCCCATTCCACCAGGGCTGCATCTACTTCTGCAGCCTTTCTCAGAGGGGTTCCTACCAGAGACATTCTAGAAGCTGCTACTTGGAGCTCAGTTCATACGTTCACCAAACATTACCATTTACCTCTCTTCTCTAAATCCAGAGCAGGCTTTGCCACTGCTCTCCTGCAGGGCCTTATAGCTGCTCCTAATGCTGTATAATTCCATCCTCCCAACCATAGCTTTGGGATTCTACCCAAATGTAAAGATTGCAACAGTGAAACATGAAGAACATAGTACAGTTGTGTACACTTACCGTAAATGTAGATGTTCGAGTGTATTCACTGTTGCAGTCCTGGTTACCCACCCGCCAGCCCCCCTGTTTCTCTCTTATTATACCTCTTCTTTCTTTTACTATACTCAAAAGCCTTTTTGGTGTATTTGTTTTTATTTGGAGGTATATTTTTTGTGTTCTAAATTACATGTGTATATATATATATATATATATATATATATATATATATGTGTGTATATATATATATATATATATATATATATATATATATATATATATATATATATATATATATATTTTTTTTTGCTCCCCATTTGGGGGGACACCTAACATCTGGGGCAAGAAAAACTGATGAAAATAGCGTCAGCTGCATGTTTTATACCCCTGACGTCGGGGACAGCAACCGACGCAGGACCCAAGACTTTGTTATTCAGGCTGACTGAGGGCAACCTACCAGCAGATTACCCAAATGTAATGACTGCAGCAGTGAATACACTCGAACATCTACATTTATGGTAAGTGTACACAACTGTACTTTACCTTCATATTCACAAACAGTTCCACAATTTAACAATGCAGAACTTCTAATCTCCTACTTAAAACCAAATAGTCATAAAACTCTCTGCATTACTTACTTATCTATACCACCAGCCAATAATACTAGCACCTTGGGAGATGGTCCTGTCTTTGATATCAGACAACATACACTTAAAAGCTGTTATGTTAGGGAACCTAAACATAGATGGGCAGCATCTGTCTTCTAATGTTCACATATACTTCACATCTGTATAACTCCTCCCAAATAATTTCATCACCCATAAAAACTGACAAAAGTACAAATAAACAATAATTCCAAGATTTGATATTGACAACAGCCCCTCTCAACTTTTTGCTCATCCGGATGTCTTGCTGACACATTCAGCGACCATTTCCCAAATTTTGCTGTGATACTACATAGTAATATTCTCAAACAGCCACGATACAGCCAGGTCTGAAACCTTACAGATTTCAACAAAACTCCCTTTGCTACCAAGCTAAATTTTTTTTTTTTTTTTTTTAGACTGGACTATCCTAAAAACCCAGCTCATAGATGATGCAGTTTCCCTGTTTAACACCACTTTACTAAATGTGCTTAATAACTTAGCTCCACTTCACAAAAAAAATCATAAAACCAAACCCAGGAAGCTGGTTAACAGAAGAGACTAAACAGCTTATGATACTAAGGAACACAGCTTGGAAAAAATGGTCACAAAATAGAACTAGCACTAAACTCCAAAAAATCTTGCAAAGTACCACATAAAAGCAGGCAGAAAAAATGCTGCTGTACTAACTCGTTCCAGATAAATCAAAACAAAACTAAGCAGTTGTGGGCATCCATAAAAACACAACAATGTGGCCAAACGACCATACTAGCACCCTCAACTAATAACTGCCCAATACTATTGCTGAGCAATTCAACAACTTTATTAGCACAGTGCTTTCTCTAATAAAAAAAATGACTCCTCACCCCTTAGTATTCCCACTCAAGCTCTGTCTTCCACATTCGGCTTCAACTGGTCCCTACCTCAGTCATTAGAAAACACCTCCATAACTTAAAGCCTACTACTCTAGCTGCTGACAGCCTTTCTGCAGAATACATCGAGATGGCAGCACATTTACTTGCCAGTCTCCTTAATCAACCAATTCATACTGAAAGCCATGATGTCCTTACATTCACTGCTGCAGTATTCCTAACCAATGGGATTCCCTGCTGTGGAAGCCTGATGTCTGGCCATTCTACCAAAGTCTACTGTTGCTTTAAGGTAAGCCGAACGTCACCCTTACACTGCTAATGTAGCATAGGGCATAAAGTTGACATTCAGGAGTACCATCCTCAGAACTTCTTTGCCGCCAGTCCAAACACATCTTCTAGTCATTGGTCTGTTCACCTACATCCGTTTTCCTCCAGTTTTGAACACATTTTCATTCTTTGGTGAATGCGTACACCTTTTTGCTGAAGTCGAGCCATTGCAGATAAGTACCACATTGGGGGTTTGTTTTTTCTTGGCTTTTTGGTGCTGTTAGGGTAAATGCCAGTGAGGGAGACAAATTCCCCCTAAAGACCGCCACGATAAGTATTTTTTTTTTTGTTTTGTCTTTTTGCTTAGGAGCTTCTCATGACCATACATCCAGTCCTATTTGTCAAGCTTTCAGTCCGAAAACCCTTCATAGTTGGTTTTCTTCCCTTTCCTTGTATCTTGAAAACCAGTGCCTGCCCAAGAATCGGCCATTAGGGAAGAAGGAGGTGAAAAAGGTAAGACCAGAATCTTCCACTGTCCAGCCTATGCCAGGTGTTTCTCCCGAGTTCAGTGAAAACTTGGAGGATTGCCTGGCTGTGGTGTTTGATTCCTCTGCAGCAACTGGGTTGGAGGGCAGCAAGGATTCTACTACAGCACGTCCAATGAGGCTTTGCAGGCGTCCATTTTGAGCATTCAGGGGGAACCACAGTTGATCATTTCCAAGGGGTCTAGGGGTGTTCTGCAAATTCTAGTTAGGGAAGAAGTTCCTACTATGGTTATTGAATGCCGTCCTGGGTCATAGCCTTCTAACTTTTACAGGGTGGATGTTCCTTTCAAAAAGAAACAAAAAACTAAACGTGTTTCTTCAGCTCCTAGGGATCCACAATGTGAGTGGCAGGCCTTTACTCTGGGGTTAATGCTTTATTGTCATTAAAACCTCCTCCGGGAGTTTCTGTCCCTGCTCCTCTTTGGTCCTCTACTCCCCTTAAAAGGCCTAGAGCACATGATTGTTCTGAAGAAGAGTCTGATTATAATGAGGTATCTCCTGACTTATTCTAATCAAATTCTTTCTCCTTTGGAATGTGGGTCAGTGGAGGAGGAATCTAGTAATCCTGATACTCCTTTTGAAGAAATTTCCTTTGGAGATATAATCCCTAGGATGATGGAATTTTTTAAGTGGGATTGTGCTTAGGTGTCTGATATCCATAAAAAGTACTATGAGTTGCTGCAGATGGAATCTCCTAAACCTGCTGTTATTCCTCCTGTTTTAGGTGCTTTGTTGGATGCTTTTTCCTATGCGTTTAAAGTGCCCAAGTCTCTGCCCCGTTCTTCCAAGAAGCCTGATAGGTTTTATAGGGTGCGTGAGCATTGTAACTTTTTGTGCAAATGTCCTGCTGCTGTCCCCTCTATGGTGTCTAGCTTCTGACAAGCCGTCTCAATTGCTTCCTTCACCCAAGTTACTGCCTTCTGACTAGGACAGCAGAACCATGGAAAGACTGGGAAGGAAGATTTACACTTCTGCTACACTATCTTTTAGGGCTATTATCAGGCCCATATGTCTGGGTATGTGTTGACTCTCTTTTCTCAAGCCTATCAACTTATTTCTGGTCTTCCAGAATCTGAGAGTAAGATTTCTGCTCTCTCGTTGCTGGGGACTTCTTCTCAAGTGGTTCATCATTCTATCAAATGTAGTTATGATGCAGCAGATGCCTCTTCTAAGGCTACTGCTTTTGGTTCAGCGATGGAGATATTCTTGGATTAGGCTCCAACCTTTACTTGATGTTAAGGCTAAGTTGACGGATGCACCTCTGGATAATAAACTTTTGTTTGGGGAAGCAGCTGCTGGTTTGTTTAAGTCCCTTCAGGATAAGGGGAAGGCCTTATAGGACCTTAAATGTGTTTTTGTTTCTCCTGTGCTTAAATTTCATAGAAACAGCTATCCCAATAAGCCAACCTTTGTTTGCAGGCAGTCTCGCCCTTCTACTAAAGGTAAAAAGAATGGCAAGCGGGCTCCTCCTGCTAAGGCCACTCAGACTTCAGGGATTCAGAAGCCTTCCTTTTCTGATAAACCCAGAGCTGTATGACTCTCTCTTCCAAGCCACATTCCTCTTTCTCTTCACCTATCTCTCTCTCTCTTCCTGTTTGGCTTCAGATTATTCAGGATTCTTGGTTTGTGTCCATCATTCATCAGGGGTACTTCAAGGTGTGGAAATCCCATCCTCCTTTTATAGGCATTCCTCAGCCTCCTTGAGAACAACTTCCTTTTTTCCCCAAAGGTTCTTCAATATCTTTTGACTCATGGCACTATTCAAGAGGTGCGTGTGTCTCAAAGTGGGAAGGGTTTTACTCAAGAATGTTTCTAGTGCCCAGAAATGAGGGTACTTGGAGACCTATTCTAGGCCTGTCTCATCTAAACACTTTTCTGAAGGTGACATCCTTTCAGATGTTGTCCCTTCAGACTGTTTCCTCACTTGCTCCCTCAGGCTTATATGGTCTCTCTGGATCTCAAGGGTGCTTATCTTCATATTCCAGTCCACCCTCTTTTCAGGAAGTTTTTGCATTTCTCTGTTGCTTCCTGTAATTTTCATTTCTCTGCTTTGCCCTTTCTACTGCCCCAAGAGTATTCACCAGAAGCATCGCTCTTGTGATTGTTTTTTGCAGGCTTCAAGGGATCCAAATTTTCCCTTACTTGGAAGACCTGCTGATTCATGAATCTGGTCCAGAGATCCTTTTGCAAAATCATCATTATGCCATTTTACTTTTTCAGAGCCTGGGGTTCACAGTCTACTTCAAAAAGTCTTCTCTGTCTCCTCAGGGTCATGTTTTTCTGGGTTGCAGGATTCAGACAGTGCCAATGCCGGCATTCCTGCGTCCTCCAAAGGCCTTAACTCTCATTTCTTACTTTCAAAGTCTTCCTCTGATCTCTATTACAGCCAGGGAGTTTCAGAGAGCTTTGGCTTTCATGGTATCCACCGTTCTGATGCTCAGTCTGGCCAAACCACACATGAGAAAATTTCAGTGGTTTCTGAAGTCATTGTGGCTTCAACATGCACATTCTGTAGACTTTGTCGATGCCTTTCTATTCACATGCTACATTATTCATAAAATATGGGAGTCCGCCTGTGGCGGACTCGTATGTCAAGCCAGTATGCAAAAAGTCGTCTTGTTGCCGCAAGGTACATGCTGTGCCGCACAACATAATGTGTACGTCTGGTATAAAGCGGACGTCAGCACTCACCTACCTCAGAACTTTTCTGACGCCTGTTCGATCGGCTGCTCCAGATGTTCGCTAACCAGAACTGTTGTGTTCCAGTTAACAGATAAGTACCCGTTGGTGTTTTTTCTTCTTGAAATTCTTGCTGCTGCTTGTTTGTTGGGTTCACGTCAGCTAGGAAGGGCAAGTGATAGTGTGGAAGGCAGATTCCACATAAAAATGCCCATGAACTTTGCCTCTTTTGTCTAGGCCCAGACCAAGACTACACTGAGTGCACTGTTTGCAAGTCCTTCATCCCCAAGACCCTCAGAAGTTGGCTAGCCTCTCTAAAGTTATACTTAGAAATCCAGTGCCTAGCATGTGAGATGGATGTGAAGGTGGGCTATTCGGATGAGCCTGTACTGAAGAAGGCCAAAAAATCATGGCCTGAACCTTCAGCTATTCCCTCTCTTCCAGTCATTTCTCCTGACGCTGGTGTAGGCTCGGAGATCATGCTCGAGGTGGTGGATGCAACTTCGGCAGGTATCACAGTGGAAGCCCTGAAGGAGTCCGCTGACATCCGTGAGTGAAGGGCAGGCATCTGATTAAGGCGATAAGGAGGAACCCAAGCTCTTTATTGCAAAAGGTCCTCGTGGCATCACACACATCACGGTACATGAAGATGTGCTCTTCGATATCGTCGAATGCAGGCCAATGTCTGGTCCTTCTACCTTTCACCATATGGAAGCTCCTAAAAAGAGAGCTAAAACTAAACACATCTCCCGCTACACCCCATTCCTATCCACCCAATGTTCAGGACATTTTTACGTTTTTCTGTTGCTTCCTTTCATTTTCAGTTTTGTGCTTTGCCCTTTGGTCTCTCTATGGCACCAAGGGTTTTCACAAAATGCTTGGCTCATGTTATACCATTCTGCAGAATGCAGGGAATTCAAGTCTTCCCTTAGCTCAACCACAAAAAACACACCAGCCACTGGAGAAAATAATTTAAAATAACAAAAACTCTAGTGTCAAACAATTTTATTCTCCTTTCATCAACATACTTCCTCAGATTGCTTCAACAAGATTTCCCCATCACGTTTATACATACACAATTAAAAATTAACCCTACCTAAAAATGTGAAAACCACAGTTCTCCTTTAAACTAAAATACATAAATAATTAGGGTACAAATTCAACTTTTAATGTTTTTCCTTTTAAAAAACATTTTATGTTTATATGTTCATTCAGTCCTGGGTCTTTTTAAGCACATAATCTAATTTGCCATTTTCCCTCTGAAGTCCCCAGTTTATTTTTGTAATTACCACCTCTTAAATCTTGTGGCAAATGCTCTAAAACAGAAATTTCTTATAATTAGAGCAAATGGTTGACGACCTGATTCAGGCACAGCCCCCAGAACTTCTTCAGGAAAATCTTTCCTTTATTGTTGCCCTTCTACAGACATTAGCGTTCACTGTAAACCTCCAGAAACCCTCTCTCTCCCCTTTGCAGGGTGGCATTTTTGTGGGATGCAGGATGCAGACAAAATGCTAGCCTCTCTTGCCATACAGAAGGTCTTATTCCTGACTTCCTATTTTCAGAGCATCCTTCCTCTAGTCATTGAAAGCCAGGAATTTCCTTAGTCTCTTAGGGTACATGGCATCAACTATCCCCATAGATAAAGACTACACATGAGGAAGTTGCAGTGGTATCCAAGAATTGTATGGATGCAACACTCGCATCCTTTGGAATTTCTGATCCCACTCCTTCCTTGCATAAAAATGGAACTAGAATGGGGATCCTGCAAGTAAACAAAAACCCTGGCCTACTTCTGCATCCACCCCTTCCTTCCCTAAAGTTATTCACAGATGCTTCAGAAACAGGATGGAGTGCAACTTTTCAAGCCTGGAGGGTCAGAGATATTTGGTCTCCCAAACAGGCACAGGAACATAGTGTAAAGGAGATGAGGGCTGTAGTTTTTGCACTCCAAATCTTCAAAATCAACCTAGTTCCAGGAGTACTGTGGTGGTTCACAGAGAGAAGACCACAGCTCTTTGGTACATCAACAAGCAGGGGGAACGAAGTTTTACATTCTATGCAGACTAGCCCTATTCGCCTGGGAATTGGTCTTACAAATACAAATCACCCTTCAGACGGTCTATCTTCCCTAAGCCCAGAATACAGCGGCAGACTCTTTAAGCAGGTCCATGACTCAATCCCACGAATGACTGTTGCACAGGGATGTGTTTCTGGACTTAATCCATCATTTGGGTACACCTCAGATAGATTTCTTTGCCTCCCCCATGCACAGACGACTTCCAAAATTTTCTGCCAGGGTCCCGCATCCCCTGATGTGGAAGGTGGTCTCTCTGTCTTTCTCTTGGAAGGGGATGTTTCTGTATGCATTCCCCCCTTGCCTCTTCTACAAAAGGTCCTAATGAAGGTACAGCAAGATCAGCCAAAAATCTTGCTGGTGACTCCCTTTTGGCCAAGGTAGCACTGGTTCCCCCTTCTCCTGCATCTAGCCAGGGGAAATCATCACATGTTACCCCACAGGATAGATCTACTTACACAGACCAAAGGGGACCACAGTACATCCACAGCTGTCAACCCTGAACCTGACTTTGTGGGTGATATTGTTTTAATCCCTTATAGACACCTTTTTTTTCAGAGAATGTGCTGCAAGTTCTGCAGGAGGCCAGAACACCCGCATCTAGAAAATCCTACATTTTCAAATGGAAAGGTTTTCCATCTGGTGTCACGAAAAGGACCTACAGCCATTGTCAGTTGATGTTCCAGTGGTCTTGTCCTATCTGTGTGAATTGTTGAGGGCTGGTTTGTCCTACTCTTCATTGAAGGCTCACCTTTCAGCCATCTCTGCTTGTCTGCCTATGTCTCCACTTTTGGCCTCTAGGCTAGAGGTAAAACTGTTCCTGAAAACCGTCCTTCATATCAGACCACCAAGGAAACCAATATCTCCTCCTTGGGATCTCAGTTTTGTGTTAAAGAAGCTTACACTGGGACCTTTTGAACTAGCAAGCTCTTCTTCCCTGCAGCATTGCACCTGGAAAACTATTTTGTTAGTGGCCATTACCTCTGCTAGAATGGCCATGTAGGTTTTGATAGTTTTTTTTTTCCCTTAATAAATAAAATCATCACTTAAAAACTGCATTTTGTGTTTGCTTGGGTTATCTTTGTCTAAAATTAATATTTGTTTGATGATCCGAAACATTTAATTGTGACAAACGTGCAAAAAATAAGAACTCAGGAAGGGGGAAAATACTTTTCCATTGCACTGTAAATTTTATTTGGATGAGACTAAGGCTATTAGCAAGTCTGATCAGTTTGTTTCTTTTCATACTGGATCCGTAGGATTAGCTGTATCCAAGCAAACTATTTCTTCTTGGATTTCAAAAGCTGTTTCCTTTTGCTATACATTTCATGGTAAGAGCCTTTCTTCTTCTGTTAAAGCTCATTCTACTAGATCAAAAACTGAAAACATAAAAGGGTAACAATATAACAAACTCCACGACCAACCCTTTGTTAAAACCACAACCACATGAAAAAATAAGTCATGGCGCTTTCGTTCATTTAATGCTGAACTTCATCAGAAACTGTTTAAAAATGACTTGTAGTACAATTAAATATAATGAAAAATGGCATCACTTTTTAAAACATCCAGTAAAAACACGTATAAAATACACACCTGAATAACTTCTGTTTGATTTAAAGAAACAGTACTTGTTATGAAAAAACTTTTACGGCTCACAAAACTTTATATTTTAAAATACTTAACACTAATAATGTCATTAATACCTGACGGGAAATCAGCCCTTATATAAACTTGCCATTTTAACTCTTGTTTTTCCGAAAAATTGTTGAGTCAACAAATGACTTGTTCCACTCTTTCAAGCACTAAAAATTCAAATTTTTTGAAGTCAGTATAATTCGAACTGTGCTTAGCCAAAGCATTAGTATTGTCGTGTGTTTTTAATGGCCAGCAAATGCTCTCTAATTCTATTTGACAATTTCCTAATGGTTTTCCAAATGTAAAAGCTGTGACAGTTCGTGCACATTGCAAGACAAACTGTACGTACACTGTTACAATTATATCAGTGTTTGGCTACAAAGTGAAAACCACAATAGTCAAAATAATAACTGTAGTGATCATTAACAAACCTGCAACACTTACAGTTATTAGAAGGACAAGTTCCACAAGAATATGTAACTGCCTGATAGTTCCTACTGTTAGTTCTAGTAACTGTTTAAGATTCTGAGTTATCTTATAAACAAACTTGGGTTATGTTCCTAAAATCCATGTTAATTCTGAATTTCTTAAAATTGTTTTCCAGTTCTCTGTAAGAATATTTCTGATGTCCTGGTCATTCAATCTCATTGGAACTGGGAACGAGAAACTTTTTTCTTCAGTTTTATTAACTGTTTTATGTGTAAACCCTGCTTGTAAAATTGCTGAAAATTTTGTTTCCCTGGCTTGAATTAACCTCAGAAGCTATTTTGAGTTTAATCACCGGATACCCTCTTGCAGTAAACTTTTTAATAATAACATTTACCTTTTTTAGAATATCAGTAGCAGAACTAATTAATTTACTTAGTCTCATAAGCTGACCTATAAAAATGTATTTCATAAAATATGGATAAGTGTGAAAATGCAAATAATTATTAGTAACTGTTTTTTTCCTAAAAATACATCTATGAAACTTTTTGTTCCCAACATCAAGAGTGATCCGGGTATCTAAAAAATTAATAGCCGATACTACTTACAACATATATAAGCCAGGAAACAATATTATTGATTTCATATACAAAATCATTGCATTGAGATAAACTAACTAGTCCACAAAAACACCAGATCATCAATATAGCTCTTAAACAATGTAACGTACTGAAAGGAATGCATTTTAGTTAGAAACTCCATTTCCCACCAACACATTACAATATTAGCAAATGAGGGTGCCACCGTGGCACCCACCACAACTCCAGAGGTCTGCTGATAAATTGCATCACCAAAATTAAAAAAGGTTTTTAGTTAACACAATCTCTAAAAATGAACAAATAGTGTTCACTTCAGAATTTGTCATACTGGTGTACTTAGCAAGGTAGGACCTCACAAATTCGATAACTACTACTTGATGTATAGCCATGTGTAGAGCTGTGGTTTCTTCTGGTGCTTTTTTCAATGGCTTAGATACCAAGTCTATTCTTAATGCAGCTACCTGGACTTCTGTGCCTACTTTTACCAAGCACTACAAATTGGATGGTATTTCTAATGCTAGGGCTGGTTTTGCTAGGGCCATTCTTCATGGCTTTTTAGAGGGCTCTACTGCTCCTTCCAAGTTTCTTTTTGAGCTTTGGCACTCTCCCATTGGTTAGGAATACTGCAGCAGCGAATGTAAGGACATAGTACAGTTGTGTAAAATCTTATCATAATAGTAGATGACCTTCTATTCAGTGTTGCAGTATTCTTTACATATACATTGTATTCTGTCCATCAACCTGATGTCCATCCTGTATACAAAAGCTTAAAGCCACTGCCTGTACGTGAGATGTCACACAAAGGCACAGACAATCCTCAGAACTTTTTTGCCTCCATTTGAAAAGGTTGACTTGTACGTTCGGTCTACCATTGGATACCGTTGGTGTCGTCTTCCAACTTCAGATAACTACCCCATAGGGGTTTTAACATATTGCTTCTGCCTTTTGTTTTTGTTAATGTCATCCAGAAAGGGCAAGTGTAAGTGTGGAAGGAAAATTCCACATAAAGACACCCACAAGGTTTGCTTGTTTTGTTTAGGGCCTAATCACGATCGCCGGGCCCGCTCTATTTGTCAGGCCTTTGTTCCTAAAATATTGCGCAGTCGTCTGTCGGCCTTGAATCAAAGTGTGGCTAGGGACACGATAGAAGGTTCTGCAAGTGTTTCTGAGCCATCTGTTAAGAAGATGGTCAGCAAGGCTAGGCCCGAATCTTAGACCCTTAACTTCCGGGATGTGTAGGTTACCCCTTGGGTTTCCTTGGACTGGTGTTCCTACTGGGGCAATCAGTTCTGCGGATAGTGTGCCTGAATGTTGCCTTTAAGCCCCATGCTACATGAGGAGTGTAGAGGTGACATTCACTGTACTTTAAAGCAACAGTAAGCTTTAGTAGACTGGCCTGGACTTCTGTCTTCCACGGCAGGGAATCCCACTGGTTAGGAATACTGCAGCAGTGAAGGCAAGGACATCCATTGTTGTGGTAAGATTTTACACAACTGTACTTTCCTTCCCTATGGAAAAAAATTGTATGTTATACCCCAACACAAAGGAGGGAAGTCCACTGAACTAGCCAGTATTTCCTCTGTACATATACTACCTCCTTTATCAGAAATCCTAGAAAAGTGCATACACACAATTCCTTCAGTACACCTTAGATAAAAATCTCCTCACAAAAAAACAGCATAGCTTCTTCCCTAACCATAGCACCAGCACTGCTGTGATTAATTTCATCAGCACTAATCATTTCCATAGAAACTCTGGTAACTTTGTCTCATCTCTATTTCTGGATCTGTTTAAAGCTTTTGCCATTGTCTTTCATGTCTCTGCCCATGTTTGCCAGCAGGGTTACTCAGTAGCACATAAAACTATTTGAACTATCCCTCATTGGTCTGTCTCACTCTTCACACTCCTGATTTCACAGCTGTGTCAGTAATAGTAAGCAGTATCTTGGCGGACAGATCTCTCATCCTTCCTTCACATCTCTGTTGGAGTCCCCCAAGGCACAGTATTCAGTCCAGTACTATTTAACTCCTTTAAGACATCATTCATTCACACCCCCTTTGATGGTTCCTCCTTATTTGGACCATCAGTTAAAGATACTCTTACGCGCAGCGAGCAAGAAGGTAAAACCTTATCTGCTATAGGAATCAAGTTTTCTTCCCGCCAATGGACTTTCTCCAGGAACCAGCGGAGTGGGAAGATGATGTGGTACTGCAAGTCTCAAGGGTCTTTCCCAGATTTGCAGGATGAAGCCTCTTCTAGAGACAGAGGGGAGAGTATTTAATGGTCGAAGCCATCTCAGAGGGAGAGGGGGTTACAGAAACAGGGCTTTAGAGAAACCTTTTCTAAAAGGCCCTATCAGCGCTCCTGAGGCACTGCCCGACTGTCCTGCTCTAGTGGCAGTCAGGGGCAGACTGCCATTACACCCAGACACCTGGACACATACAAAAGACACTTGAGTATTAAATATAATTTCCAGAGGTTTTTCCCATCCTCCAGTTCCAGGTGATATCTCCTCAATGTGCCACGCAATCAGAGGGAAGAAGGCATTTCTAGAGGTTCAAAAACTTCTAGAAAAAGAGTCATCCAAGAGGTCCCAACCAAACATCAAGGATGCGGAACTTGCTCATGCTTCTTTATGGTGCCAAAGAAAATGGGACCTTCGTCTGGTCTTGGATTTGAGCAGTTTAAATTTGTTGGTAAAGAAGTCGAAGTTACGCATGGTTACAGTACAGTCCGTTCTGCCGCTTCCATGCAAGGACGATTGGATGTGCTCTATAGATCTCTAGGACTCGTACTATCATATCAAAATAGACAGGTGCTCCAGGAGACATTTGCGCTTCCAGCTGGGACCCAGTCATTACCAGTTCATAGCACTGCCCTTTGGTCTCAAAACTGACCCCCGAGTGTTCACCAAATGCATGACAGTGCTTGTAGCCCACATCCATCTGCTAGAATTCCAGGTGTTTCCATACTTAGACGATTGGCTTCTGACAGCACCTACAAGGCATCAGCTACTTTGAGCAATTCAGGTTATGCTACAACTTTTCAATTGCCTGAGAATCACGTTGAATCCGGTGAATTCAAAGATGTCTCCTGTACAGGACATAGAGTTTATAGAAATGCAATTAAACACAACTACACAGATAGCTGCCCTACCTCCGCAGAGGATAAAATCTTTGAGTCAACAGGTTCAGCTGTTACTAGAGATCCCTTCACCACCAGCTAGGGGTTGTCCTCATGACCCTAGGGTCTATGTCATCTGCCATTCTTCTGGTCCCTCTAGCCAGATTGTTCATGCAAGTTCTCCAATAGACCCTAGCGGTCCAATTGTCTATTCTTTATCATCCATTGTCAACCCCAGTGAGGCTAACTCCAATTTGCAGATGTCATTTACAGTGGTGGATGCTTACGGATGATGTCCATCTTAGCAGACCCTTTACCGCTCCCCCACCTATAGCCACAGTGACCATGGCCGCTTCCCTTTTGGGTGGGGCATTTTCAGGGGAGGATGGTCCAAGTCACATGGTCCATGGCGGAGATCAAATTGCCACATGTATGTTCTGGAGATCAGGGTGGTTCTTCTGACGTTACAAGCCTTTCAGGACTGCCTTTCTTTGGGAACAATTGCAATTCTTACAGACAATATGTCAGTTGTTTTGTACATCAACAAGCAGGGGGGAACCCAGTCATACCTCTGTTGTGCAGGGAGCCCGTGAGGGTCTGGGAATGGGTGATCTCTTCAAACCACTTTCTCATTGCAGCACACATTCCGGAGGAGACCAGCATTCTGGCAGACAGATTGAGCAGATTGATCTCAAATCCACACGAGTGATCCCTGAATCAGTCAGTGGCAAATCAAATATTCAGCCATTGGGGCCACCCTTACGACCTCTTTGCCTCTACCCTGAATAACAAGTGCAAGTCATTTGTTCTGATTCCCCCCTGGGGGAGTCACCCTGGGACACTCTAGTCCACGATTGGCCCCCAGTTCTCCTGTGTGCTTATCCTCCACTTCCCCTGATTCCCAAAGTCTTAACAGAAAGCCAGCAGGTTGAAGCCCAGTCTAATCCTCTTTGCTGCTTCCTGACCTCATCAGGTATGGTTCTCCTTCCTGCAGTCTCACAGCAAGTATCCCCCATGGATACTGGAGCCCAGGCAGGATCTGATTTCCCATATGTCAGAATGTCAGGTTCTCGGTCTCAGGTCCGTGAGACTAACCACTTGGTTTCTCCACTTACAGTGGTTCTATGAAAGTCCAGGCTGGTCTTCCCTGTTCGAGAAATTATACTTGCCTCTCAGAAGTCTCCCACCAAGAGAGTATATTATAGTAAATAGAAGAGATGATCCGTTTGGGCTTCGGAGCAGAATATTGATTCTTTTTCTGACATTCTTATGTTTTTCAGTTCACTTTTTAAACATGGAGCTAGATTTTCCCACTATAAAATTACAACTAGCAGCTGTTACAGATTTTCATGTTGAGAAAGGTAACAATCTTTCGTCTTCCCTCTCCACCTCTAGATTATGCAGAGCCTTCATGAGAGAAGTCTTTCGTCTCAGGCCTCCAGTTAAAGATCCTTCCCCCCCTTAGGATTTCACTCTTGTGCTTCAAGGCCTTACTCAGAGACCCTTTGAACCTGGTAGATCATGTGACTTAAAATTCTTGTTTTGAAGTCTATCTTTCTAGTGGCTGTTACTTCAGCAAGGAGAGTGTTGGAATTGCAAGCTATGTCTTCCCAGCCACTTTACATTACCTTCTTTAAAGATAGAGTCTCCCTCAGAACGAATCTTTCCTTCATACCGAAGATTGCCACAGAGACAAATGTTAACCAAACCATCGCTTGCCTGTATTCTTCCTTAATTATTCCAATAAGGGTAAATTTATGCTGCACTCCTTGGATGTACATAGACTGTTGCGCTTATATTTACACAGAACTAAACCACACAAGAAATCTGAACAGTTGTTCATCTTCTTTTCATGAAATATATTAAAACAGGCCATATCCAAGTTTACTTTAGCCAACTGGGATTATTGATTGTATTTCTACGATTTACTCCCAGAATGGCAGGCAACTTCCCCATCCTGTTAGAGCTCATTCTACCAGATCCATGTCTACCTCATGTATTTTCTCTGCATGAGCTCCTATTGACACTATTTGTGCAGCAGCAACCTAGTCCAAATCTCATGCTTTTGTATCTCACTATAAGTTGAGCATTATTTCTAGAAACGGAGCATCCTTTGGCTCTGCGGTGCTCAAGCTTATCCTTCCTTAGGGCCACCCGGGGTGTACGTAGCTGGGAACTCTGACCCAGTGGTGATGCTTAATGAAGTGGACAATATCAGATTAGAAGTTATGTACTTACCATAACTTGGCATCTGTGTTGTCCAGTTTCATTATGCATCACATCCCACCCTCCTTCCACCATCCTAAATCAGCTGAGAGCGATAGACTGGAACCCATAGGTTCCTAGTTTGAGCTTCAGTGTGATCGCTTTCTTCTTGCTCTTCCAGTAGTATAGGGCAGCAGACTCAGTCTGAGGGATTAGAGAAGGAGTGGAGCATTATGGGAGAGGGAGGAGTTTGATGCTCGGATTGTAGGGTTGGAAGAAATGGCAGAGTTGGATCAGAGGTCAGATCTGTGGACCCAGTGGTGATGCACAATGAAATTGGACAACACAGATGCCAAGTTAGTGTTTAGTCCCATTCCATAAGGGAGGCCCTTCTACAGGCATCAGTAATTAGAGTCTGAACAGCCTCACAAAGCTCATCATGCGTGGTGATGCAAAGAATTGTTATGGATCTTCTTCAAGCAGATACTGTAGGCTTTCCTTCTCATTGTTTTGCCAGAGAGAGAGAGAGGTTTTATACTTAATATTGTAACTTTCTGAGAGGATAAGACTGTCACCCTTGATGAAGGTTTATTTTCCTGCTGATTTCCTCAGTCTGGCTAAAGCGTTTGACACTAAATTTTATGGCAGAAGCATACATTAACTGAAGAATCTAAAGATAAATTGAGCCTTAACCTGGGTTCATTGTTGCCTAAATGGTCACCAGTGAACTCCTTTCTGTCTTGGGCCACTCATGCCAAATGACTCTGTTCTTTCACTGTGATCAAGCATACGTATGACTTGCAAAATTAGGGGCATTGTTCTTAACTCCATTGATTGGCATTTAATATTACAAACAAATTGTGTAATAGAAATGGTTTTGCTTTGATTGCCAAAAATATCATCATTCTGACATTTGACAGGGGAAAAAAAAGTTTTTCTGTAGTTTCGATGGGCAACAACTATAACTTGACAAAAGTGTAAGACCTTGAAGTCCTTTTACACAGTGATTCTTAATTTGATTATCAAATAGCCACTACTGTCTGCAAAACATTGCAGTTGCTTACCTGCTCCTTTGTGGGTTAGAGAGCTGTACAGATGAGGTAAGTGTCCCCCTCTATGCAGCTGTTATCAGACTCTTTATATAATACTTCATTCCGTTGTATATGTATAACCTGCTTGCATACCATGTGGTATAACCTGAGGAAATAAAAAGATTCTTCACAAAGATCATAGATCTTCAAAGCTGCAGCAACTCCCTCTCCTCCTTTGTGTCTTATTGCCTTCTTAGACATAGCTGACAGCAAGAGAGTTTCCTTGAGATATATTTGAGATATATTTGCAATGGGTGGAATTAGCCACATATATGTCTTCTTTTAATGTGGTTTACCAAGAGCGGATTACTCCCAACAGCATTTGATGCATTGTGTAAGTAACATAGAGGTAGATAGATCCGTAATCCCTCGGATTTCCTTATGAAGTACAGGATGCAGTATGAAGATTAGTTCAGAAAATGTGACATTTGCACTTGTGACTTGTCCTTCGTTTACATTCAGTAAAATGAGTTCACGTTCAACAAACACATTACCTTATTGGCATACGAGTAATAGTGCTCAGAACTCTTCCCACTACCTGCCTGTGCGAGTGTAGAATCAATCACCTGGCAGGACCAGGACAGTCTTTCACACTTGCAGACTTAACCCTTTCAGTTTCCTTGTGCCACAGTCAGAGAAATATCCTGGGATTTTGCTTTTCTGAAATTGGGCAACATCAGCTGCAGATCTCAGATAAACTCTGGGTCTATATTAAATCAGCGAACGCTCAAAATAGCTTTTTTTTTTTTTTTTTTTTTTGGTGGAACAGCGATTTTCTTCCCTGGGGAAAAAAATCGCTGTTCCGTGTCTTCGAGATTGTGAGATTTTGCTTTTAAAGGGTTGATAAATCAGCGTTCGCTATTTTAAGCATTCTCTGATTTAATATAGGCCCTAAACTCCTTTTGAGTTGTATTTCCTCCCTCTGATTTTTATATCAGTACTTGAAAAGTGATTTTTTTTATTTTTTTATTTTTGTTTATTTTTTTAACAAGAAACATCTTTATTAAATTATCATTTGTGTGACATAGGCAATTATACATTTATTTAAAAGAAAACAAGCCATATTGATATAATGTTAGTTGCAAGCATTGTACATCACAGTATTGACCTAATTGTAGTTGCGAACATTATACATCACTTATAAAATACCCAATCCTTGTCAAACATTACATAGCTCATTTAAATCCTGCCTGGGAATTCAGTTGTTTTAATTGTTTTTGTATATGCTTCAGCTTTTACTTTTACTAGCACAGTAAGGCCTGTCAGTTAAAAACTTCAGTTGGAAATTTTGACAGGAAACTTGCCGATATTGCTCTTTTTCCTTTGGGAGTTGTGATTATTTGAGGTGATTAAGATTACAACATTTTAATTTTTTTTAATTTAAATTGAAATGTTGGTGACATTTTGTGTGTTAAACATTTGTCAGGAATTTTTTATCAGTTTATGATTTATTGCTTGACTAATACTGTTTTAGCCTGCAGTCATTCATTTTGATTGAAACTTGCCCTTTTTATACAGAAGCAGGGGACATTTATGCCTGTATTTTGAGTTTGGAACTGTGTTACTGAAATTGTCATCTTATTCAGTGCAGTCTTTTGAACAGTAACTCATGCAGAAATAGACTTCACTTTGCTTTTGGTGCTATTTTGTAAGTTAACTGATGAAAAATGTCAGAAATGTTTATGATTTATTTCTTGTGTAATACTTTTTTAGGCTGTATCCATTCATGCAGGTTGAAACTAGCCTTTATTGACAAAATCAGAGGACTTTTGTGAATACATTTTGTATTTTGAACTGTGTTGTTGTAAATACTGTTGTTTTCTTAGTGCAGTGTTCATAGTAGTATCCCTACAGAAATAGTCTTTAGATTGCTGTTTAAAGGGAGAATAGTGGGATTTGTCAATATTCTGGGCTGACAGTGCAGCCAGTATTTGGTACTAAGCTGGCTAGTTTCTTGTTCCCAGACTTTATGAACTTAGACTCCAGACCCCTACTACCTAAAACAAAACAAAGAATAAATAAAAAGTATACCTCAGCCTATGGTTTGTGACTCCACAGTAGCCTTAGCTTTGGGTAGGTTATTGGACCACTTGCATTTTGTTACCTGTTGGTTCCCTGGGGTGTTCATAGTACTGCAGCTGTGTGTGACATGAGGGTCAGACACATCCTCTGAGGCTCTGTACCATGGTGTGCTGCAGGTATGGGAGCACCAAACCCTTTATGTGCAGGGGAAGTTTGATGTGCAAAATCTGGCAACACTAGTGTATCGTATGAAAATATACAAAAGACCTATGAGGTGGTAAGACCGCAGTCTCTTAATCATTTTTTCACCTGAAATGCTAGTATGGCTAGATCCATTGTTAACACAGTTTACTACTTGGTGTATACCCAGGTTATGAGTTATTCTGGCACATCCACCACTGCTCAGTCTGTCAAGGATCCTCCTTTTGATGGAGATTCTGTGTCTGAGGGCTCTCACTTGTCCGATTTGTCGGTTTCTTCTGATGATGAACAGGTACCCAAACAGATGTTTTCTTTTTCTCAGATGTTAATTGAATGTAGACATGTATAGAACTGGAAGTTCTCTCCGGCTGCCCCCAAGGTTAACAGGGTTTGTGATCTCTTGGAGGATGAGGCCCCAGACATTGAGAACTTTCCTCCATTAATCCCAGAGTTGGAGGATGTCTTCAAGAAAGCTTGTAGTTCCTTCCTCTATTCAGGCTTTACCTAAGAAAGTGTTTAAGGAATGTAGTGTATGCTCGGCCTTGTCTGGCCTCCAAGCCCCTTTGTCTGAAGACCCTGCTTTGGTGTCCCCAGCAACTTTTGCTAATAAGGTGACTATATAATTTTCTAACCCAGTCCATCAGGATAAACTAGGCAAGTGGCTGGAATCTCAGGGAAAGAAACTGGAGCAGTCCAGGACAGTAAGTTTTACAAGTGTCTATGTAGGAGTTTGTATTGAGATTCATGTGCAGTTTAGATGTGTTTGCTGCATCTGTGTCTGCAGAGCAAAAGGTCCATGTTAAAGTACTGTCTCCAATGTTTCTTGGGTGTCAAAATATCCCTTAAAAAAAGTGCCTTGGCACGGGGGCTAATACTATTTCTAGAAGTACAGCATTGTCAGTGTTGATTAGTTTGGTTACACTCCCAGAATTTTTTCTAATGAGTTAAATAATTAAATTTTGAATGCTCCTGTTGAGTCTGATTGTGTTTTTGTTCAGCTGTTAATCAGATATTTAAATACTGGGATGACAGTGGTAAATTGACACAAGGAGTGTTGAAAATGTTCCGTGTTCACAAGTTCTCCTCTTGTAAGCAAGATAACTTTTGGTAGTCTAACAAACACAAGTCCTAGACAAACAATAACCAAGGCAATAAAAGGAAACTGCAGGATGACAACTGCACCAAGCCAAACAGGAATGGTTCCTTTCCTAAAAGGATACCTCCCAACTTATGACTGTGCTGAGGCATGACGCTCGTTTTTATCAAGTCACCATCAGGTGCCTCATCTTTCAAGTTAGCTCTTAAGAAGGCATCTTGGCTACTAGTGGTTTCCAATAAATGGATGCTAAACTTTTTTGGCATGGATTCCAAACTGCAGTAGAAAGACCACCTGCCTCCATTCAGGGAGGTTCACCCTTCATCCGCTGGACTAGACTTTATTCCCTTCTGTTCTGTGGAAAATGCTGGACTTAGGTCATAGAACTGGCCCCTCCTTTGGAAAGAATCAGAGATTTCTATTCCAGTATTTTCTTGCTTCCCAAAAAAGATCAGTCATGGAAGCCATTGTTGGACTTCTCTTTTCTGACTACGTTTGTCAAAATCCCCAAGTTCAAAATGCTTACCATGCAGACAGTGCTTCAGTGACTTATGACAATCTTGGAATTGAAGGATGCTTATTTACTATATCCCCATTGCTCATCACTTCAGGAGATATCTGAGATCTGTTATGTCTGGTTTGCAATACCAGTTTTCTGCATTGCCCTTTGGAATAGTCACTGCACTGCAAGTGTTCACTGAATGCATTCCTCCAATAGTAGTCCACTGTCGGACTCTGGGCATTCACATCTTTTCATACTTTGACAACTTGCTGATCTGTGTCTACATCAATGTGTTTGGAATTGCTAGAGATGGTCCCAACGTTACTTTTCTTACCTAGGGTTCTGGTTGAACCTCAGAAAATCATGTCTGATACCCTCGCAAAGACTCATCTTTCTAGGGTGCTTGATGGACTCCAAGTGAATAGCCTTTCTACCAACAGACAAGGCCCTGTCATACCAGATGGTGTTTCTGGAATTCTCCAAAAGAAACGTTGCCTTGGCAACAGAATTCCTAACAATTCCTGGACTAATGAGATCCACGGGTCTCATGATACCACTGGCCTGTGTTCACATGAGAAAAATTCAGTGCTGTCTGCAATTGCTGGACCCAGCATCTCCAGTTCCTGGAATCCCAGTGGCCGATGCTGCCCTTCATCAGACAAGAGTTACACTGGTGGAGAGATCAGTTGAGTATCAGTCCAGGACTTCCTTTCTTCCCTGCAATGCCAGTACAGTCTGTCCAGACAGATTCATCTGACTTTGCCTGGGAAGCTGTGTCAATGGGGATGCAAGTGCAAGCCACTTGAGACCCCAAGGATGCACAGAAGTACATCACTGTCAATGAGATGTTGACAGTGATTCACGCCTTGAAAGTCTTTCACCACCTTTGACTCCGGGTCCTCTTCTAGTGGTTGGAGACAGTACCACAGTGATGTCTTTCCTTAATGAACAAGGGGATACGAGGTCTTACCCTCTGTGGCAGTTGGCAGTGATAGCCTGGAAGCAGGCTTTTCAGTATTGTCTGACTCTTCAGGCATCATACATACCATCAGTGCAGAATTTAGTGGCAGACAGATTAAGCAGATCCTGGGCAGACCCACATGAGTGGAAGCTCAAGGTAGTGGTGTTCCAGGATCTAGACCAGATGTGGGGAATGCCTCAAATAAATCTGTTCATCTCCTTTCAAAACAGATAGGTAGAGAAATTCTTTTGCAGACATCCTTGCAGTCATGCTTGGAGGACAGACGTGTACTCATTCCCTTGAACGGGAATGTTCCTGTATGCATTTTCTATCCTCTCCACTAAATGACAAAGGTCATTGTGGTGACTCCCTGTGGACCCTGGCAGTCTTGGTTCTCCCTGTTAATGATATTGGCTAAGAGCAATTACGACAGACTTTCTTAAATGCTGAATCTGCTCACACTCTCAGGAGCAACTGTTTTACCCTAGTTTGGTGAAACGTCAGTTGACAGCGTGGATGATTTAGTCTTGATTCTGTTTAGGCAGTTACTTTGTGAGGATGTGCAGCAGGTGTTAAAGCAGGCCAGGAGTCCTGCTACTAGAAAATCTTATGTTTATAAATGGAATGGATATGTTTTTCTAAGTGGTGCTTGAATGGAAACTGAGAGTCCATTGAGGTATCGATCCCTCTGGTCTTGAAATATTTATGTGAACTACTTTAGGATAGCTTATCGTATGCATCCATTAAGGAGAATTTTGCGGCCATCTCTGTTTGTCTGCCATTGGATCCTCCTCTTTGTTCTTCTCTTTTGATAAAACAGTACATGAAAGGAGTATTTTATTTAAGACCCCCTTGCAAGCAAATTCCTCCCTTGTGGGACTTAAATTATGAACAGTCAGCTCTCACTGATCTCAAATCCTTAACGTGGAAATTTGCTTTGCTTATTGCTCTCACATCTGCAAGGCAAGTTTCTGAGCTGCAATCTCTCATGGTGGGACAATCTTGTATGATTTTCCACAGGGAAGGGTTGTGTTACACACTAATCCTTCTTTTATGTCAAAAGTGGCGTCATAATTCCCTCTGTCAGTCTGTTAATGTCCCCTGTGTTCTTTCCAGAACATAAGAATAAGGGAGAGAGGATACTTCACAACTTGGATGTGCATAGGCAGCTCAGATACTACTTTGACAGTATAAAGCCCTGTAGGAAGACTGAAAGGCTTTTTATTTCCTTTTTGCGGGCAAAGGAAGGTCAGGCTGTCTATAAGCAGTCCATTTACATTGGTTGTCCTCTAATATTGTTTTTGTTGCACCCACCATGGAAAAGGCGAATCAATCCAGGAAAGGTAAAGGCACGTTCCATCAAGACCATTGCCTCTCCTGTAGCATATTGGAAAGGAGTGGACTTAAGAAGTATTCTAAAGCCAGCAACTTGGTCCTCCATTCACACCATCACAGAGCACTACAAAGTGGATGCTTTTATTAGATTCAGAGCAGGCTTCACAAGGTTTGATGTTCTTCGTGTTTCACTGTTGCAGTCATCACACTTGGGGTTGTCTGCCTGCAGGTAGTCCTCAGTCAGCCCGAATACCAGAGTCTTGGGATTTCTGCGTCGGATGCTGTTGCCTCTTCCCTGATGTCAAGTCGTCAGGGGTATAAAACATGCAGCCGACGCCATTACATCAGCTTTTCTTGCCACGTGGGAGCCCGAAGCAGAAGCAGTTCGCAAGTGCCTGTCGGCCGCTACCTGAAATTTTCGTTTTTCGAGTTTCAAACCTGAAGTCTTCTAAAGCTAAGTACCCTGTTGAGGATCCTTTTTTCTTGCTCTAACCGATGTCAGAAAAAGTTAACAATTGTCTTGCATGTGGAAAGCAAATACCTCACAGAGATTGTCATTCTTACTGCGTAATCTGTTTAGGCCCAGGCCCAGACCATGATATTCCTTGCTGTAGGTTTTGTGCCTTGACACCCGAACTATTCATCGATAGGCTATCTTTGTCACTAAATTCTTTTGCTCTCGTTTTCTGTATTCCAAAATGGCTTCGATAAGCTATCCGACTTCCGATCTTCCGAAAAAAATGTAAGGATAATGACAGAGAAGGATCGCATAGGTCCAAAACTGCCGACGACGCTTCCGTTAAGCTAGTCACCAGTCTGCCGGTACTCAGTGAGGCACTTTTGCAGCCCCTGATACCTGCTTCTACAGATTCGCAGGCCTTTGCTGAGATGCATTCAGAGTCCAGTATGCTGTGAGGTGCTTCTTCGACTATGGAACCTGCAGATGTCTCTACCTTGGATGGGTCCGGAGGCACTGTGCAGGCACCAGCTTCTGAGGGTGTATTCCGACCTTCCGATGTTCCCATTAAACCGGCAACTTAATTTTTGACTAGAACTACCGAGTTTCTCAGGCCCAGAATTCGCACTACGCCTAGAAAACCCACTACCAAAGTACATGATCAAGCTCCCTTGCCACTGAAACAAATGCTTAGAATGGCTGAAGACCTTATAACTTTAGTTAGTTACCCTAATTAGGGGAAACCAGCCTTCCCCCTCTAAAAGATAAAGAATTGATTTTCCTTCTGATTCTACAGACCATGAGCCCGATGACTCTGATCCCTCTGATTACCAGGACATACCCTTATCTACCTATGAGGATTCAGATGCAGAGGATTCCATACCCTCTGCCTCCCCTCCAGAGGACTTTTCTTTTGGTGAAACCTTGCATAGTTTGAGAGCATTTCCACTGGGAATGCCAGCACTACCCTCAGTCCAAAAAGAGACTCAGAAAATTTTTAGACTTGCCTCAGCACAGGCCTCTAGCAATACCCCCTGTCCTGGATATTATAGATGATGTCTTCATGGAATCCTTTAGACAGATGGGGTAAGAAGGTATATACCTCTGCAACTCTTGCCGTCAAGGCTTTGAATTGCCAGATGTTCATCGTGTTACCCTGCTGCAGTCATCACACGGGTTATCCTGTCGTCAGGCGGTCCCGCAGTCAACCTGAATTCCAAAGTCTTGGTCCGGCGTCGGTTGCTGTCGCATCTTCCCTGACGTCAGTGCGCCAGGGGTATACAGGAGGCATCCGATGCCATTTTCTTCAGTCTTTCTTGCCGCACGGTGCCCGAAGCAGAAGCAGTTTGCAAGTGCCGGTCGGCCGACTCCTGAGATTTTCGAAGTCGAATTTCATATCCGAAGTCTTCAATAAAGCTAAGTACCCCATTGGGGAAACTTTTCTTGCCTCAGACCGATGTCAGAAAAAGTTAACAGTTGTATTTCTTGTGGGAAGCAAATACCCCATAAGGATTTTCACTCTTATTGTATACCTTACCTAGGCCCAGACCACGACGTCACTGGTTGTCGGTTTTGTGCTAGGTTCAATAAGCGAACTATAAAGCGACGCTTTGATTTCGCACGGCACTATTTCGGTAGAAAATTTAATTACACTATGCTGTCGGAGCAGCCGACTACCGGCGTGCACAAAAAACGCAAAGATAAGGACAGGCAGCCTAGATCCAAGCCAGACTCCGAGGCCTCGGCTGGGCCGGTCACCGGTTCCCAGGTTTCCAGTGAGGCGCCTATGCAGCCCCTGGCTACCGCAGAATTGGAACCCCAGACCGCTTTGGATTCTCTGGCGGAGAGTTCTAGGCTGACACAGCCATTTTCTTTAGGCCCTACCGACGACATTGCAGAAGGAGAAGCCGGTGCTGCAGAAACACCTTCAGTTTCTGAAGGTGTCTTCAGACCGACGACACTCACCATAAAACCGTATCCTAAGCTTAAGACTCCTCTAAAACCAAAAAAGACTGCACTTCAGTCTCCACTTCAAGGCCCCATGCCTAAGAAACAGATGCTTAAAATGGCTGAAGATTTGATCTCTTTAATCAGGGGCTACCAACCCCCACCCAACAAAAGGCCTAGACAAGAGGAAGATTATGCCTCCTCTGATCAAGTGTTTATTTCCTCAGGCTTCTCTGAGGAACAAGATTACTCCTTTCCCCCTTATGAAGATTCTGATGCTGAGGATTCCATTCCCTCAGCTTCTCTTCCTAAAGACTATTCCTTTGGGGAAACCTTACATACCATGAGGGAACATTTCCACTGGGAAGGTCAGGACTACTCCGATTCAAAGAAAAGGCTCAGAGAGTTTCTTTTACTCCCCCAGCACAGACCACTTGCTATCCCCCCAGTTTTAGACATTGTGGATGATGTCTACTTAGAATCTAGTCTAAATCCAGATTCTCTGCCTCCTGCTCCAGCCAAACCAGATAGATGTTATAGAGTGCCTGACTCACACAAATTCCTTTACAAAAGCCCTGTTGCTGACCCAGAGACTATCTCCCAGGGTCCCAAAGGGGCTAAGGCTTCTATGGCTAAAAATCCAGTACCCTCTGAAAGGGACTCCAGAGCACTCGACAGGTGGGGGAAGAAGGTTTTACACCTCAGCCACTCTAGCTGTGAAAGCACTAAATTGTCAATTTCACATGCCTAAATACCAGCAATTCCTAATGTCTCAAATAAAACAAAAGATGAGCACACACCCTCAACAGTCTGAACTGAAGGAAATGCAGGATCTGTTGCATGCAGCTGAACAGGTGGGCAAACATACTTTACAATGTGGATTTGATTCCTTGGAAGCTTCCTGTAGAGCAGCTGTTACTGGGTCTGTTATACGTAGGCATGCTTGGTTAAAGGAACAAACTCTGCCTGATCATGTTAAAGCAAAGTTACTAGATGCTCCTTTACAGCAGGATGTCCTTTTTGGGGTTAAAGCAGAAGAAGTCTTAAAGAAAATGGAGGATAAGGCAAAATCTATGCAGACGGTCAAAGATTTCTTACAGGTTCAGCTCCCACGCTTCAGCAGAAATTGGCCAACAAAAAATTGGTCCTTTCCAGCTACTGACAGACCACAGAGGGGTAAATACAGATGCCCAAGCGGCAGAGGACAAGCACAAACCCATTACAAACCTCGACAATGGGGCACTGCAACACAGAAGGGAGGAGAAGACAGGTCCCAAACTACTAGAAGGCAAACACAATGACTTAAACCTCAAATTGCCAAGCAAAATTCTCTTGGCAGCTCCCTTGGGAGGAAAATTAGCACTTTTTACAGACAACTGGTGCATCATCACAAAGGACAAATGGGTCCTAGACATTATTTCACAAGGATACAGATTCCATTTCCACACCTTGCCAACGATAAGAGGAATGCCAAACCTGCCACAAAATCAATGGGTAGAGGCACTAAAACAAATTACAGCTCTCATGGACATGAGAGCCATTCAACTGGTACCTGCACGGGAGCAAGGCCAAGGATTTTACTCAAGACTCTTTCTAGTCCCTAGAAAGGACAATGCTTGGAGACCGATTCTGGACCTTTCAATTCTAAACACCTTCTTACAAGTACCCAAATTCAAGATGCTAACACTACAACAGCTTCTTCCCATGTTGGGCAAGAAAGAATGGCTAGTAACGTTGGACTTCAAGGAGGCATACATGCATGTCCCTATCAGACAAAATTGCAGAAGTTACCTCCGTTTCATTGCAGGTTCAACCCATTACCAATTCTCTGCACTGCCCTTTGGCTTATCCACTGCGCCCAGAGTCTTCACAAAATGCCTGGCACCAGTAATTGCATACTGCAGACAAAGAGGAATTCAAATATACCCATACCTGGATGACTGCCTCATCCAAGCAGAAAGCAAGGACATCCTCTTACAACATCTGGCTTTTGTAAAACACCTAAGTTGCCTAGGGTACACAGTAAACGAAAAGAAATCAAAACTAGTACCCTCACAAAATATGACATTCCTGGGTGCCAGCTTGAATACAACGGCCCATATGGCTTATCTGACGCCAGACAAACAACTACAACTGACTCAATACTTCAAAACAATGGCAACAAAGACCCAACTCCCTGCAAGAAAAATTCTGCAGGCCTTGGGCTTCATGGCATCTTGCATACTACTAATACCATTTGCAAAACTGCATATGAGGAAATTACAGTGGTACCTAAAAAGCATATGGACTCAACACAGCCACAGCTTGGACACAATGGTATCTCTCATTCCCTACCTTCAACAAGAGTTTCTATGGTGGTCACAGGCATGTCACCTCAACAAGGGTCAGCCTTTCACCTTGCCCCCAGCCAGGCAAACTATGACAACAGATGCATCGGACTATGCCTGGGGGGCGCACATGGCAGGACGGTGCGTTCAAGGCATATGGACTGCAGATCAAAGGAATCTGCACATCAATCAAAAAGAAATGCTAGCTGTACAGAATGCCCTGACAGCCTTCAAGGACCTCTTACATCCAGGACAGCTTACAATAAGGACGGACAACACCACAGTAATGTGGTACATAAACAAACAAGGGGATACACACTCCTACCCTCTATGCAGGCAAGCAATGACCTTGTGGAACACAGCACTGGCTTACCAAGTTCAGCTACAAGCTCAATTCCTGCCAGGAAAAAAGAACACAGTGGCAGACGACCTAAGCAGAAACACCATGGATCCCCACGAGTGGAAACTAGATCCACAAGTATTTGCAGTGATAACTCAAAAATGGGGGCACCCAGACATAGACCTGTTTGCCAGCCCCCAAAACTATCAGCTAACAAAATTTTGTACAAAGACATTTCACCATCAAGCTTGGAAAGTGGACGCACTCTCATTCAGTTGGAAAAACCTGACAGTATATGCCTTCCCTCCATTGCCCCTTCTCACAAAGATGCTGCTGAAAGTCAGGATGGAGAGACCCAGAATGATACTCATAGCCCCAGACTGGCCACGCCAGCACTGGTACCCACTACTAAGGAATATGACCCAGGGCCCACCTTGGATTTTACCACAAATTACTCATTTGCTCACACAGCAAGACAGTCAGATTCTACACAGCCAGCTCAAAACCTTAAATTTGGCTGCATGGCAAATCACCTAAGCAACCAGCCAGCTCCTCTTCCTCAAGCTGTTATGGATGTTATTCTGGAAGCCAGGAGGCCCAGCACCAGGAAGGCCTACTCGGACAAATGGAAAAGGTTTTGCGCCTGGAACCAAGCTAAAGGCCAAAATACTCTTCAGCCACACATACCTCAGATTCTGCAGTATTTAACTGAGATGTTACACAAAGGACTTTCTTTTTCATGTATTAAAATCAACGCCTCAGCTATTTCAGCCCACTACAACACGGATCCTCCCTTATTTTCACATCCGCTTCTAAGGCAGTTTCTCAGAGAGGCCAAAAACATTAGGCCCCCCAGGAGAGCACCTACCCCAACCTGGGACCTCAATATTGTTCTGGAAAAACTTACGCTATCTCCTTTTGAACCAGCTTTCTCAGCTGACTTAAAGTTTATATCATGGAAGACTGCCCTGCTGCTAGCAATAACTTCATCCAGAAGATTCTCAGAGCTTCAGGCACTAATGGCAATAGAGCCTTTCCTCATTTTTCATCAAGACAGAGTTTCTCTACGAACTAACCCCTCTTTTATGCCTAAGGTGGTATCCAGTGTGGCTCTAAATCAAACCATTCATTTACCCACCTTCTTTCCAAATCCACAGAACAAAGGAGAAAGACTCCTGCACTCCTTGGACATTCACAGGCAACTACATTACTACTTGGATAAAACTAAGGTTTTCAGAAAATCTGACCAGCTCTTTGTATCCTATGTTGCAGCTTCACAAGGAAAGGTTATATCAAAACAGACCATTTCCAAATGGATAGGACATTGCATTCGTTTTGCTACACCCACCATGGAAAACCAGTTCCTGCTAGCATAAGGCCCCACTCTACCAGGGCAGCAGCTACATCTACAGCCTTCCTCAGGGGGGTGCCAACCAAGGATATTTTGGAAGCTGCAACTTGGAGTTCAGTACACACCTTCACCAAACACTATCACTTACCACTTTACTCTAAGACTAGAGCTGGCTTCGCCACTGCAGTTCTGCAGGGACTTCTGACCCTGTTTGACTCCACCTCCCATTGCTTAGCTTTGGGATTCTACCCAAGTGTGATGACTGCAGCAGGGTGACACGATGAACATAGTACAGTTTTGTACCTACCATAAATGTAGATGTTCGAGTGTATACCCTGCTGCAGTCCAGGTTACCCTCCCTCCATCCCCCCTGACCTAACTAACCAAAACCTATCAATGCCTTAAAATCTGATACTACCTTTGTGGTGTATTCGCTTATAGCTGGAGGGATGTTTTGTTTGTGCTAAACTTTTATAATTGGTACTATCTACTGACCACCATTTTGGGGGGGCACCTGACATCTGGGGCAAGAAAAACTGAAGAAAATGGTGTCGGATGCCTCCTATATACCCCTGGCACACTGACGTCAGGGAAGAAGCGACAGCAACCAACGCCGGACCAATGATGACAGAATAACCCAAGTGTGATGACTGCAGCAGGGTATACACTCGAACATCTACATTTATGGTAGTTACAAAACTATACTTTTCACATGTTGAAGCACCAGCAGCATATTATGGAACTAATTAAACAAAAAATGTTGTTACTTCCAGATTGTACAGAAAATAAAGATTTACAAGATTTAATGTTGTGTCTTTCGGCTTATCCCGGTTAGGGGTAGCCACAGCGGAACTCCGGTCCGCTAATGTTTGGTAGTGGATTTTTACGTGCCAAGTTACCAGCCCTGACGCACAACCTTCAATGAAGGCACGCCCATTCATGCATGCCTCCACACAGAAGACGCTCTCGCTGAAAATCGAATGCGACAACGTCTTGCTGTGAGGCGACATTGCTACCGCAGCACCACTGCCGCGGGTTAATGCATTCTGAAAAACAAGTTAGTAAACATACTTTGCAGTGTGGTTTTGATGCCTTAGAAGCATCTTTGCTGGGCTGTCACTGGGTCTGTACTGAGAAGGCATGCTTGGCTGAAGGAGCAAATCTTGCCAGACCATGTCAAAGCAAAATTACTAGATGCTCCATTAAACCAGGAACATTTGTTTGGCACAAAAGCAGAAGTTCTTCTTAAAAAGATGAGAGGAAAAAGCTAAATCTATGCAAACTGTTAGATTTCTTACAGGTACAGCCACCTAGATTCAGTAGGCATTGGCCTTCTAAAAACTGGTCCTTTCCAGTCCCTCCCAGGCATTCTCAGTCCAAACTCAGGGGCAACAGGCCACCAAGACTACAGTCTCAGGGTATCTAAACAATGGAGTGCTCCCAACTCTAAAACAGGAAGTGGTAAGCGACCCCCTTATGGAAAACGTTCACAATGACTTGTCTGTCTTCCTTCCCAGCCATGCCCAAGTACTTGCACCCCTAGGAGGAAAACTCACCCTGCATGCTAAAAACTGGATGTCCTTTACCTAGGACTGATGGGTCCTAAACATTGTATCCCAGGGATACTGATTCTACTTCCACTCACTGCCACCCCCAAGCGGGTTGCCAGACCTTCCTCCAAACCAGTGGACAGAGGCTCAAAAACAAGTACGTTCTCTTCTCAGTATTGGGGCTATTCAACCTGTTCCAGTAGAGCAAAGGGGACAGGGTTTCTACTTCCAGACTGTTCCTGGTGCCCAGAAAAGAGGTCTCTTGGCGCCCTGTTCTAGATCTGTCAATTCTCAAAACCTTCCTGGTGGTCCCAAAATTCAAAATGCTGACTCTGCAACAGCTTCTTCCTATGCTAGCCAAGGACACCTGGCTAGTCACACTAGACTTAAAAGAAGCTTATCTGCACATCCCCATAAGGGAATCTTGCAGGAAATATCTACGTTTCAGGGCAGGCTCTATGCACTATCAGTTCTCTGCACTTCCGTTTGGCTTATCTACTGCGCCCAGGGTTTTCACAAAGTGCCTGGCCCCAGCCATTGCATACTGCAGGCAGAGAAATATTCACATTTACCCATATTTGGACGATTGCCTGATTCAGGCAGACAGTCAGGAATTGCTACTTCAACACCTGACATTTGTAACAAGACTTCTAACTTCTCTGGGGTACACCATCAACGAAATGAAATCACAACTGGTGCCTACCCAAAAGATTGTATTCCTGGCAGCAAGCTTGAACACAACTTCCCAGAAGGCATTCCTCACTCCAAAAAAACAGGTTTATTTGACAAACTACGTCAAACTAATGGCCACCAAAACCCAGCTATCTACAAGAAAAATACTGCAAGCCCTAGGGTTCATGGCCTCATGCGTTCTACTAATTCCATATGCAAGACTGCATACGAGGAAACTTCAGTGGTACTTAAAAAGTCTCTTGTTGTCAACATTCTCAGGACCTGGAAACATGGAGCCCAGGACAAATTCCCCTGCATATCAATCAAAAATAAATATTAGCTGTACAGAATGCTCTGACAGCTATCAACTACCTTATCCTTCCAGGACAACTCCTGATAAAGACACGACAACACCACAGTTATGTGGTACATAAATAAGCAGGGGGAACTCATTCCTGCCCACTCTGCAGGTTAGCCATGGCCCTGTAGAACACAGCCTTCAGCAACCAAGTGCATCTGCAAGCTCAGTTCCTGCCAGCCAAACAAATTTCACTGGTAGATGACTTAAGCAGAAATCTACTGTACCCACACGAGTGGAAGCTGGAACCCAACTCATTCAGACATCTAATCCACAGGTGGGGGACTCCAGAGGTGGACCTCTTTGCCTCCCCCCAAAACCATCAATTGAGCAAATTTTGCACCAGAAATCCCCACAGCAAGTGTGGAAAGTGGATGCCCTGTCCTTTACATGGGAAAATCTCTCAATTTATGCCTTTCCCCCTCTGCCCCTCTTATCAAAAGTACTATTCAAGATCAAACAGGACAGCCCAAGGACAGTCCTTATTGCCCCAGACTGGCTACACCACCACTGGTACCCAATCATATGCAGTCTGACAGCAGTGCCCCCCTGGCACCTACTTCAGACCCCCTCCCCGCTGTCCCAGCAGGAGGGACAGATTCTGCATCCACAGCTGCAAACCCCGAACCTTGCAGCCTGTCTTATCCCCTGAATACACCACCAGCAACCCTCAGCAAACAGGTGCCGGACGTTATCCTTGAGCCCAGAAGGCCTAGTACTAGGAAATCCAATTCAGAAAAGTGGAAAAGATATTGTTCTTGGAGCCAGTCTGAAGGTAAGGACACAGCTGTGCCCACCTTACCTGAAATCCTAGATTACCTAGCAGAGCTGCTCCACAAAGGCCTATCCTTCTCATCAGTTAAAATTCATGTCTGTGCCATCTCAGCTCATTACAATACTGAGCCACCTCTATTTTCTCACCCTCTCATGAAACAGTTCCTGAGAGGAGCTAACAATTTAAAGCCCCCCCCCCCCCGAGGAGAGCTTCCACCCCTGTCTTGGACCTTAACTTTGTACTAGAGAAGCTCAAGCTTCCCCCTTTTGAGCCTGCTGCTGCAGCAGAGTTAAAATTCCTCTCTTGGAAAACAGTCTTACTTATAACCATCACTTCAGCAAGAAGAGTGTTGGAGTTATAGGCGCTAATGGCTGTGGAACCCTTCATTATTTTCCATGCAGACCGGGTTTCCCTCAGGTCTAACCCATCATTTATGCCCAAGGTGGTATCCAATGTGGCTTTAAACCAATCCATCCATTTACCAACCTTTTTCCCTAATCCTCAGAATAAAGAGGAAAGGGTTCTGCACTCCTTGGACGTGCACTGACAGCTCAGGTTCTACCTTGACAGAACTACTAAACCTTGAAGAAAATCTGACCAGCTGCTAGTCAGCTTTGCTATAGGAGCTGAAGGCAAGGTCATTTCAAAGCAAACAATTCCAAATGGATAGCATTTCTGCTACAAACACCATGGAAAACCTACCCCACAGGGGATCAGAACTCATTCCACCAGGGCTACCTCAAGCTCTACAGCATTTCTCAGGGGAGTCCCTACCAGGGACATCCTGGAAGCTGCAACCCGGAGTTCTGTACATACCTTCGCCAAGCATTACCACTTACCTTTCTTTTCTAAATCCAGAGCTGGATTTGCCACAGCAGTCTTAACAAGGCCTGCTAACCAGCCCCAATACTTCTTGACTGCCTCCATCCTTCCTCAGCTTTGGGAATCAACCCAAGTGTGATGACTGAAACAATGAAACACGAAGAACATAGTACAGTTGTGTACACTTACCGTAAATGTAGATGTTCGAGTGTATTCACTGTTGCAGTCCTGGTTACCCTTTCTACAGCCCCCTGACTTTTCTATTCTTTCTACCTATCCTCTTTTTGGCCATATCTTATGGCAATGGTATTTACTTTTTACTGGAGGTGTTTCACACCATGTAATTGCTTCCTATTTTGGGGGCTCCTGACATCTGGGGCAAGAAAAACTGATGTAATGGCGTTGGCTGCATGTTTTATAGACTTGACGTCATAGAAGAGGGGACAGCATCTGATGCAGAAATCCCAAGACTCTGGTATTCAGGCTGACTGAGGGATGCCTGCAGGCAGATAACCCAAGTGTGATGACTGCAACAGTGAGTACACTTGAACATCTACATTTATGGTAAGTGTACACAACTGTACTTTCTCCAGGGGCTCTTGGACCCTTATCCTTCCTCCTCCTAGGTTGGGTAAGCTTTGGGAATCTACCCATATGCCAGTACAGCAGTATGTTTATCAAACCCAAATGATAAGGACTGGATGGAGTAAAACCAAATGCAAGCCACAACAAAATATACTCCCAACGACAATGTAACAGATGAAGGGAACCAAACTGGAAATGATAGGATGAAGTCCTGTATTGGATGAAAGCACTCAAACAAGAAAAATATTAAATATTTTGGTTTATCCTAAGTTCAGTTCCTTTCATGTGTTATGCTTTCACTGGAGTATATTTTGTTAACTCATTCACTCCAGAGCAGCTCAGAAAAAGCTGCCTGCTTATTTCCACCATAGGATCAACAGTGCAGCCTGAGCTCATTTTCAGAAAATCCATTTCTAATATATAGAAAACAAATGTTCATAATTCTTTTAACTATAAGTACTAGACTAAAAATGTAAATGCAAAAGTTGTTCAGCAGACACTGACCTTTCTGACAGCATAAATGTTGATAGTGCGTCTCTAAGTCATTATTAAATATTTGCCATGGAATGCTGATATTGTACATATTTTTTACCTTTTTGGAAAAACAAAGAGCAATATCTTGGTCAGTGTACCATGTAGATCTATACAGTTTGTATTTAATTTGTTAGTATGAATGTCAGCTTCAAATGATACCTTAACCATTACTGTGTGATGCTCTTTTATTACAGAGATATTCACAGAAATATGATTAATATAATATTTCTCATATTTCATAGATAAAGCACATCATCTCATCCACCTGTAACAGACAGAGGCTACATATCAGTGTACAAGTTGTGTGGCTCAGTGTCAGCTTCAAAACAATGCCTTATTTGTGTCATCGCCATGCTCCCTTGCAAAGATATGGGCATAATAATGAGAAGTATTGGAAATGTATAATTTTCATAATCCTACAAGACTAAAACTGTGATATTGGGTTGGGAGGGTGGCTTAATGGCTAAGGTGTTTGCCTTACAAACACAAGGTGCAGGGTTTGAGTCTCACAAGGGATAATTGGCTAGGCTTAAAATGGCTCGCAAGGGCAGTTAGCTTAGTACTAAACTATGAACCTATGAACTATATCTATACATGTGTACAGCACACAGACACAGTTCTCTTACCATGTTGTAAGGAGTAATACTGTCTTCAAAATGAGGTATTACTTGACACACTGACATGTTCCCTTGCAAAGTTATTTACCAAAATATGAAACGAAATCATAATTTCCATAACCTAAATCCTAAACAAACTTTGATATCTGTACATGTGTACAACATACAGACATGGATGTTCTTCATGTTTCACTGTTGCAGTCATCACATTTGGGTTATCTGCTTGCAGTTGCCCTCAGTCAGCCTGATTAACAAAGTCTTGGGTCCTGCGTCGGTTGGTGTCTCTTCTTCCGTGATGTCAGGGGTATAAAACATGCAGCCGACACCATTACATCAGTCTTTCTTGCCGTTCGGTGCCCGAAGCAGAAGCAGTTCGCAACTGCCGGTCAACCGACTCATGAAATTTTCGTTTTCGAGTTTCAGAACTGAAGTCTTCAACTAAAAGCTAAGTACCCCGTTGGGGAAACTTTTTCTTGCTCAATGTCAGTAGGTAAGTCTTTTGGCTTTTCCCGGTTAGGGGTCGCCACAGCGGAACTCCGGTCTGCTAATGATTGGCAGTTGATTTTTACGTGCTGGCTTGCCGGGCCTAACGCACAACCTTCAACGAAGGAACGCCCATTCACTCATGTCGACACACAGAAGACGCTCTAACTGAGAATCGAATGGGCAACGTCTAACTGTGAGGCGACAACGCTACTGCAGCACCCTAAATAATTGCATTACTTGTGGAAAGCAAATACCTCATAAAGATTTTCATTCTTAATGTATTCCTTGCCTAGGCCCTGAACACGACGTACCTCGATGTCGGTTTTGTACCTTATTTAAACCACGAACTATCCGTCGTCGGTTTATTTTTGCTTCTAATTATTTTGGTGCTCAGTTCAATTATCCTGATACGTCTTTGGTAAGCCATTCGACTACCTACATTCCGAAAAAAACGCAAAGATAAAGACAGAGACAGGCAGCCTAGGTCCAAAGCTGCCAACTTCGCTTCTCCTAAACCAGTCGCCAGTACTCAGTGAGGCCCTGATACCCGCTACTTCAGATTCGCATGCCTCTACTGAGACCCATTCGGAGTCCAGTATGCTGCGAGATGCTTCAACTGTGGAACCTGCGGATGTCTCTACCTTGGATGGGTCCGGAACCGCTGTGCAGGCACCGGCTTCTGAGGGTGTATTCAGGCCTACTGACATGCGTATTAAACCAATGCCATCTTCTTCTTCTTCAAGGCCTAAAACTCGAACCATGCCTAGAAAACTTGATACCCAGACCGCATGGTCAGGCCTCTATGCCTATATAAATGATAAGAATGGCTGAAGACCTTATTACTTTAATCAGGAGAAGCCAGCCTTCCCCCTCTAAGAGACCTAGGACTGAGTTTGCGTATGATACTTCTGACCAAGATTCTGAATTTTCTGTTTCCTCTGATGACCAGGATTTACCCTTATCTACCTATGAGGATTCTGATGCTGAGGACTGTATTCCCTCTGTCCCCCCCCCCCCAAGAGGATTTCTCTTTTGGTGAAACCTTGCATACTCTCACGGAGCATTTTCGTTGGGAAAGTTAGGATTTCTCTGATTCTAAAAAGAGGCTTAGAGATTTCTTACTCCTGCCCCAGCACAGGCCTTTAGCCATACCTCCTGTACTAGACATTGTTGATGATGCCTTTTCAGATTCTAGCTTGGCCCCTGACTCTACCTCCTGCTCCCAAAAAACCTGATAGATATTACAGGGTCCCTGACTCTCACAAGTTCCTTTTTAAAAATCCTACTGCAGATCCTGAGACCATTTCACAGGGACCCAAGGGCATTAAAGCTACTGCTGCAAAAAATCCTATCCACTCTGATAGAGACTCCAGGGCACTGGATGGATTGGGTAAGAAGGTATATGCTTCTGCAACTTTGGCCATTAGGGCCTTAAACTGCCAGTTTCATATGTTAAAGTATCAGCAGCATATTATTGGATTGCTTAAACAGAAAATGATGATGATTCCTGATTGTGCTGAAAATAAGGATTTACATTATTTACTGCATTCAGCTGAACAAGTTGGAAAACATACTTTGTAATGTGGTTTTGATTCACTAGAGACGTCTTGCAGGGCTGCTGTAACTGGATCTGTACTTAGAAGGCATGCTTGGCTTAAGGAGCATTCTTTGCCAGATCATGTTAAAGCAAAATTACTGGTGCTCCCTTAAACCAGGACCGCCTGTTTGTCAACAAGGCAGCATAAGTTCTTAAAAAGATGGAGGAAAAAGCTAAATCTATGCAGACTGTTAAAAGATTTTTTACAAGTACAACCTCCAAGGTTTAGTAGACATTGGCCTTCCAAAAATTGGTCCTTTCCTGCCTCTTCCAGACCTTCTCAGTCCAAACCCAGATCCAGCAGAGCTCCCAGGCTTCAGTCCCAGGGTACGCACAGGACTAAGCAGTGGGGGGGTCTTCACTTTCAAATCTGGGATTAATAAACCTCCCCCTATGGTAAACTGTCTCACTGACTTATTTTTAAAATCTCCAAGCACTTCTCAACTGACTGCCCCTTTGGGGGGAAAGATTGCTCTTCATGCAAAGAACTGGGAACTCATTACCCAGGATAAATGGGTTTTAAATATAGTGTTCCAGGGATACAGATTTCACTTCCACATGTTACCAACACTAAGCAGGTGGCCAGATCTACCCCCAAATCAGTGGGCAGTACTTTCTTCTTAAGCATGGGGGCTATTCAGTTGGTACCAGAAGAGGAAAAGGGACAAGTTTTTTTCTCAAGACTTTTCCTGGTACCCAGAAAAGACTATCCATGGCATCCTATCCTGGACCTGTCTACTCTAAACACCTTTTTGGTGATTCCAAAATTCAAGATGCTGACTCTTCACCAGTTGCTCCCTATGGTAGGCAGAGATGCCTGGTTGACAACACTAGATTTAAAGGAAGCATACCTGCACATCCCAGTCAGGGAATCTTGCGGAAGATACCTACACTATCAGTTCTCTGCACTGCCCTTTGGCTTATCTATTGTGCCCAGGGTATTCACAAAGTGCCTAGCTCCAGTCATTGCATTTTGCAGGCAAAGAAATATTCAAATATACCCATACCTGGACAATTGTCTAATTCAGGCAGAAAGCCAGGACATACGTTTGAATCATCTGGTCTTTGTACAAAGGGTAATAACTTGTCTGGGGTACACCATAAACGAAAAGAAATCACACCTGGTACCCTGTCAACAAATTATATTCCTGTGAGCATGCTTGAATACAACTTCCCAGGTGGCTTTCCTCACACCAGAGAAACAAATTCATTTGACAATCTACTTCAAACAAGTGGCCACAAAACCCCTGCTATCTGCAAGACAAATACTACAAGCCTTGGGGTTCATGGCCTCCTGCATTCTTCTAATTCCATATGCAAGACTGCATATGAGGAAGCTACAATGGTATCTAAAAAGCCTATGGTGTCAACATTCTCAGGGTCTAGAAGCAATGATTCCTATCATACCTTGCCTACGCCTAGAGTTCCTTTGGTGGGCAGAGGCCTGCCACCAAAACAAGGGCTGTCATTCAAACTATCCCCTGCCACCCAAACCCTAACAACAGACGCATCAGACTATGCATGGGGGGCTCACCTGGCAGGTAACCCAAGTCAAATGCACCTGCATATCAATCAAAAATAAATGTTAGCTGTACAGAATGCTCTGACAGCCTTCAAGGACCACATTCTTCCAGGACAATTAATATTAAAGACTGACAACACCACTATTATGTGGTACATAAGCAATCGGGGGGGGGGGGGTACACATTCTTACCCCCTCTGCAGACTAGCCATGGCATTGTGGAACACAGCCCTGAGCTACCAAGTGCATATACAAGCTCAATTCCTGCCAGGAAAACTAAATACACTAGCAGATGAAATAAGCAGAAACCTCACGGACCCACACGAATGGAAACTGGAATCAAGGATTTTCAACTTGTTGACAAGCAAATGGGGGAGCCCAGATATAGACCTGTTTGCCTTCCCCCAGAACTATCAGTTGGACAAATTTTGCACAAGGACTCCCCACAAACAAGCTTGGAAAGTGGATGCTCTGTCCTTCAGCTGGAATAACCTAGCAGTTTATGCCTTTCCTCCTCTGCTCTCCAAAGTACTACTAAAGATCAAACAAGACAAACCAAGGACGATTTTGATTGCATCAGACTGGCCACGCCAACACTGGTACCCCCTCTTGTGCAGTGTGTCACTGTTGGCCCCTTGGCACCTGCCTCAGACTCCTATCCTATTGTCTCAGCAGGAGAACCAGATTCTGAACCCTCAGCTTCAAACACTGAACCTAGCAGCCTGGCTAATTACCTAATCTCTCCTTTCCATCCCTCAGTAAACCAGTGATGGATATAATTTTAGAGGCAAGGAGGCCTAGTACTAGAAAATCTTATGCTGAAAAATGGAAAAGATTCTGTGCCTGGAACCAATCTCAAGGGATGAACATAACAGTGCCCAATTTACCTCAGATTTTACAATACTTAACTGAGATGCTTCACAAGGGCCTGTCTTTCTCCTCCATCATAATTCAAGCCTCAGCCATTTCAGCTCATTATAACATAGAACATCCCCTCTTCTCTTATCCAGTGCTCAAGCACTTCATCAAAGGGGCCAAAAATTTACGAACACCCAGGAGAGTTCCAACTCCAGTCTGGGACCTTAACTTTGTATTGGAAAAACTCACTCTTCCTCCTTTCGAGCCAGCTGCTACTGCAGACTTAACATTCCTTTCTTGGAAAGCAGCCTTCCTTTTATCAATCACTTCAGCAAGAAGGGTATCTGAATTACAGGCCATTATGGCAGTGGAGCCTTTCATCATCTTTCATGCAGACAGGGTGTCCCTCAAGACCAATCCCTCCTTCATGCCCAAGGTGCTATCCAGTGTGGCCCTTAATCAGTCCATTCATTTGCCAACCTTCTTTCCTAATCCACAGAACAAAGGGGAACAGATACTGCACTCCTTAGATGTGCACAGACAACTTAGATTCTACTTGGACAGGACTAAACCTCAGAGGAAATCTGAACAACTGCTGCTGGCATTTGCTGCAGGGGCAGAGGGGAAGGCTATTTCAAAGCAAACCATTTCCAAATGGATAGGCCATTGCATTCATTTCTGCTACAAGCACCATGGAAAACCTATCCCACAGAGGATCAGACCCCACTCAACCAGGGCTGCATCTACCTCTGCAGCCTTTCTCAGAGGTGTCCCTACCAGGGACATCCTAGAAGCTGCTACCTGGAGTTTTGTACATACTTTCACCAAGCATTACCATCTGCCAATTTTCTCTAAATCCAGAGCTGGCTTTGCCACTACAGTCTTTCAGGGCCTTATAGCCGGTCTTAATACTATCTAAATTCCTCCTCCCATCCTTAGCTTTGGGAATCTACCCAAATGTGGTGACTGCAATAATGAAACACGAAGAACATAGCATAGTTGTGTACACTTACCATAAATGTAGATGTTCAAGTGTATTCACTGTTGCAGTCCTGGTTACCCTCCCTCCAGCACCCTGTCTTCTTTTGGTTATACCTCTACTCTCCTTTGCTATGCTTAAAAGCTTTTTGGTGTATTTGCTTTTCTTGTTAGAGGTATAACCTTGTATTTTATATATATTTAATTGCTTCCCATTGGGGGACACCTGACATCTGGGGCAAGAAAAACTGATGTAATGACGTCTGCTGCATGTTTTATACCCCTGACAACCTGATGTCACGGAAGAAGAGACCGCAACCGACGAAGGACCCAAGACTTTGTTAATCAGGCCAACTGAGGGCTACTGCAAGCAGATAACCCAAATGTGATGACTGCAACAGTGAATACATTCGAACATCTACATTTATGGTAAGTGTACACAACTGTACTTTCTTTTACCACGTTGGAACTATTAATACTGCCTTCAAAATGAGGTATTACTTAGCACATTGACATGCTACCTTGCAAAGTTATTTACCAAATTATGAACAAAAATTCATAATTTACATAACATAAGCCCTAAACAAACTGTGATATATGTATATGTGTACAGTGCAAGGCCACATTTCTTTTACCAAGTTGTAAGGATTAATACTGTCTTAAAAATGAGGTGTTACTTAGCATGGTGACATCTTTCCTTAGATAAGTTGTTAACTAAATTATGAAACAATATCATAATTTTCATAACTTTATTCCTAAAAAGTACTTTTCCCATTTTGTAAGTACTAATACTGTTTTCAAAATGCGGTCTTAGTCAGCATGTTGATATGTTCCCTATCAGAATGATTTACCAAAAAATGAATGTTATAATTTTCATGGCCTAAGTCATAAACCATTTGTGTTATCTGTATATTTGTACAGCACACAGATATACTTCTTTTACCATTTTGCAGGTACTGATACTGTCTTCAAAAAGTTGGTGTTACACAGCATGTTAACATGTTCCCTGCCCCAGTTAACTAAAATATGAAAAAAGTATAATAATTTTCATAACCTGAGCTATAAATAAACTGTGATATCTATACATATGTACAGCAAAGTTCTTTTACCATCTTGTAAGTACTAATACTGTCTTCAAAATGCAGTCTTAGTCAACATGTTGAAATTATTCCTACCACAGCTATTTACCAAATTATAAAAACATATAATACATTTCATGACATGAGTTATAAACAAACTGTGACAGCTGATGACATCTTTCCCTACCGTACCTACCAACCAGGAAAACCCTGACTATTAGAGCGGCTGTGGGTACAAATCGTGGTAAACAAAAACATGCTTGCTCTAGCCAAAATACTGCATGATTGGACACTGACAAGGGGGTATAGAATGGACACATGTAAAGAAAAAAAAGTAGGCTCAGGACTGCCACTCTGCTAATGAAGCCTGGACAGGTATGGGGCTTTAATGGCACTCGAGAGCACCTGAAGTGTCCCATACCAGTGTTGACTACCCACTGAGACTGCTGATACCAGCACTGTCTCATGATTTACTTCAGTGTCAGCAGTCTTCCTTACCTCTGTGATTTCCATTTCCATCTGTCCTTTCAGCAATGGATATAAGGAATCAAAGGGGGAACTAACCTAATAACTCTTGCCCTGACCTAAATGCATTTACTTTATCTGAAGGGATGGAGAGCTACAGGAGAGTAATTCACAAAAAATATGAAATGTGTTGTAAATATTGGGTGAAGATGGGTGAAGGCTGCCAGCCTAGCCAGATAGAATTTTGGAGATAATTCTGTCATCTGTAAATATTACTGTAAACCACAGGCTTGTTGTCTTAAATGATAAAAATAGTGTTACATGTGTAACTGAAAATAATGTAACAGCAGTGCACTCTACTGACCAAGTGAAGCATGTTGTGACCCTTTGATGTTAAAACTCGGAGCCAGTAAGTCTAGAGTGAGGCATCCTGCCTGTTGTTTTAAGGCCAGAGTTAATGGCCAGAATTTGCATGCTTAAATGTCCTTTATTGCTTTGGTTTCTACCCAGAGGTGAAGAATGTAAATGGAGTTTGTTAGCCTGGGAACTCAGGGAAGTGTGAAGAATGATGTAATGGGAACAAGAACTGTTTTTTTAAAAACAGAAAGAATCAGAGAGCATTAAGCATTTTTGTTTTGACCATCCAACTCATCAGCACTGTCTTGCTCTATATATAAGTTTATCTTAGACTTGTGTTTTCTCTTAGAAATAGCTAGAAACTTGAAAGATTAGACTAAGTGTTGTTTTGTGATGTCAGAACTGTACTACTGAATTATTTTAAGTATTTCTATGTGATCTCTGAACTCTTGACTAGCAGTAGTGTGTAGTAAAAGTATTGTCTTGTGTTTTGACAATTTGTTATTAAATATTTTTAAAACCCTTTCAAATATGGCTGTTTTTGTAGAGATAATTTAAGCCTTTGGTAGAATTGTACAAAGACACTCAAATAGCTTTAGCCCTGGGCTATACTACCAATTGGATAATAATATTGCACAGTAATAATTGGACACCCTTTTAAGGGCCTTTGAGTAGCTGATAAATATTAGTGAGTGGTGGCAGCTGGTACTACTGTGTAGTCTGGGGAAAAAGTGGCACAGCTAGAGAACCCTTGCCAGCCTTCTCCGGGAGTGTCTGTATGGTTGTATAAACTCTTCTTAAGGTGTGTGTCAGCTACACGAAGCACTGGTTGGACAGAGAGGGTGCTGGAGGTTTTAGCTTGCCCACTAGGCTAAGATCTGGACCTTATAGCTGTGCCAGTGGGGAGTCTTATTGGGGACCTGGAGAGAAAGGGAGCGACCAGCCCCAGACTGACTGTGATCTCTGTGTGCTCTTAAGGGAAATTGCACTTTACTGTGTGTATTTGTTATCCTTTCCTCCTATATGAGACGCTCCTCACTGGTGTTAGTGGTGAGGATTGAGGTTCCTTGATTGTTGGGCCAGGGCACAAGCATCACATATTAATTGTTTGGCAGCGGTGGAATATCCACACCACATATTAATTGTTTGGTGGCTTGTGGTGCAGGTAGAGTGAATTCCTGTAACTTGTGTACATTGAGTTTGAAGGTGTTTTGTACTCTAAATCAGCCATGCAGAGAATACTCAGAGTTCAGATCACAATTGTTTTCTTTTTTTTGTTAGCTTAGTTAGTCAGGGTGAGCAGGCAGCATGTCAGCAGAGGAGTATGGAAAGCTGACAAGGAACTAGCTGGCGGAGATGTTCCAGACTAGGGGACTGGTGCATTGAAACCTGACTAAGGCAAACCTGATTGCAGCCTTGGTTAAAGCTGCATCAGAAGACAGCAACCAGAAGGACAGTCAGACTGGCAGTGGAGATATAATGCTCTCGGAGAATGGACAGCACAACCTTTCTGCAGAACTTCTATGAACGTAAAAATCCATCTGGAGCTAAAGAGACTTGAGTTGGAGGCCAGGCATTTGGCGATAGAAGCCAAGGAAAACGAGCGGCAGAGGAGGCATGAGAGGGAAATGCTGACTCTTTGCCAGAGTCATGGAGACAATGGGAAAGGGAGTAACTGGACCCCAGAAGCACAAAAGGTCAGTAAATTTCTTCCGCAGATTAAAGAGGGGGATAATTTTGATAGTTTCATCCATATGTTTGAGAGGGTATGCAAACAGTATAGTGTTGACCAAAAGTTCTGGGTACGGTTCCTGACCCCCTTACTCCATGGTAAAGCTGTAACTGTTTTGTCAAAAATGTCTGACGTTGCATGTTTTTATTATACTGCTATTAAAAATCACTTGTTAGAATTGTTTAAGCTAACATCTGAAACGTATAAGAAAAAGTTTCATGAGCATAGACTCAAGGCAGATGAAAGCATGTGTGAATATGTTGCTGAACTGAGTACGTATTTCCATAGGTGGATGAGTGGATGTCAGTTCACCACTTCTGAAGGGCTGGCAGACCATTTGGTGAGGGAACAAGCCCCTAGCACTTTGCCTGAGGACATGAGAATCTGGACAGCCGATAGACAATGTGCTGCTTCAGATGAGTTGGGGAAGAAGGGAGACCTATACCTGGCAAGCAGGGCAGCCCTGCACAGGAAAGAAACCCCCAGTACTGCTCATGGGTCTAAAGAAACCCATGGTGGGCAGCCCAGGCTGCCCCAACAGAACTTGCCAGTAGCAGGGGAAGCCACTAGTCCAGGTAAATGTCCAGGAGCTAGGGTTAAACGGTTTGAATGCAACCAGTGGGGCCATGTGGCATACAAATGTCCATGGAGGCAAGGTGGGGAACAAAAGGTGAGGGAGCCAGTAAGTGGGAAAGACAAAATGCCAATAGTAGAGTGTCTTGGAACAACAAGGGAACCAAACTACCACCAGAGGTTATATTCTATTGTAGTGAATGGCAAAGAGGCCATTGCCAAGCGAGACATTGCCTCTGATATAACCATTGTAAAACCTGCAATGGTTACAGAGGAGCACTACTTGCCTGGGCAGTCTACTCCAGTCAGGGCTTTAGGAAGGATCCCATTCCAAATACTTTTGGCTAGGGTACACCTTAACTGAAAGGGTGGAAAAAGAAGCCAGCAAGTAGGTGTGTTTGAGGATATACCTGCAGATGTCCTGATAGGGAATGATTTTGATAGTGCAGTACCCTGTGCTTATGCAGTTACATGCAGTCAGGCTTGGAGACAAGCAGGTAAGTCTGGTAGCCTGGGGGAGACCCAGACAGACTGCATACTTGCAGCCAGGACTGGTGAGGTGGTTACTTCAGGGAGGGAGCTACCCTGGAGCAGTGAGACTGAAGGTGAGCCACAGCTGCTTGGGGATGTTCATCGTGCTATGCTGCTGCAGTCATCACACTTGGGTTATCTGCCGTCAGGCGGTCCCGCAGTCGGCCTGAATTCCAAAGCCTTGGTCCGGCGTCGGTTGTCGTCGCTTCTTCCCTGACGTCAGTGCGGCAGGGGTATAAAAGAGGCAGCTGACGCCATTTTCTTCAGTCTTTCTTGCCGCGTGGTGCCCGAAGCAGAAGCAGTTCGCAAGTGCCGGTCGGCCAGCTCCTGAGATTTTCGAACAGAATTTCAGCCGAAGTCTTCTATAAAGCTAAGTACCCCACTGGGGAAACTTTTCTTGCCTCAGACCGATGTCAGACAAAGTTAATAATTGTATTTCTTGTGGGAAGCAAATACCTCATAAGGATTTTCATTCTTATTGTATTCCTTGCCTAGGCCCAGACAACGACGTTTCTGGTTGTCGGTTTTGCGCTAGCTTCAATAAACGCACTATTAAGCGTCGGGCTGATACCGCCCAACATTATTTTGGCAGAAAATTCAACTACATTGTGTCGTCGGAACCTCCGACTACCGCTATGTTTAAAAAACGCAAGGACAAAGACTGGCAGCCTAGACCTAGACCAGAAACCGAAGTCTCGGTTAGGCCTGCCGCCAGATCTTCGGTACTCAGTGAGGCACCTACGCAGCCCCTGACTACCGCAGATTTAGAAAATACAACTACCTCTCAGTCAGAATCTACCGGGCCACTGGAGCCGGTTCCTTAATTCGTGGATGCCAGCCCTGCCGGCGATCTGGAGCCTGTGGACAGGCCTTCTGTTTCGGAAGGCGTTTTTAAACCGACGACTCTTTCCGTTAAGTCATAAGCTAAGCTTCCAAAGGTTAAGAAACCGAGTCCACAGACTCCCATACAGCCCCCTATGCCTAAAAAACAAATGCTCAAAATGGCAGAGGACCTGATTACCCTTATCAGAGGTTCCCAGCCCCCTCCTGACAAAAGGCCTAGACTGGAGGAAGATTTACCTCCTTCTGACCAGGAATCCTTTTCCTCAGCAGACTCTGAAGAACAGGATTACCCCTTCCCTCTCTATGAAGACTCAGATGCTGAGGAGTCTATTCCCTCTGTTTCTCCCCCTGAAGACTTCTCTTTTGGGGAAACCCTGCACACCATGAGAGAGCATTTCCACTGGGAAGGGCAAGATTACTCTGACTCCAAGAAAAGACTCCGTGAGTTTCTTCTTTTGCCTCAGCACAGACCCATAGCCATTACACCTGTTTTGGACATTTTGGATGATGTCTACACTGAATCCAGCCTAAATCCAGATTCCTTACCTCCAGCACCACCTAAACCTGACAGATACTATCGAGTCCCTGAATCTCACAAGTTTTTATATAAAAGCCCTGCTGCAGACCCAGAAACCATTTCCCAGGGTCCCAAAGGGGGGTTAAGACCTCTACTGCTAAGAATCCACTACCTGCGGAAAGAGATTCCAGGGCATTAGAAAGATGGGGGGAAAAGTGTATACCTCGGCCACTTTGGCCATGAGGGCATTAAACTGCCAATTCCACATGATTAAATACCAGTAGTACTTGCTTAATCAGTTAAAACAGAAAATGATCCCTCAAACAGATCAGCTAGATTTCAAAGGGATGCACGATTTGTTGCATGCAGCAGAACAAGTGGGAAAACATACCGTGCAGTGTGGTTTTGATTCTTTGGAGGCCTCGTGTAGAGCAGCAGTCACAGGGTCTGTAATACGTAGACATGCTTGGCTAAAAGAGCAGACCTTACCAGAACATGTCAAAGCAAAGTTACTGGATGCTCCACTGCAAAAGGATGCGTTATTTGGTGTCAAAGCAGAGGAAGTTTTAAAGAAGAAGGAAGAAAAGGCAAAATCAATGCAAACAGTTAAAGATTTTTTACAGGTACAACCTCCTCGCTTCAGCAGAAACTGGCCATCAAAAAACTGGTCCTTTCCTGCTTCAGACAGACCCCAAAGGGGCAGGTACAGACATCCTAGGGGCAGAGGCCAGGTACAGGGTACTTTCAGGTCTAGACAATGGCAAACAACTCAGAGGGGGAGACGACAGATCTCAACCTTTCAGAAAACAAACTCAATGACTTTCCTCTTCGCCTGCCAAGCATAATTGCCCAGGCAGCACCTCTAGGAGGAAAACTGGCTCTTTTCCCACAAAACTGGCACATCTTAACAAAGGACAAATGGGTTCTGGATATTATTTCCCGAGGCTACAGATTTCATTTTCCCACATTACCACGGATGAGAGGCATGCCAAATCTGCCAACAAACCAATGGGCAGAGGCACAAAAACAAATTTCGGCTCTCATGAACATGAAAGCAGTTCAAAAGGTACCTGCAAAAGAGCAAGGTCAAGGATTTTACTCAAGACTATTTCTAGTACCAAGAAAGGACAAAGCCTGGAGACCCATCTTAGACCTTTCAGTTCTAAACACTTACCTGGACATTCCCAAATTCAAAATGCTCACACTACAGCAGCTTCTTCCCATGCTGGGCAAGGAGTCTTGGCTGGTAATGTTGGACCTCCAAGAGGCATACCTGCATGTCCCTATCAGACAAGATTGCAGAAGATCAGATTTCTGGCAGACACAACGCATTATCAATTCTCTGCATTGCCCTTTGGCTTATCTACTGCGCCCAGAGTATTCACGAAATGCCTGGCATCAGTAATTGCATACTGCAGACAGCGAGGAATACAAATTTATCCATATCTGGACGACTGCCTGATCCAAGCGGACAGCAAAGACATCCTACTACAGTATCTGGCATTTGTGACAAAGTTGCCTAGGGTACACAGTAAACAAAAAGAAGTCAAGACTAATATCCTCACAAGAAATATTTTTCCTGGGTGCCAGCTTGAATACAACGACCCAGATGGCTTACCTCACGCCAGACAAGCAAAAACAACTGGCTCAGTACTTCAAAAACATGGCAACTTCTACCCAGCTCACTGCAAGGAATTTCCTGCAGGCATTGGGGTACATGGCATCCTGCATTCAACTAATTGCATATGCAAGGCTACATATGAGAAAACTACAATGGTACCTAAAAAGTGTATGGTCCCAGCACAGACACAGCCTCGAAGCAACTATAACTGTCATTCCCTGCCTTCAAAAAGAGTTTCTATGGTGGGCTCAAGCATGCCAAGCAAACAAGGGCCTTCCTTTTGTCTCACTTCCACCAAACCAAACCTTGACAACAGATTCATCAGACTACGCCTGGGGTGCACACACGGCAGGACAATGCATACAGGGCAAATGGTCTGCAAACCAAAGGCAGCTACACATCAATCAAAAGGAGATGCTAGCTGTAAAAAAATGCACTAACAACTTCTAATAAGGATGGACAACACCACAGTTATGTGGTACATAAACAAACAAGGAGGGACACACTCCTACCCACTATGCAGACAGGCAATGGACTTGTGGAACACAGCATTAACTTACCAAGTACAACTGTAAGCACAATTCCTGCCAGGAAAAGAAAACATTTTGACAGACAAATTAAGCAGAAATTTGACAGACCCTCACGAGTGGAGACTACTATTCTCAATGATAACTCAAAGGTGGGGACCACCAGACATAGATCTGTTTGCCTCAACCAACAACTGCCAGCTACAAAAATTTTGCACAAGGACTTACCATCCCCTGGCCTGGAAAGTGGATGCCCTATCATTCAGTTGGACAGCATTGTCAGTCTACGCCTTCCCACCTCTGCCTCTACTCTCCCAGGTATTACTGAAAACCAGATCGGAGAGACCACAGATGATCCTCATTGCCCCGGACTGGCCACGTCAACACTGGTACCCACTACTACGGAACTTGTCTCACAGCCCTCCATGGATCTTACCTCAATTCCCTCTGCTGTTAACCCAACATAACTCTCAGATACTTCACAGTCAGCTAAGGACCTTAAATCTAGCTGCATAGAAAATACCTTAAATTATCAACAACACTTCTCTCAAAGGACATCCAGAATGTCATTTTGGAGGCCAAGGAGGCCCAGCACCAGAAAAACTTACTCAGACAAATGGAAAAGATTTTGTGTATGGAACCAGGCCAGAAGCCTAAATCCTGGTATCCCAAATATTCCGCACATACTCAAATATCTAACTGAGCTGCTACACAAAGACCTTTCCTTCTCATCCATAAAAATCCATGCTTCAGCCATTTCAGCTCAATATGATACGGTTCCACCCATTTTCTCTCATCCTTTGCTAAAGCAGTTTCTCAGAGGAGCAAAAAAAATAAGACCCCCCCAGAAAACCACCTACTCCAACTTGGGATCTAAATTTTGTTCTGGAAAAGTTAACACTTCCTCCGTTCGAACCAGCCTTTTCAGCAGAGCTTCAGTACTTGTTATGGAAGGCAGCCCTGCTGCTAGCTATCACCTCAGCACGCAGAATCTCAGAACTGCAGGCCCTTGTGGCAGTGGAACCTTTCATCATTTTCCATCAGGACAGAGTATCTTTACGCACCAACCCTTCTTTCATGCCAAAGGTAGTATCCAGTGTGGCTCTCAATCAGACCATACACTTGCCCACCTTTTATCCAAACCCACAGAATAAAGGTGAAAGACTCCTTCACTCTTTGGACATTCACAGACATTTACGTTACTATTTGGACAGGACAAAGGCCTTCAGAAAATCTGACCAACTCCTTGTATCCTATGCACCAGGCTCAGAAGGAAACGCTATTTCAAAGCAGACCATCTCCAAATGGATAGCACATTGCATCCGCTTTTGCTACTCACACCACAGGAAAGCAGTGCCTGCTAGTATTAGGTCTCACTCTACCAGGGCCTCAGCAGCCTTCCTCCGAGGAGTCCCAGCAAAGGACATTCTGGAGGCAGCTACTTGGAGTTCAGTGCACACCTTCACCAAGCATTACGACCTTCCTCTGTACTCAAAAACCAGAGCTGGGTTTGCCACTGCAGTTCTGCAGGTCATCTTAGCTGCACCTAACCCAGTTTAGCTCCTACCACCCAACCATAGCTTTGGGACTCTACCCAAGTGTGATGACTGCAGCAGCATAGCACGATGAACATAGTACAGTTTTGTACCTACCATAAATGTAGATGTTCGAGTGGTTATGCTGCTGCAGTCCAGGTTACCCTCCCTCCATCCCCTCTTTCTAATGAGGCCTTTTCTTATACCTCCATTTTCTAACAAGGCCTTTTCTTATACCTCCATGTACTTCAACCTTTGGGATGCATGTCTATATGGTGTATTTGCTTACAACTAGTACCATTGTTTTGCACTAAGGTATGTTTTGCAAGCTTCTTATTTTGCCTTAGTTTGGGGGCACCTGACATCTGGGGCAAGAAAAACTGAAGAAAATGGCGTCGGCTGCCTCTTTTATACCCCTGCCGCACTGACGTCAGGGAAAAAGCGAAGACAACCGACGCCGGACCAAGGCTTTGGAATTCAGGCCGACTGTGGGACCGCCTGACGGCAGATAACCCAAGTGTGATGACTGCAGCAGCAGCAGCAGCATGATCACTCGAACATCTACATTTATGGTAGGTACAAAACTGTACTGTACTGATGGTCCCTTGGACAGAGTAACTGCAAAGATAGAGGGTGAGTAGTAGTACCCAGGCTGACAGTGAGGCACCACTGTCAGAGAATGCCAGACTTCCTGTGGAAGGGGAGCTGGGAAGGGTTACAAGGAGGAGTTGAGCCAGGCTCAGCTCTCAGACCCTACATTGCAAGGCCTGAGGCAGGTAGCTAGGGAGGCACCTGATTCTCAAGGGAAGGGGAATCTGTATGCTGAGACAGAGGGTTACTATACAGAGAGTGGGCCCCTGAGGGAGGGCTAGAAGGTGAGAGAGTACAGCATTTGGTAGTGCCTAGAGCCTACCATCTGGTGCTTCTAGCCATAGTTCATGATATTCCCTTTGCAGGTCATATGGGCATAGAACATACAAAGAGGCTTATTATGCAGAACTTCTATTGGCATGGAATTTCCAGAGGTGTAACGGTACTGCAGGACCTGTGAGCAGTGTATTAAAGGTAGGCAAGGCAGGAGACAAAGTAAGAGCTCCTTTGATGCCTTTGCCTGTGATTAAGGAGCCATTTCAGTGGGTATTTTTGGATATTGTGGGTGCTCTGAGTACCCCAAGTTTCACAGGGAAAAGTATATCCTAGTGGTAGTGGATTATGCTACACGATGCCCTGAGGGCAGTGGCTTTGTCTTCCATTGAGGCAGAGAAGGTGGCAAATGCTTTGTTAGAGATTTTCAGCATGGTTGGCTTCCCAAAAGAAATACTGACTGACAGAGGTACCAACTTCATGTCAGACCTGCTGGCTTGTCTGTGGAAGTCCTGTGGGGTGAAGCACATGAAGACCACCCACTACCATCCCCAGACTAATGGTCTTGTTGATAGGTTAAACTCTACAGTCAAGTCCATGCTACGAGCATTTGCAGGTCAGTTTAAGAGGGAGTGGGACAAATATTTGCCCCATCTGTTTGCTTACAGAGAGGTTTCCCAGGAATCCACAGGTTTTTCACCCTTTGAGTTGCTGTATGGGCATAGGTGAGGGGGACCTCTAGATTTAATTTGAGATGAGTGGGAAGGTGAGTGCGAGTCTCACAAGGAGTCTGTTGTGGCATATGTCCTAAACCTCAGGACAAGGCTCAGGGAACTCATGGGCTTGGCTCAGGAGAACCTGGCAGAAGCCCAACAACAGAAAAAGGTGTGGTATGACAGGAATGCTCGATCAAGAGAATATGCTGTGGGGCAGCAGGTAATGGTTCTCATTCCTGTCAGACACAACAAGCTGCAAGCAGCTTAGGAGGGACCCTACAAGGTGGTAAGAAAGATAAGTCATGTTAACTACATGGTGGAACTGCTAGGCAGAAGGCAGGGGCACAAACTGTACCATGTTAACATGATGAAACCTTACCATGATAGGGAGGCCCTTGTGCTGAGCATTTGCAGTGGATTGCATGAGGAGTCTGAGGGAGATCTGGAGACAGTCAAACAGACTCTGAGGGAGGAGGTACCGGAGATGTTGGAACTAGGGGTGATTCAAGAGTCCAACAGTCCCTGGACCTCCCCACTGGTGCTGGTGCCAAAGAAGGATGGCAGCACCAGGTTCTGTATGGACTACAGGAAATTAAATAGTCACATAAAGTCAGATGCTTACCCCATGCCTAGGACAGATGAGGCCGTAGAGCAGCTGGGTGGGGCTAAGTATCTTACAACCATTGATCTTACCAAGGGTTACCGGCAGGTGCCCTGGACTCCCAGTGCAAGAGAGAAGTCAGCCTTTGTGACTCCTTTTGGCTTGTATGAGTTCACAAAGATGTCCTTTGGGATGCAGAATGCCCCAGCAACTTTCCAGAGGTTGGTAGATCATATCCTAGCAGGAGCAGGAGGGTTTTCCCTTGCTTACCTAGATGATATTGCCATCTACAGCCATTCCTGGCCAGAGCACCTTCAGCAAGTCAGGGAGGTGCTGGGCAGACTACAGAGGTCAGGGTTGACCATTAAGCCGAGCAAATGTCAGGTGGGTATGGCAGAGGTCTCCTACCTAGGACATAGAGTGGGGAGTGGTAAGATAAGGCTAGAACCTGCCAAAGTGGAAGCCATTCAGGGATGGCCTGCACCTGTTACTAAAAAGCAGGTGAGGGCATTCTTAGGGAAAACAGGGTACTACAGAAAGTTTATTTCCAGCTATAGTACCATAGCTGCTCCCCTCACATACCTGACAAGGAAGAACAGGCCAGATAAGGTAGTGTGGACCCCAGCATGTGAGCAGTCATTTGTGTTAGCCAGTCCAGATTACAGCAAATAATTTGTTGTGCAGGTGGATGCTTTGAACCATGGGGTGGGGGCTGTACTTAGCCAGATTTCTTCAGAGGGGGAAGATCACCCAGTGGTTTATCTCAGTCATAGGCTCCAACCCAGGGAGGAATGCTATGCAGCTGTAGAAAATAAATGTCTAGCCATAGTGTGGGCACTGCAGAAGCTTCAGCCTTATCTGTATGGAAGGAAATTCACTGTTATGACAGATCACAACCCCCTAACATGGTTAAACAGAGCTATCCAGCAGAATGCCAAGTTGTTGAGATGGAGCCTGGGGTTGCAAGCATATGATATGTCCGTGAAGCACCTCAGTGGGATTAGCAATGCCAATGCAGAAGGGCTCTCAAGACAGGGAACGGGGTAAGGTATACTCAGATAGACTTAACTCCCTCAAGCAGCATTTCTCAAGGGTCACTTGAAAAACTAGCTTGAGTTCTCGGGGGGGGGGGTATGTGAAGATGGGTGAAGGCTGCCAGCCTAGCCAGATAGAATTTTGATGATAATGCTGTCATCTGTAAATATTACTGTAAACCACAGGCTTGTTGTCTTAAATGGTAAAAATAGTGTTACATGTGGAACTGAAAAAAGTGTAACTGCACTCTACTGACCAAATAAAGCATGTTGTGACCCTTTCATGTTAAAACTCAGAGCCAGTATGTCTAGAGTGCGGCATCCTGCCTATTATTTTAAGGCCAGAGTTGATGGCTAGAATTTGCATGCATAAATGTCCTTTATTGCTCTGGTTTCTGGCCAGAGGTGAAGAGTGTAAATGGAGTTTCTGTTAGCCTGGCAACCCAGGGAAGTGTGAAGAATGATGTAATGGGAACCAGGAATGTGATTTTAAAAACAGAGAGAATCAGAGAGCATTAAGCGTTTTTGTCTTGACCATCCAACTCATCAGCACTGTCTTGGTCTATATTTAAGTTTATCTTAGACTTGTATTTTCTCTTAGAAATAGCTAGAAACTAGAAATATTAGACTAAGTGTTTTTCTGTAATGTCAGAACTGTACCACTGAATTATTCTAAGTATTTCTCTGTGATCTCTGAACTCTTGACTAGCACTGTGTAGTAAAAAGTATTGTGTTGTGTTTTGACTATTTGTTATTAAATGTTTTTAAACCCCTTTCAACTGTGGCTGTTTTGTAGAGATAATTTAAGCTCTTTAGAGTACTTGCATGCCTTTGGTAAAATTGTATCAAAGCCACTCTAATAGCTTTAGCCCTGGGCTATACTACCAATTGGGTAATAATATTGCACAGTAATAATTGGACACCCTTTTAAGGGCCTCTGAGTAGCTGATAAATATTAGTGGGTGGTGGCAGCTGGTACTACTGTATAGTCTGGGAAAAAGGGGCACAGCTGGAGAACCTGTGCCAGCCTTCCCCAGGACTGTCTGTTTGGTTGTATAAACTCTTCTCAAAGTGTGTGCGTGTGTGTGTGTCAGCTAGTTGGGCAGGGACACAAAGCACTGGTTGGACAGAGAGGGTGCTGTAGGTTTTAGCTTGCCCACTAGGCTGAGATCTGGACCCTATAGCTGTGCCAGTGGGGAATCTTATTGGGGACCTGGAGAGCAAGGGAGCGACCAGCCTCGGACTGATTGTGATCTCTGTGTGCTCTTTAAGGGAAATTGCACGTTACTCTCTGTATTTGTTATCCTTTAATCCTGTATGAGACTCCCCTCACTGGTGTTAGTGGTGAGGATTGAGGCTCCTTAATTGCTGGGCCAGAGCACGGGCGTCACACACATAACCACAATGGATACCTTTATCTGTATCTTACAATAAAAATGAGAAAAAGCAAAAGAAAGAAATTGGGGGAGACTTCTGCATGACTCCTCAAAGACAGGAACCAAAATCTGGCATGTGCATTCAACAATGTGATAATGACAGCTAGTAATGTGAATAGCAGTGACACCTGCTAAGGGTTTTACCTGACATGTGATAATGACGCAGTGTTATATTGTAACTGCACACATTGTCAATTAGTAATGTGGTAATGACTTGCATTTCATTACTGCAAGGTTGATCATGATCAAAGGTGACAATTGCTGCACATAACCTGTTGAGCAGAGACATTCATTACATTCCTGATGCAGGTGTAATGCAAGACTGAGTTATTGCCATCTATTAGAGAAAGAGCAGAGTAAATTAATAATAGTAGTATGACACACATACATTACTGAGCCCTTCCTCTCACCTAAATTCTACACATGACAGACAAAGCCATGAATATTGTCCAAAATGTATGGTTGCTCTGTACCATAATTATTGTACACCTGATAACATTTATCTCACTGACCATCCTGCTGATTAGAATCAGGCACACAAATAACAAAGTCAGAAATATCTAAACTATCTGGTTGACCCATGTAAGAATTAGTCCAAAATAAAACTAACTTTTATCTCACTGAACCATCCATCTGATTAGAATTAGATGCATAAGTGACAAAGGCAGAAATATTGTCCCAAATATTTGGTTGATCAATGCCGCAATTAGTGTAAAATCAGTAATAACATACTGGCGTTAATGGCTTGACTTTGACCCAGGGAACCCAGGTTCCATCAGTAGCCAGGGCATCTGGAGCTGGGTTGGAGAAGACAAGTGTGCCTATTCTGGAAAGGAGGGCTAATTCAGGTAGCATAGCGTCACAAACCCCATCAATAGAGAATGCAAACACAGAAGTGACCTGGTATCTGCATTTCACTTGCAAATGCACAATTGCTTTTATTCATTATCTATATCTATTTATATATACATATATATATATATATATATATATATATATATATATATATATATATATATATATGTTTCCCCTAATCTCTTCTGCAGCCTGCTCATGTATGCAAAAGCACTCCCCTGACCACCAAATGAAGCATTTCTCCCGACAGTCCTTTCTGTGCTCTTTGTATTCACAAACACTCCTCTGACCACCAAATAAAACATTTCCCCCAACAATCCCTTCTGCAATCTGTCCGGGTATGCACAAGCTCTCCCCTGACCACTAAATGAGACATATCCAGTAACAATCCTTTCTGCAGTCCGTCCATGTAAACACATGGACTCCCCTGAGCACAAACTAAAACATTTCCACCAGTGATCCCTTCTGCAGTCTGTCCAGTGATGCACAAGGACTCTCCTGACCACTAACTGAAACATTTTCCCCAGAGATCCCATCTGCGGTCTGTCTGGGAAAACATTTCCTTCACTGATCCTGTCTGTAGTCTGTCCAGGTGTGCACAAACATCCCATTGACAACCAAGTGAACCATTTCCTGAAACTATACCTTCTTCAGTCTGTCCAAGTGTGCATAAGCACTCCTCTGACCACCAACTGAACCATTCCCCTACCAATCGTGCCTGCAATCTGTCTAGGTGTGCAGAAGCACCCCCTTGACCCCCCAATTATCCCAATCAGTAGTACTGCAGCAACTAAAAAGAGAAAACGTGACATGTTGAGTTGAATCTTTGTGTTGGCCTGGACTTCAGAAAAGTAGATACCAAACAGGAGAGGACCCAGGACCGAACCCTGTGGGACTCCACTCATGACTGGTCAGCAGTCTGACTTGGAGTCAGCTACTTTCACACTGTGGGTTCTACCTGTGAGCCAGTTAACAACCCACCAAGTGATATAGGGGTTGATGCCTAGCTTAGTGAGTTTTCTACGATTCCTGAGTAGGGAGTGGTATCAGTGGCCTTGGCCAGATCAAGGTAGGCTGTATGAACCACCTTGCCTTCATCCACAGCTCTGGTGACTGACTCAAAGAAGTTGACTAAGTTGAGCAGGCATGATCTACCCTTCACAAAACCAAACTGTGTGGCCTCCAGAGTTTGGAGATTCCCTATATCCTTGTTTATTAGGTCCATGATGATGCGTTCCATAGCTTTGCATGTCAGACTCGTCAGGCTAATGGGGCAATAATTCCCAGGGTCTGTAGTCGCTCCTCCTTTGTGGAGAGGGATGACTGTAGCAGTGCACCATTCGGTAGGGACAAAGCCTGAGGTGAGGCTGTGATTGAATAGGGCACACAGATGAGGTTCTAGTTCACTCTTTTCTGCTGATTTCACCCCCTTTCAGAGTCTCTGCTACTCCATCCTTAAGCATTATCTATAAAATGAACATGGGTGGAGATGAAAAATTCCCTCTACCTACCACTACCCAGTCTAATAATTTAGGTCTCTTGCAGGCATCAGACCAAATTCACTTTAACTTCGTCATGTGCTTTAACTGTTCTGCTGCTTCAAATTCCCCACCATCTTGAATGCGCTGTTAACTGTCTTTGATGGGGTTCTCATTAGAAGAACAAAAAGCCTAAACCACAAACGCTCACATGAGCGAAAATGCCGGGAATCGAAAGTGGGATTTTGGGGTCGTGTTACAGTGAGGAGTAGAATATTTGCCCTTTCCTCACTGTAGTGCAACCTCTGAGTTAGGATATATAGTTAGCGAGGGGGTGTGGGGGGTGCAGCCCCCCACAATAGCAACTTCGATCACCGGCATTTTTGCTCATGTGAGCGTTTGCGGTTTAGGGTTTTCGTTCTAATATGAACCCTTTTTCATTAGTCTAACTTGAGTCACATGTTTTGCAGTCAGGGTTTTATCCTCTTTACCACCTCAGTACAGACTGTTTGCCCATTTTTTAGTGCTAGTTCCTACTGGCTTCTTACTACCCTATTTCTTACCCTCAGAAACAACAAGATGCACATGGGTGCAGTGCTTGGTTCTCTAGTGCAGCTCTTGGCTGACATGCCTTCTGTGCAGAGACCACATGTCTTTCCTGTGGCTGGATGTGTTTGTCAGGTGTGCTGGTTTTCTTCCACATCCCAAATATTTGCTGTAGGTGAAGTGGCATTATTCACAACTTTATGTGACTGCAGAAAAAGTATCCTGCAATGGATTTAATTATTCTTCCGCCTTGAACTGACTGGGACAGGCAGTTCCCCTGTAACTCTGAAATGCACTATTCTGGTAATCAGAAAGCATGAAGGAATGAGTGAGGTGCATCCATAGGGTTGGGAATATATGTTGGTACAACCGACTAAGCAATCTTTGACTTGGAGTGCCAAGATTCATCATTGGCTATTCTGGATTATGAAGTATTAACATGCATTTGTACATAGTTACAAAATGTATGCACTTTATACTAAATGTTAATGTAATACTGCTTGGAAGGGGGCTTTCACCACTTGACCATCTTCCCACTGTTGATATTAGCTATTATTTTGGACAGCATCCCTAGCTATTACAGATGAAATACCCAAAACACTTTCTAACCTTTTGCCATTAATATTAAATTGTACATAAAATATGTATAGCATTACTACATATTCTAGCACTATTTCCTTTTTTTTTTTTTTTTTTTTTTTTTTTTACCATGCATTACACAGATGCATATTCTACAGAATACACATCTGTTTCAGTACTAGACCAGAAAGTGACGGACATGGACCAGCCCCAACACCATGGTAAACATACATAATCATGGGAGACAAAAGGACGAGAGAAAGAGACTCTAAAATACATCTCAAATAATTTAAAGTTAACAGAACTAACAGAACAAAATTTCTATTACAAGCATTTAGGGGGGGCTTACTGAAATCCTCACTGCTGTGCCACAAACTTTGATAACAGGAAAAGCAAACATTTTCAAGCAAAATAAGGCACATTTCTATGTTGGCAGACCTTTAGAACTAGGTCAATAATAAATTCAAGCTTCATCAAATTGATAGCATATAAGCACAAAATTTTAAAAAGAATATGTTCCATACAGTGTTAAAGTTTTTACATTTTAACATTATTAAAAAAATCTAAAAACTGATAAAATTACAATATTAATATTTTGCTCAAAACAGTTAGTAGCTCTATTAAAACATCTGTTAATGAAAAAGTCCACAAGCAGTCATGGTTAAACTTCCTCTCCTATATTCCAGGAAAGCCACAAACAATTCATTATGAACTGCCTGTTGTATATTTTATTAATGTAGATGGTGGACTAATCAGTTTCAGGTAAGCACCAAAAATAATGATTTTTCCAGAGTAACATGCCCCCTCTTACCCAACCATTATGCTCACAACAAAAGATTAAAAACATTTGAACTGTTGGGCCTTTTCATCCTAAGCACACACTTGAGGCTGCCAGATTCACCCTTTCACACTTAGCAGGCATTGTCAGATTCTGTTGCACAAAGCTTTTCCTACTATTTTACACTGTAATACAGTTATCCCTTGCCAAGCAGACTAACCATTCAGGACTTTTTCTATTTTTTTATATAATTTTTGAATTTTAAAACTGCATAAGAAAACAGGGAGGAGTTGGAACTGGATAAAAAAAGGAACAAGAGGCTAGATATGGCCTAGTCAAGCAGTTTCAAGTAAAAGCAATATATTTTTAAGAGAACCACAATTCTCACTATGAAAATTAATACAGTGTCATAATAATCTATATCAGAGTCCACTGTATTAGAAAACTGAAGTGAAAGAATACTAAAATTACTTCATACTTTTTATGTGAATTATATCCATATTTAAAGAATTGCAATTCTTGCTGACAGTACTTGCCTAATCAAAACTTCAAAAGAACTCTTCAGAATTTATTGACATCTTACCTGCACAACTGCAAAAGGGCTGATTGTTGGCAGTATTTCTGCTTCTGACCTGGGTGAGCTAGTACCGTGCTTCCCGAGGGTCCCACCAACTTTGGTAAGTAAGACTCCGCACATCACGGTAAATAAGCGAACGGCTCGCCATCTGCGCAGCACTCCTTACTGCAGTTGGGGACTCTGGGAGCTGAAAACGGACTCCGCCATCCTCCTCCTCTTGGCAACCGGTGGTAGTACCGCTGTGGTGAATGCTGCAGCCATTGGCACGGCCATGTTGAGAGACCACTGTCACTACCATCGGACTGTCCTGACAGTGCACTAAGGTGGCAAAGTTTTGGACACTGACATCCTTGGAGACTGGTTTGTAAAAGCACAGCTTTACTAAGCAGATGCGAGGCAGCAACAATGGCACTACAACAGGCTGAACAAGTATAAACCTGAGGCATTGTACTGAGATAAACAGTACACTGCAACCAGTAATTAACCGATAAAATAAAGAAATACTACTTAGCTTACTACCGCCCATACAGTAGTCGTGCTGTGACTCCTGCACTCGATGTCCATTCTTCTGCAACTAATTTACAGTGGTGACACGGTGACACTTCCCATCACTGCTATTTGTTGAGTAACAGCATTTTGATTTTCTTTTTGTCCAGGGGTGTAGGTTTGGATGGTACCAGCTTTTCACATGTCAAACTCAAAAGAAATGTTTCTTAAAAAAATATATGAAACATTTAAATTTAAAAAAAAAACACTGGATTCAGCGATTAGATATATTATTTAAATTTAAATACACATGGGGCAAATACAATAGCGGCTATCATCCAGACGATCCCACGTCCTATTCGGGCACAATTCACTACTCGAGCCCCCAGCTATGCATAGCAGCTTCCACACGCAGTCACAGAAAAAAAATAAGCTGCCATTACCTGGCAACTGTGATGGGAAGTCCAATAGTTATTGCACCACAATTTTTCATCCACAAACAGAAATGAAGCAACAAGCCTCCTTACTCAGTGAAGCAGCAAGCCTCCTTACAAACAGTGCTTCAGAACACAAATAATAAAAGGAGAGCAGACCAGTAGGAAATTGCTGTAAATTCACAACCCACCACAGCAGTTACTGTCACTAGTTACAGGGCTAGCTACTCCGTGCCTGGGTAGGAAAAAAATATATAACAGCTTACCAGAAGGAAAAAAAGGCAGATGTTAAGTTGTCAATCTCGCCTTCATTCTTGCTGGATGGGTTCGGAGCCGATCCTCGGCTCCGACTCGGCACTTGCTTTAGCTTGAGAACTCCTTTTACCAGCTCGAGGCAACCCTATATCCCATGATGCAAGGCGGAACTACCTCAGATCTCGTTTGCCGCTTAGCGCAAGAGGTCTCCTTTGCCAGCTGAGGTAAGTAATTTTCTTGTCAAAAGAGAAAAGCTTAGTTAGGGTTTTATTTCCCCCTTGTATCCATTTTTATAGTCTGTAGTGTGTTACAGCCCACCCTATTCCCTTGTATTTCAAACTTTTTATTACCTTTAGTGTAAAAGTTTTAGTTAGGCCTAAACCCCATTGGTTAATCCCTTCCTGTGTGTTGTGTGTTAGGGGATTAATTTTGTGTGTTTGTTGGGGTTTGTGTGCGACTTCCTCCTAGGATTATGTCTAAGGAAGGCAAGGTCTCAGGCTTCAAGAAGTGTGACTCGTGCTGTCAGAAAATGTCTCTGACAGATGGTCACACTTCTTGTGTTTACTGCCTGGGGCCTTTGCACCTGCAGGACTCCTGTGCTTTGTGTCACTCTTTTAGCCAGAGAGTCCTGCAGGAACGGAGGAATAAGCTTATCCTCCGTGGCTTACTTAAGCCAGAAGGTTCTCCCTCTAAAGCAGGGTCTGGGAAACTTTCTAAGCCACCGAAGGCTCAGGCTTCAGTATCCAAGCCTCCTCCGGTGGCTCCGGCTCCGTCGGAGCCGAGATCGGCTCCGGCTGGAACCGATCTATCTACCTTAAAAGTAGTGGGTTCGGCACCGACTGGTTCCGACACCTTGTCTACTGTGGCCTTGTCGGCTCCGGCTGGAGCCGACACCTTATCCAGCATCGGAGCCGAGAAACCTTCGGCTCCATCTGGAATTCAGGGGACTTCGGCTCCGATGACTTCGTCGAAGAGATCTCGGTCCCCGTTTGCAGAGTATCCACTCGGCTCCGGGGTCTCCTCTTTTGTCGGAGCGGAGCCATCGGAGCCGATCTTCGAGATCTTCCAGGCTGTCTGACCACGACTTAGAGAGGGTGGTAAGCAGGCTGTTGAAGTCACAGGCACTGGCCCAAATGCTCCATAGCCCGTCTCAACAGACTTGGCTATAGCCTCACCCTTGAACTTCCTCCTCCGACTCCACACCAGAGTTGGGCGGAGCTTCGGGACAGCGACTGTTTGGCGCGGAGCTGATACATCCTTCGGCTCCGTCGTCCTCGGCTCCGATCTCCTCCTTGAGGCCTTCCTTGGAGGGATCCGGTCGTCGGGTTTCCTTGTCTGCTCCGAGGGGCTAGTGGCATCGGACCCTTGTCCGACCCCGCTCTCCCTCTCGGGGCTTCGGCTTTGGTAAGCTCGGCGCCGACATCGGCCTCGGAGCCTTCCCTCTCAGTGGAGCGGGAATTCCTGTATCTTCGAGCGGGATATTCCGCCTCCCGGGGGGAGCCTTTGAGGTGATGAGGAGTGTCCTGGCCTCTGAGCCTGGTCAACGGTCCATCCCTCTAGCTCCTCCCTCTTCAGTGCCTGTAGACGCCTCTTGCCAGCCTCTTGCTCTCAGGCCCAGGGATCCATCGCCCCAGGTTTCCCCATTGGGAATTTCTTCCTCTTCCGAAGTTTCTCCTGATCCAGCAGGTGAACCCCCTCGGAAGAGGAAGTGTAAAAGGAAACACACAGACTCCCCCGAGTCTACTACATCGGATACCGACTTAGATGAGTCGGAGGGTTCCCCACGATCCCCCTCTGAGGATGTCTCCTTTTCAGACATCCTTGATCTCCTCAAACAGAGGGGGAATTGGCCATCCATTGATCCCTCCGAGGATGAGTCAGTATACCTGGAGGCTTTTGGTCCCGACCCTCCACCTCCTGGGTGTCTCCGCCTTTCGACCCACTTATGCAGGTAGTGGCTCGGAAGGCGTGGGCGGCTCCAGATTCTGTGGAACCTGTCCCCAGGAGACCATCCAAATTTATCACGGCCCCTACGGACAAATAGTTCCTTTCCAAGGGCGTCTCTATGGATGCTATGGTGGTGGCGGCGGCCACTAAGAAGGAACTGGCGGATCCTTCAGTACCTGTCCATCCTCCTAATAAGGATTCTAGGACCATGGACAGGTATGTAAAGCGGATGTTTTCTTCAGCGACCTTTGCTATGCGTTCGCTGAACTACCTTTGTCACTTCACCAGGCTTCAAAGAGATATTCTCAAGGAACTGGGTGAAGTGGTCCAGGATCCTTCTGCTGCTGGGGCTGAAGAAAAGATTGCCTCGCAGCTAGCAATCCTGGCTCATATCCTATGCGGCCGATGGAGCGAGCAGGGCCGCAGGCACAGGAGTTGCTCTTAGACGCCAAGCCTGGATGCGGCTTTGTAATTTTGCGGACCCCTTTAAGGCGTCCTTCACTAATACCCCCTTTGATGGTTCGGCTTAGTTCGGACCTCAGGTGAAGGATACCTTGACCAGGTGTGAGCAGGATGGTAAAACTCTTTCTGCCGTTGTAGTCCAATTTTCCACTCCTTCTAGACCATATCCCAAGGGTCAGAAGGGGGGGGGGGGATGTGGTTCCGTAAAGCCCAAGGAGCTACACCGGACACACGTGGTCAGTTTACCCCCAGAGGCAGAGGGGGTAAGAATAGTAGATGCCGCGCTCGAGGCAGGGGGGGGTCCTCAGAACCAGGGCAACAGGGAGTCTCTTCCTGAGAAGCCCTTTCAGCATCCCTGAGGTGTTGCCCGACTGTCCACCCTTGGAGGCAGTCGGGGGAAGGATTTCACTGTACCCAGTAGCCTGGCAATCCCTATCACAAGAGATGTGGGTACAGTCGATCATATCCGAGGGTTACAAAATCCCTTCGAAGGTTTCCGTACCTCAACAATCCCTTCCAGACATCTCACCCGGTCAAAGGGATTTGGCAGAACAGGAGGTTTCAAAGCTCCTAGAAAAGAGCCGTCCAGCCTGTGCCGGCAGACCAGGTAGGATCCGGCGTCTACTCGAGATTCTTTTTGGTCCCCAAAAGGACGGGAGATTGGAGACCAATATTAGACCTGAGCAATCTAAACAGATTTGTCAAGAAGGCAAGATTCCGGATGGTCACGCTTCAGTCCATTCTGCCCTTTCTGGGCAAGGACAACTGGATGTGCTCTATAGACCTTCAGGATGCGTACTATCACATAAAGATTCACAGACGCTCCAGAAGGTTTCTCCGCTTTCAGCTAGGGACCAGTCATTACCAATTCAGAGCCCTGCCCTTTGGCCTCACTTCAGCCCCCAGAGTGTTTACCAAATGCATGGCAGTGGTCACAGCTCATCTGAGACGTCAAGGATTCCAGGTGTTCTCCTTATTTGGATGACTGGCTCCTCTCCGCCACCACCAAGTGTCAGCTTCTTCAGTCCAGAGACTACACTCTACAGCTTTGCAGGAGTTTGGGAATTTCAGTAAATTTCGAAAAATGTTCTCTGCTGCCTTGCCAATCTATCACCTTATAGGCGCAGAATTAAACACCGTCAAAATGTTAGCCAGACTAACAGATCAAAGAATTCTGGACATCCAAAAATTCGTTCGGATTTTATTGCAGAGCAACAAGATCAAAGCCAGATTTATACTGAAGGTTCTAGGTCTTATGGCTGCGGCCATTGTTCTACTTCCACTGGCTCACTTCCACATGCGTCTTCTGCAGTGGATGCTATTCACGCAGTGGTCGTACCACAGTCTCCCGATGAGGCACGAAATCTTAGTCACACAGTCGTGCAGAACTCATCTGAATTGGTGGATATCTTCCCCTCTTCTTCATCAGGGACGACCCTTTGTTTCCCCTCCTCCAGTTGCCACAGTCACTACGGATGCCTCTCTGATCGGGTGGGGGGGGCATTATCAGGGCAGGATGGTCCATGGGACGTGGCAACCCATGGAATACCATCTGCACATAAATGTCCTGGAGATGAGAGCGGTGCTTTTAACGTTGCAGGCCCTCAACGACTTTCTTCCCACGGGGACTATTGCAGTACAAACGGACAACATGTCCGTGGTCTGGTACATCAACAAGCAGGGCGGGACCAGGTCCTATCCGTTGTGTCGAGAAGCTCTCAGACTTTGGCAATGGGCAATCTCCTCTCATCGGTTTCTGATAGCAACGCACATCCCCGGCAGGTCCAACCTCTTGGCGGACAGGCTGAGCAGATCCATTCTGATGCCTCACGAGTGGTCTCTCAATCAATCTGTAGTGGATCAGATTTTTCTGCAGTGGGGCACTCCTTGTTGCGATCTTTTTGCTACTCCTCAAAACAACAAGTGCCCAGATTATTTCACCCTCTTTCCCCTTCCAGGCCAACCCCTGAGAGACTCTCTAACCCAGGATTGGCCCGGGACTTCTACACTTTTCCTCCTTTTCCCTTGATTCCACAAGTCATTCAGAAAGCCACCGTTTTGAGAGCCAAGTTGATTCTCATTGCCCCTTATTGGCCTCGACAAATTTGGTTTCCGTCTCTGCATCGTCACCTTCTGGTGCAGCCCTGGCATCTGGACCCAGTTCGGATCTCTTGATCCACCAGTCGGGTCAGCAGCACCGGGCCATTCATTCTCTCAACCTCACTGCTTGGTTGCTCCACTTCCTTCCTAGCCAGGCTTCCGATGATCTCTGACTCCGTCAGAGACATCTTAGTGTCTTCCTTAAAGTCGTCCACTAGGACTGTTTATGCTAGCAAGTGGCGACGTTTTTCTATTTGGGCAAATTCCAGGAATATTGATCCCTTTACTGCTCCTGTACATTCTGTTTTAGATTTCCTGGCAGAGGTTTTTCATTCAGGATCCTCGTCATCTACAGTTAAAGTACAACTGGCTGCTATTTCCAAGTATCATGTTGGCTTGCATGACAATAACATTATGTCTCATAGATTATGCAAGGCCTTTCTGAGAGGAGTTTTTCTCCTAAAGCCGCCTATAAAGCATCCTCCTCCGCAATGGGATCTAAACTTAATGTTGGCATCCTTGATACTACCTCCCTTCGAGCCGTCTGCTTCATGTTCTTTGAAGTTATTGACCTGGAAAACTATATTCTTACTGGCTGTCACTTCAGCAAGAAGGGTTTCCGAAATTCAAGCTCTCTGCATTCGTTCCCCTTACTTGGTTTTTCATAAGGACAGGGTATCATTAAGAACGAACCCTTCCTTTCTCCCCAAAGTTGTGTCTCAAACCAATATTAACCAATCTATAGATCTACCAGTCTTCTTCCCAAACTATTCCGACAGAGCTGAACAGAAGCTTCATTTTTGGATGTCCATCGTCAGCTCAGGTACTATTTGCATAGAACTAAACAATTCAGAAAATCGGACCAATTATTTGTCTCCTATGCAGAAAACAGGATAGGTCTTCCAGTTTCTAAAGTGACCTTATCCAGATGGTTGACTTCCACCATTTCCTTTGTGTACTCTCTCAGAGGCAAGCAGCTATCTTCTAAACCAAAAGCACACTCAACCAGGAGTCTATCCACTTCTGCAGCTTTTCAGGATAGACTACCCATTGATACTATTTGTGCAGCAGCTACTTGGGCCACGCCTCATACCTTTGTCTCTCATTACAAGTTGGACTTGGCCTCCAGAGATAGGGCCAGTTTTGGTTCCACAGTTCTCAAGAGTCTGTTCCATTGAGCCACCGGGATACAGGTGCTAGGACGGTCCCATCCAGCAAGAATGAAGGCGAGATTGACAACTTAACATTTAGAAGTTATGTACCTACCATAACGTTCCATGTTAGTTGTCTTCTCTCGCCTTCTTTCTTGCGTCCCTCCCTCCTACCCCCTGGCCTGGACAGATCTTGAAGAGTTCCTATCAGGTTGTTTTCCTCCTTAGCCTTCATATGAGGACTCCTTTTATGAACTTGTTTCCTAAATTATGTTAGGTTAGTCCTTAGCAGGGTAGGTTAGCTACCAAACGAGATCTGAGGTAGTTCCGCCTTGCTTCATGGGATATAGGGTTGCCTCGAGCTGGTAAAAGGAGTTCTCAAGCTAAAGCAAGTGCCGAGTTGGAGCCGAGGATCGGCACCGAACCCATCCAGCAAGAAAGAAGGCGAGAGAAGACAACTAACATGGAATGTTATGGTAGGTACATAACTTCTAATTCTACGCCAAGCTGAATGGGAAGTCCTTGTAGTGCCTGTGTGGCAATACGTGCAATCTGTGAGTGCCGTAATAAATTAGAGGGCTCCAGTAGCAGGTAAAATGTCCAGATATTTTCAAAAAGAAAGGAAATACCTGCTGCTGGACCTTCTATTTATTTGTGGAAAACTAAAGAAAAATATGCTTGGGTGGAGGTGTTATGCAAGTGGTGGCTTGGATTGCAAGAATCCGATTGGCTGCCGTCACTTGCTTTATCAAAAACTTTTAAAGTGGATTTTCTGCTACAACTTTAATGTGACCTTAATGCAAAAGCACGCTGAATCGTAACTGTATAAGGTAAATTACAAGTTCAGTTACAATTTCAGCATGTTTTACATTAAGCTGAACTACAAATCTGTAGTACAGTTTGTCACGCTTGTGGAAGGCACTCGGGGGTAACAGCTTAAAATCAGTATCTTCTCATGGCACGCTCGGTGTTAAGCACAGAGACGCCATGAGAAGGTACTTGGGGTTAATGAGTTAAGGCAGTGTATTTGTTGAACATAGTACAGTTGACTAAGTTCCACTTACCTGTAACAGCAGATGTTCGTAGAACACATTGCCTTACTTGCAGTACCCTCCCACCCATCCCCCTTTTGTTGGGTGCGTACAATTGGCTGTTGGAGCTGCTGCTATGTTTTGGTTCAGCGAACTTTTTGTGTGTGGCTTTTAGTTTAGAACAGTAGCTGTTCGCAAAGCTTTTATTTCTATCTGTCACTCCTGTTGGACCCTAGAAAACTCAAAGGGTTCTGTCTAAGAGTGTGAAGGGCTATCCTGGTACTACCAGGTGGTTGACAGACAAACAGTGGGAGGAGTTCCTGAGCTTTGACACACTGCCACCAGGAGGATAGCAGGGCTGTACTACCTATATACCAGTAAGGCAATAGGTTCTATGAACATGTACTGATGTTCTTCGTGTTTCACTGTTGCAGTCATTACATTTGGGTAATCCTGCTGGCAGGTTGCCCTCAGCCACCCTGAATTCCAAAGTCTTGGGTTCTGCGTCGGCTGCTGTCTCCCCTTCCCTGACGTTAGGCCGTCAAGGGTATAAAAGGAGCAGCTGACGCCATTTTCTTCAGTCTTTCTTGCCACGCGGTGCCCGAAGCAGAAGCAGTTCGCAAGTGCCAGTCAGCCCACTCCTGAGATTTTCGTGTTCGAGTTTCAGATCCGAAGTCTTCAATAAAGCTAAGTACCCCATTGGGGAAACTTTTATCCTGCTCCAGACCGATGTCAGAAAAATTTAATAATTGTATTTCTTGTTGAAAGCAAATACCTCACAAGGACTTTCATTCTTAGTGTATTCCTTGCCTAGGCCCTGATCACAACGTTACTGGTTGTCGGTTTTGTGCTAGATTTAGCCAACGCACTATTAAGCATCTGTATGATTTTGCTTTAAACTTCTTTGGACGCCGGTTTAATTATCCTGAAATGTTGTCGGATAGCCATCTGACTACCGGAGTTCACAAAAAATGCAAAGAAAAGGATAGAGATAAACAACCGAGGCCAAAAACCGATGATGAGGCTTCTCCTAAGCCAGTCGCCGGTTCTCAGCGAGGTGCTTTCGCAGCCCCTGACGGCTGCTACTTTAGAGTCATCTATGCCGCTGGATACTAAAGGTATTGGAGCCTCGGACGCTAATCTCTGAGATGGGTCTGGAGCTGCTTAGCAGGCACCGGCTTGTGAGGGTGTATTCAGACCTAAACATCTTCACATTAAAACGACTTCAACTTCAAAGGCAAAGACTAAAGCACCTTCTAAAGCAAGGAAACAAGCTCAAGAGCCACGTGGACAGGCCTCTATGCCCAAAAAACAGATGCTCAAAATGGCCGAAGACTTGATTACCTTGATCAGGGGTTCCCATCCCCCTCCTGATAAGAGGCTTAGGCAAGAGACTGACTATGAATCTTCAGATCAGGTTTCTATTTCTTCTGATTCCTCTTCTGATCAGGAATATTCTCTTCCCCCCATGAGGATTCTGATGCTGAAGAATCTATACCTTCAGCATTTCCTCCTGAGGACTATTCTTTTGGGGAAACCTTGCATATACCATGAGGGAGCATTTCCACTGGGAGAGCCAAGATTTTTCAGAATCTAAAAAGAGGCTCAGGGATTTCCTTTTACTACCTCAGCACAGGCCTGTAGCCATCCCACCTGTGTTAGACATTATAAATGATGTGTTCTTGGAGTCTAGTCTGACCCCTGACTCCTTACCCCCAGCTCCTGTTAAGCCTGACAGATATTATAGGGTTCCTGACTCTCACAAATTTCTTTTTAAAAACCCTGCTGCTGACCCAGAAACTGTTTCACAGGGTCCAAAGGGAGTTAAGGCTTCCACTGCAAAAACCCAACCCCCTCTGATAAAGATTCTAGAGCACAGATGGGGAAAAAAGGTTTACACATCTGCAACTTTGGCTATAAGGGCCTTAAACTGCCAGTTTCATATGCTCAGATATCAGCAACATGTAATGGGATTGCTTAAACAGAAAATGTTGTTAAACTCTGAATCTGCAGAAAACAAGGAAATGCAGGATTTATTGCTTGCAACTCAACAAGTTGGAAAGCGTACTTTGCAATGTGGTTTTGATTCTTTGGAGGCCTCCTGCAGGGCCACAGTTACGGGTTCTTTAATTCTACAGGGCCGCAGTTACGGGTTCTGTAATTAGGATGCTTGGTTAAAAGAACAAAATTTGCCTGATCATGTTAAAGTTAAATTACTAGATGCACCTTTACATCATGATACTTTGTTTGGTGTTAAGGCGGAAGAGGTGTTAAAAAAAATGGAGGACAAAGCTAAATCTGTGCAAACTGTTAAAGTTTTTTACAGGTACAGCCACCTAGGTTTAGTAGACACTGGCCTACAAAAAATTGGTCCTTTCCTGTGTCAGACAGACCTCAAAGGGGCAGATCCAGACGCCCAAGGGGCAGATCCCAGGCGCAAGGTTCATACAGGTCAAAGTAATGGGGTGCTTCTACCTCCAAATTTGGAAAAGATAAATCACAACCTTACAGGAAAAGTCCCAATGACTCCCCCCTACCTGCACCAAGCACTTATCTACTGGCAGCACACTTAGGGGGAAAATTAGCACTTTTTCCTCAAAATTGGCACATTATAACTCAGAACAAGTGGGTTCTAAATATAGTGTCACAAGGCTACAAGTTCCATTTCCATTCTCTGCCAAAGGCAAACGACTGGCCAGATCTGCCAAAAAGTCAATGGGCAGAGGCACAAACCAAGTCTCATCCCTCATGGACATGGGGGCCATTCAACAAGTACCAGAGCAAGAGCAGTGACAAGGATTTTACTGAAGACTGTTCTTGGTACCCAGAAAGGACAAAGCCTGGAGGCCGATACTGGACCTATCTATTCTGAACACATTCCTGGATATTCCAAAATTCAAAATGTTGACTTTGCAGCAGCTTCTGCCCATGCTGGGCATGTTCCAATCAGACAATCATGCAGAAGATACCTCAGATTCAAGGCTGGTTCAATGCATTACCAATACTCTGCACTGCCCTTTGGCTTATCTGCTGTGCCCAGGGTCTTTACAAAGTGCCTGGCACCAGTAATTGCATTCTGCAGACAAAGAGGAATACAGATATATCCTTACTTGGACGACTGTCTCATTCAAGCAGAGAACAAGGACATTATTCTTCAACATCTGGCATTTGTGAAAAGACTACTAACATGCCTAGGGTACACAGTCAACAAAAAGAAATCAAAACTAGTACCCTTAATATTCCTGGGTCCAAGCTTAAATACAACTGCCCAGATGGCTTATCTCACGCCAGACAAACCTAGGCAACTGACTACCTTTTTCAAAATATTGGCAACAAAGGCCCAGTTATCTGCAAGAAAAATTCTGCAGGCTTTGGGCATCATGGCATCCTGCATCCTACTAATTTCATATGCAGGACTGCATATGAGGAAACTTCAATGGTACCTAAAAAGTGTTTGGACTCAACATTGCCACAGCCTGGAAACAATCATTACTCTCATTCCCTGCCTGCAACAGGAGTTTCGATGGTGGACAAAGGCTTGTCACCAGAGCAAGGGACAGCCATTCACATTACCCCCAGACAGGCAGACACTAACAATGGATGCATCAGATTATGCCTGGGGGGGCCCACATGGCAGGAAGAGGCATTCAGGGAACATGGTCCTCAAACCAAATGCATCTACATTTCAATCAAAAAGAGATGCTAGCTGTTCAAAATGCCCTGACAGCCTTCAAGGACCTACTTCATCCAGGAAAACTACTGATAAAGACCGACAATGCCACGGTCATGTGGTATATAAACAAGCAGGGGAGCACACATTCTTACCCCCTTTGCAGACTAACCATGACCTTGTGGGACACAGCTTTGACTTACCAAATATATCTGCAGGCACAATTCCTGCTAGGAAAGGAAAATACTCTGGCAGACGAACTTAGCAGAAACCTCATGGATCCCCACGAGCAGAAACTGGATCCGCAAGTCTTCAGCATTATAACAAGGAAATGGGGATGCCCGGACATAGATCTTTTTGCCTCCCCTCACAATTGCCAACTAAAAAGATTCTGCACACGGACTTATCACAGACAAGCATGGAAAGTGGACGCCCTATCTTTCAGCTGGGAAAACCTGTCATTATATGCCTTTTCCCCACTGCCTCTCCTCCCCAAGGTGCTCCTAAAGGTCAGACAGGAGAAGCCAAAGATGATACTGATTGCCCTAGACTGGCCATGCCAGTACTGGTATCCAATCCCAAGGAACTTGTCATTATACCCAGCTTGGACTTTACCTCAAATACCTCGTCTATGACCCAGCAAAACAATCAGATCCTGCCCAGCCAACTCAGGACATTAAACTTGGCAGTGCGGCGGATAATGTAGTCACGCAAAAAACACCCCTCAGTAAAGCTGTGCTGGATGTCATTCTGGAAGCCAGAAGGCCTAGTATTAGAAAGTTTTATGCTGGAAAATGGAAGAGATTCTGTGCTTGGAACAGGCACAAGGAACTGATACAACTGTCCCAAACATTACTCAGATTTTGCAATACTTAATTGAGATGCTGGACAAAGGCCTATCGTTTTCATCAATTAAAATTCATGCATCTGCCATTTCGGCTCATTACAATACAGAGTCACCACTTTTTTCTCATCCTTTATTAAAACAGTACCTCAGAGGGGCCAAAAATTTAAGGCCTCCACGGAGATTACCAATACCTGCATTGGACCTCAACTATGTCTTGGAAAAGCTCACCCTGCCTCCTTTTGAGTCAGCTGCTACTGCTGATATAAAGTTTTTATCTTGGAAAACAGCTGTGCTCCAAGCAATTCCTTCAGCAAGACAAGTTTCAGAGCTACAGGTGCTCATGGCTGTGGAACCTTTTATCAGCTTTCATCCAGACAGGGTCTCCCTTAGGACAAATCCAACATTTATGCCTAAAGTGGTGTCCAGTGTGGCTCTAAACCAAACTATTCATCTGCAAACTTTTTACCCAACACCACAGAACAAGGGGGGAGAGAATTCTGCATTCTTTGGACATGCACAGACAGCTTAGATTCTACTTGGACAGAACCAAAGTTTGCAGGAAGACAGAGCAATTACTAGTGGTATATGCTGCAGGATCACAAGGAAAGGCTATCTCAAAGCAGACTATTTCTAAGTGGTTAGGCCACTGCATTCATTTCTGCTATTTACACCATGGCAAGCCAGTGCCTAAGGGCATTAGGCCACACTCCACCAGAGCTGTAGCCACTTCAGCAGCCTTTCTCAGGGGAGTACCAACCAGGGACATTTTAGAGGCAGTTACTTGGAGTTCAGTGCACACCTTTACAAAGCATTATCATCTGCCACTCTACTCTAAATCCAGGGCAGGCTTTGCCACTGCAGTTCTGCAGGGCCTCATAGCTGCTCCTACTGCTATCTAGCTCCAGCCTACCAACCATAGCTTTGGGACTCTACCCAAATGTAATGACTGCAACAGTGAAACACGAAGAACATAGTACAGTTGTGTACACTTTACCATAAATGTAGATGTTCAAGTGTATTCACTGTTGCAGTCCAGATTACCCACCCACCTTCCCCCTTTTTTTCTTTGGACCTTATCTTTCTTTCTCTGATTAATACAACCTATGTGGTGTATTTGCTTATAGATGAAGATAAAATTTATATTGGTGCATTTCAAAAAAAAAAAAATATATATATATATATATATATATATCTATATATATAAAGTTTGGCTACCCTTTTTGGTGGTGTCGGCTGCTCCTTTTATACCCCTGGCACACTGACGTTAGGGAAGGGGTGACAGCAGCCAATGCAGGACCCAAGACTTTGGAATTCAGACCGGCTGAGGGCAACCTGCCAGCAGGATTACCCAAATGTAATGACTGCAACAGTGAATACACTCGAACATCTACATTTAAGGTAAGTGTACACAACTGTACTTTACCGGTAAGTTGAACTTACTGAACTTATACTCTTCTCATTGCCTGGGTTCACCAGACCCACATCTAGGACCAGTGAGGAGATCAACGACAGTAGTGCATTGCTGAGTAGAATCTTTTTACAGTGGCCAAAGAAACATCTGTCTTGGCAGAAGGGGAAACGATTTCTTCATTTATATAGAGCTAGCAAAAAAAATAATTTAGAAACATGAGAGCTTCATCTTACTAAAATTTGAAAACATTTAGGGACCCTCAGAATCATGGAGCTGATGTTGTCCTTTTCATTCTTCCTCACTGTTGGGTCACAAATCTGACTTTGCCACATTTTTCGGACTTGGATCCCAGTCTCGAGCTCTTCCCTCTACCCATAATGCTGTACATGTTCCCCCCTGCTTCTCCAGATCTCATTTGCCCCCATTGCGAATAGGTGCGGATTTCCAGTCTTGACTGAGATACCAACCTTTTTTTTTTTTTTTTTTAGAAAGCTAAATGTAAATTTTTTTTTCTCTCTCTGGATTTTCTAGCATAGCTGCCCCCCCCCCCCCGATAGTTCTTGCAGGGGTCAGGCACTGCTGCTGTTGATCCCCCTTTCCCTTTTAAGCTTCTGTCTTGTTTCTTCCATTTGTCAGTGCTGTTAGCACTTACGACTTTTTAGTTATTGAAGTGCTTTAGATAGCTTAAATAGCTAGATAGCTTAATTTTATTAATATTTGTTAAGATAGTATAAAGTTGTTGGCTAGGCAAGTGTTTCAGTAGAATTTCTCTTGTTGTCATTGTAGCAGCTTGTGTTGGCTGAACTTTTAAAAAAAATAAAAATAATGTCTGATAAACAATCAGGTTTTAAGCATTGCTCTGAATGTGGACAAAATTCCACAATCTGATGCACATAAAAAATGTGTTTATTGTTTGGGACCAGAGCATCTGCGATCGGCTTGTAATGTCTTTGAAGGCTTTAATCCAAGAGCTCTTGCCGATTGCAGGAAGTAACTTACTTTGAAAGGACTTCTCCCTACATAATCTTCCTAGTCTTCAGGGGCTCAGACCCCCTCTGCCTTCTCATGGCTCATCAGATACCAGGAAGTGCCCTCACAAGACCTCAAGGGCTTCTTTGGAGCTTCCAGCCAAATCTTCTAAATCCTCTGATCCGACCATTTTGGGTCCAAGGTCTTTGTCTACTCCATCGGATCAAAACGTACCTCGGATCCTACTGGGATTATTACTATCACAAGCTCCCCAAGGCCTTTCACTTCAAGATCGGACCCTAGGACTATGGATCTGATGGCCAGGATCCAAACTCCTGTGTATACTCTGACTCCTAAACCCCACCCACTGTGAAACTGTGTGCCCCTGTGAGTGCCTGGAATGAAGATTTTTAGAAAAGCCTCTCCCTTTTTTAACCAATGAAATACAAATTAAAAAAAAAAGTATTTTCCTTTACCAATGGATCCACATGAGCCGTCAACAGCCAAAGTTCCCACTCCTACTTCTATTTTCCCTTTTGAATGCACAGCATTTGTCCAGCCAAAGAGAAGGAAGTAGCTGAAAGCACTGCCTGAAAGTCAGTCTGAGAGAAAGCGGAAAGTGTGGCCTGAAGTCATTCCATTCACTTTTGATATTCAAACAATGTGTGTGTGTGTGTGTGTGTGTGTGTGTGTGTGTGTGTGTGTGTGTGTGTGTGTGTGTGTGTGTGGTGGAGGGGGGGGCTGCTACTCCTCAGATCTACATTTTCTGGCCACTGACAGAACTAAGGACTTCACAGAGACCTGTTTCTTGTATCCCAAAACTAGTAAGGAGACCTACTACTCCAGTCCTGTAGCTGATAATGTGTCATGTCAAAATGTGTTTTTACTTGTGTAAACTTTTCAATGTATTCATTTTGCAGTGCACGTTTAAAGTATCAGAAGCACTATATAGTTAAGTTATTTGCTCAGAGACGAACATTAAGTAAGTGGAGGAAGAAAAAATCGAACCCGTAACAAAAGAAGCACCTCATTCAAAGCCTAGAGCCTTAATCCTCCGCACTGACAGTGCCTCACTCACTTCATTTTCAGATAAATCACTGAAAGTTTGTTGCTGTGGTTTACAGTCAGTCAGTGATGCCATTCATTAGAGTTTCATAGTTTTTGTTCAGAAAGTACATGTTCGTATGTTTTGTTAAGTGAATTTAAGTAGTCTGCCTCTTGTCTTTACCCGATTTTGCAGAAGATCTCTGATTTTGCCTCATATTTATGCCCTGAATCTTAACTTCTTTTTTTGTGGTAAAATCACTGAGGATTGCAATCAGTCATGCCAGTTATTATAATTTTATATTTTTTATTGATCAGTAAATGCATACCCGTGCAGCACTCATTCTGTTAATGTTTTAAGTGATTCAGAGTTGTCTGGCTTTTAAGGCTCTGGAATATTAACATACTGCTTTCTGTAGACAGAAGCTCAAAGTTTGAATCTTTTTCACTTCCATATGCCTACTGTATGACTTTCAGCAAGTCACTTAACCAGATCTTGCTCCTAGTCATCCTTGAAAAGAGATGCTTTGTCTAGTGGGTTTATCTGGTAGGAAATGCATAAAATAATAATTAAAATTTGTCCCTTTTCCTGTCCTATTTCTTTTGTCTTTGGTCAGAATTCTTGAGTAAAGAAATTGAGAGGCAGTTTGGTCTGTTCCTTGTAAAATTTGTGGCTTTCTGCAAGTTTTGACAGGCATTTGAGTTTCAAACGTGTATCCTTCAGAAAATGTTTGCTAATGCAAGTTTGTAATTCTTGCACCTTTGCGTATTTAAGGGATGTTTAAAACCTGCTGCTGATGTCTTTTTTTCTGATTCATTTTTAAGCAACTTTATTGGATTATAACTTGTGACATAAGCAAACTAACATATAAAAGGAATCAAACCATTTTAACAAGTTCATATTTGCAAATGTTATAGGATATAATGTAAACAGCATTGCGTAAATTATCCCATTCCTTCCTTCTCTTTAAACCTCATTCCTCCTCCAAAACATTTTTTGCATGCATCGTGCTCACAATTTCCATTTTTTTGTATGTAATTTTTTCCTACCTTTTTCTAAAGATCCTATCCACTTCCTGTTCTTTTACTTCAGTTACAATATTCAGTACTTCAGATATAGTTGCTTTTGACTTTGATTTCCTTTTTCTTGTAATTGCTTTTTTGACAGCCACCAAAATTAAACTTAAGGCTATTCAAATCCTGTATCCCGTCTCAAAAAAAAATCCGTAGCTACACTCATTTGCTTACCCAGTATTCTGACAGAGTACTCTCAAAGGAATTTTTGAAGTCTGACAACTCATTACACTTCTAAAACATATGATCTCAATTACATTTTTCTTCCCCATGACATCTCCAACATTTGCCATTTAACTGAGGGAAACTTCTTTGGGGTCTGTGTTTGGGATATAAAAGTATCTGTGCAAAGACTTCCTGGCAAAAATCCTAAATCCTTTGGATCTTGTCGCATATTTATTTTATTTATTTTTATTTTATTTTACATTTGTTTACTGGGAATGTCCAACTGGACACGCATCCTTTTTCAGCGGAGGCCTGAGGAGAAAAGCTGCACATTGAAACATACAGAAATACAGTATATAAGTATAATATATAGGGCACAGAAGTTAAAATACTATCTAGATACAGTTTGGACAAGCAGTTATACGTACAGACTAGTTAAAGAATATCACAATTTAGCTAATACACAGTCATTCTTAACCTAATTGATAGAATCTGAAGAATACAATAAGTAGAGAGACATTGCATCATTAAACCTTTCTGTATAAGAAAATGAGACCAATATGACAGTTACACATATTACACTAAGAAATCGAATTGTCACATCTTAATATGCCATCAGCTCTACAGTGTGATAGTACTATGGAGTGTTAGCTTGCAGAGAGACATAAACAGAATAGACAGAGGGGATGGATTTGTCAATACGTGAAACAAAGTAGTAGCATAGTCTTGAGGGAGAGGTTAGTCTGGTGCAGAACAAGGACACAGCCATTAATTGAATAAGTGGCTTTTTAGTGTTGTTTTAAACTGGGCTGGTGATGTAAACATTGTAATGTTTTCTGGTAATGCATTCCAGATTTTACCTATGTAATTTGAGAAGAGGAAATCTCCAGCTTGGTTTTTGGTTATATTGATTTTTATGTGATGTTTGTTAGTGGACCTTAGGGTTCTGTTAGTGGCATATGGTTGAAGAAATACTTGTAGGGCAGGTGTTTTCACAAGTTCGTGGAGTATTTTATGAGCCATGGTTAACTGGATGTGGTGAAGAAGATGGGGGAGCTCTAGCCAGTTGAGTTGCTTGAGTGCTGTACAATGGTGAGCACTAGCTGGTAGGTTTGTAGCATATATGGCAATTTTGTTATAACAAGATTCAAGTTTTGCTAGCTCTGATTGTTTAGATTTGTGAGTACGGGAGCTGCATACAATAGTGTGGAGATTGAGAGAGATTGGGCAATGGTAGTTTTAGTATTTTTATTGAAGTAGTGTTTGTTCCTAAACAATGTTCCAAGTTTTTTGTGTACTTTTTTTTACTGTTTGGGAAATATGAAGATCAAATTTTAAGTTGCAATCAATTTCGACCCCTAAAAGTTTGGTATGTGGTGATGGGGAGATGATGGTGTTATTTAGTGATAGTGTTGAAAGTGTTAGTGGGTGAGGCTGATTTAGTGGGTTGGAAGATCATAAGTTTTTTTTTTTAGGGTTTAAAATTAATTGTGAGTTTGTAAGCCAGGTCTCAACTGCTAGAAAGGATTGTTGGGTTAGGTTTTGAAGTTTTTGAATAGAGGAAGCAGCACATATCACTGTCAAATCATCTGCATATTGAATGAGGGAGGCTTGCGGGGTTGAGGTGTGGAAGCTATTTGTAAATATTGAAAATAGTAGTGGGCTTAAGACTGAGCCTTGATGGGCACCTGTAGTCACTGGTAGAAGGGTTGATAGTCTGTTGCCAAGAAACTGCTTGCTGGCTCCAGTAAGGTAATCCTGGAACCAGGCAAGGGTAAATTGGCAGAAATTTAGTTCGGAGAGAACATTTAGTAGTTTATTATGAGAAACTATGTCAAAGGCTTTTGATTGGTCCAGGAAGATAGAGGATACATAATTACTGTTGCTCCTGTGATCATTGACAGTATTGGTAAATGACATTCGAGTGTTCGATGTCCTATGGTATGATCGAAAGCCATGCTGAGTGTTGGTTAGACGTTTGTTAGTGTGTAGGTAATTAGTAACTTGCATGTGAATGACCCTCTACAGTGTTTTAGACAGTGGTGATAATATTGCGATCGGGCGGTAGTTGGAAAGATCTGTTGATGAACCAACTTTATGTAGGGGTATTACGTAAGAGGTTTTCCAGTTGGGAGGGATTGTTCTGCAATGGATCTCTTGATAATTAAAATAGGATAGCTGCCTTCCGCCATGTTATGTACGTGACAGAAGTGCTTAATCTGTATTAAATTATCAGGATTTTTACTGCTGTTGTCATTATTTTTGATATAGGATAAGCTGTACCATCTGCTGTTAGTTTGAGGAAATCAGCAGATAAGTTTTCTGCAGCTAAAATGGTGGGTTTTAGTTTTTAAGCAGTTTTTTATCATCTCTGTAGCTACAGGTTGCAGGGAGAAGGTGGTTTTAGTATTGGAGGAGGCAGTGTTAGTTCTGATAGGAGAGGGGGGTTGACTGTTGGATAGAGCTAAGATAGTTTCAGTAAAGTATTTATTAAATTGCGTAGCAATGTTGTCTGAACTTATTAGTAGTGGTAGGAGGGGGTGTACTGATTTTGCCTGGAAGAAGTATATTGTTTATATCTGTCCAGAATTTCTGTAGGTTATTATGATGTTCTAATTGGATTTCTGAGTAGTAACTTATTTTGTCTTGCTTAATTTGCTCGCTTTATTTCTAAGCTCCTGGTAGATTTATAGAATGGGTTGGGACTTTGTTTAGTTCCAGGTTGCCAAAGCCTTGTCTCTAGATTTAAGTAGTGATTGTATTTCTTTTGTTAGCCATGGGGCATAGTTCGATTTCACAAGTAGTTTTCGGCTAGGGGCTTGAGAGTTTAGTATAGACAGGAAGGTAGAGTTGAAGTAATCAATTGCTTCCTGTAGTGGTAGATGTTTCAGTGGTATCCAGTTACACTGTTTAAATACGTCTGTAAGGTAGTTGGGGTTCAGGTGTTTTTTGTTTCTTATCAGTTTAAATGTAGTTTTTTTTAGATAGGTTAGCTCATTTCCTAAGTAAATAGTTTGGGAAGTCGTCACTGAGAATGTCTGGTAGACAGCCAGAGTAGGAGTAGTGGGCTGACCTATTTGTTAATATACAGTCTAGAGAGGAGTGTTTGTTGGATGGCTTATTAATCCTAGTAGGTGACTGGATGTGTTGTGTGAAGCCGTGTAGGTTGATGCAATTTTTGGGGTTTGTGGAGTTGCATTCTAACCAGTCTACATTGAAGTTGCCCATAATAATGCTTTCCTGAGGTAATGTTTTACTGCTCCAGTCTAGTGTATATTTTCTAATTTTTGGGTATTATCCCCTTGTGGCATATAGATATCTATTATGTATATATGTTTCTTGGGATTAATGTTTAGTTTGGCAAATGCTACTTCAGAGTTGTTAAGGTTTAGTGTTTTTTTTTTTTTATCTAAAGCTTCTATGGAGATGTGGCTTTTAAAGAGTATGGCCACGCCACCTCTTTTTTTACTAGTTCTGCCTGTACTTTTGATGCTATATCCTGGTGGCAGTATTTCGTTGCTGGGGGTAGTAGGTTTTAGTCACGTTTCGGTGAGAAGCACAATATCTGGGGAGTATAGGGAGAAGTTAGCATGCAACTCATGAATTTTGTGATATTTGGGAGCTATACTTATGCCCTGCCATTGTTTTTGTGACTTGCATACCTAATCTCCCCTCCCAATCTTTTCTGATCTCCTGATTGCTTCCTATAGTTGTCATGCAGTATTTTATATGCTGTATTATTATCCCTTTTTAAAAAGCAGCTTCATTTATGATTTGCCTGTTCCTTTCTCTTTGTCTATATTCTGATGTCAGTCATTTAGAGGCAATCCAAATGTCTTCTTGGCCTCTTCCCATTCTTTTACATTTCCTTCTCTGTTTGTTTGTTCCCAATATCTTGGTTCCTTTGTCAGCTTCCTCCAGTAAATTCCAACCCCCGTTTTCTATTCTCTGTACCCCTATTTGCAGTTATCCCTATCGGCAGAATCTACATTCTGCATTCCCATGTTGGCTTAGTTCTTAGTATACTTTTTGCTACTTTTATGTATATAATATTCTGTATGGCTGTTATTCTCCTTAAGGATCTGCACCCAAAATTCCCATTATTTTTTCTTGAATCATCCCTTTCCATTTTGAATTGTAGCTCTCTGGTTGTGTTAAGAGCCTTAACTGTGTAGCTCTAAAATATCCCTTCAAATCCAGTAATCCTAAATTTCCTTATTCTGTTGGGAGAATCAACTTATCCCACTTGACTATTGCCGTCTTCTCTCTCTCAAATAAACTCCTTCAACTCTTTATTAATTACCATCCACAACTTCTCCTCTGGATGATAATAATTTGCTTGGCCTGTGTATAAAACTAAAGGGACTGAAACATTTTTACTGTTTTTTGCTTCTGATCCTTGAGCTAAGAAATTTAGAGAGCAGAGGGGAGTTGCACTGTATGGTTTTGACAGCAGCAAGCTGAAATACATTTCTGGGTCATTATTTGTGAATTTGTTTATTCACTTTAGTCTTGCAAGTAGCTGTAATTGGAGGAGTAGTGTGTGTGTGTGTGTTTGTGTGTATGTGTGCGCACATGCATGCAGAGGGCATATTTCTCAACTTTCTCTGACTTTTTCCCTTCATATTTGTGGTCTGTTCCTCATAAAATGTATGCCTTTCTGTTAGTGTTGTGGAATTGAGTCATGAAATCAATAAACAATGACAAACGTGAGTTTCAAACATCATACCCTTTAGAAAATGCTTACTAATGCAAAATCTGCTATGCTAGCAACTTTCTAAGCAAATAAAGTATATAAGACCACTGTTTAAAATATGTTCCTGATTTTGTGTTTGTTTCTAATTCTTAACCTAAGCAGGTTGGGAGGGCATAGGGGTGCAGTGGGTTGTGCTGTATGGTTCTCTCAGCAGCGAGTTGAAATACACTTGTGGGTCATTTATGTTATGTTGTTCATTCAGCTGTAGTCTGTACGCAGTCATCCAAGAGGCTGTAATCAGTGAGTGTGTGTGTGTGTTTGTGTTTATATATACATATATACCCACACACACACAGATATACAAGTACTTGGTTCTTGTATGTCAGAGTACTTATGGTGTAAAGGAAGTAGTAGATTGTGTGAAACAGGAGCATCATCATATGACCATATTCATTGGCCACAATCCTTGGATTTCTTTATTTTGTTAGATATTGACAGTGTGTCTGTTATTTAGCAAGGAGTAAATTATACAGCATAAAGTCTGTAAGTTTAATGTTAATACATTTTCAGTTTAGTTTGTTTTTTGCAGGCATGTAGGTGTGAACTGCACTGTGTTGGGGCTACAACAGTTTGTCAGGCACTTAGTGCAGATGAGTAAGTCTATAAGCTGCTGCTTATAGTATAAAGTTTGAGTCTATCAGCTTTTATGTGTGACTCTGACCAAGTCAAATCAATAGAAAGTACTCTTTGGCTCGTTTTGAAAAGGGACACTTGGGTCCAGTGGGCTGTCCCAGGCTATTAGCAAATGCGTCACACATTTACTTTTTTGAATTCATGCACCCCTTACATAGCTGCAAATTAGTGCTTCACTATATGTTGCTTTACTATGAATCACAATAGGTTTTTTGTTGTTTAATGGTTTCCAGATGCATTTGGCAAGTTTACTTTTATTCATGCCGACTCTGTTTTCATTGTGAACGTATTGTGTTTTGATTAGCAAATGGCTGTCAGTGTTTCTACTGTAAAATTTAAAAAAAGTTTAAAATGAAGTCCAAATCTCTGAACAATGCAACACAAGTACACCTTGCTCTTCTTGAATCCTTGTTATGAGATTCTTTTTTTTCTGTTTTTACTCACACAGATATTTTGCACCATTCTCCACTTCGTTTGTATTGTTGGCTACCAATTTAATTTTTACTCTATAGCATACTAACACTTCATCCAAGTCATAGTACTTCAGCATGACAGATTTAGTTACTCTGAGTTTAGTGCATATTTCCAGGATATGTAAAATGTGTAAATACATTTTTAGATATTTTTTCATCTTGATGTCCAACATGTCCCAAAATCTAGCTGTTGTTCCTCAGCAAGAAAAGAAACATGGAGATGTCAAAGATTTCTCTGATGTAGAGCCGTATATCCTGAAGAGTGAATTTAAATGGGCCCCAGAATGCCTTGCTGCTGATGGGAATTGATTGAATTCTAGTTGAATTGTTTAGACTTGTGCAAAATTATGTTACTGTTTTGAATGGGTTTTGCCAATAAGTCTGAAAGCACACCTGTGGTTATTGGATTAGAAAAGGTCTGATGTTCTTCGTGTTTCACTGTTGCAGTCATTACATTTGGGTAATCTGCTTGCAGGTTGCCCTCAGTCAGCCTGATTAACAAAGTCTTGGGTCCTGCATTGGTTGCTGTCCCTTCTTCCATGACATCAGGTCGTCAGGGGTATAAAACATGCAGCCAATGCCGTTACATCAGTTTTTCTTGCCATGCGGTTCCTGAAGCAGAAGCAGTTCGCAAGTGCCGGTCGGCCGACTCCTGAAATTTTCGTTTTCGAGTTTCAGAACCGAAGTCTTCAACTTAAAGCTAATTACCCCGTTGGGGAAACTTTTTCTTGCTCCTTACCAATGTCAGTAAAAGTTAATAATTGCATTACTTGTGGAAAGCAAATACCTCATAAAGGTTTTCATTCGTACTGTATTCCGTGCCTAGGCCCTGACCACAACGTACCTTGCTGTCGGTTTTGTGCTTTATTTAATTAGCGCACTATCCATCGTCTGTATATTTTTGCCTCTAAATATTTCGGTTCTCAGTTTAATTATCCAGAAATGTCGGTTAGCCATCCGACTACTGGGATTCCAAAAAAACGCAAAGATAAAGACAGAGACAGGCTGCCAAGGTCCAAAACTGCTGACGACACTTCTCCTAAGCCAGTCGCCAGTTCTTCGGTACTCAGTGAGGCGCTTTCACAGCACCTGATACCCGCTACTTCTGATTCACAGGCCTCTACTGAGACCCATTCGGAGTCCGGTATGCCACGAGATACTTCAATTATGGAACCCGCGGATGTCTCTACCTTGGATGGGTCCAGAGCCACTGTGCAGGCACCGGCTTCTGAGGGTGTATTCAGGCCTACGGACTTGCATATTAAATCAACGCCTCCTTCATTACTATGGCCTAAATTTCGATCCATGTCTAAAAAAACGATGCCCAGGCCACATGCACAGGTCCCTATGCCTAAAAAACAAATGATAAAAATGGCTGAAGATCTAATAACTCTAATCAGGGGTAGCCAAACCCCCCCCCCCCAAGAGGCCTAGGGCTGAGCTTGATTATGAATCTTATGATTAGGATTCTGTTTCTTCTGACTTTTCTGATGACCTAGATGTGTCCTTACCTACTTATGAGGATTCTGATGCAGAGGATTCTATTCTCTCTGCTTCCCCTCCGGAGAATCTTTCTTTTGGGGAAACCTTACATACTTTAAGGGAGCATTTTCACTGGGAAAGCAGGAATTTTCTGATTCAAAAAAGAGGCTTAGGGATTTCCTTCTACCTCAGCATAGGCCTTTGGCTATTCCTCCTGTACTAGACATTATTGATGATGTTTTCTCGGAATCCAGTTTGGCCCCTGATTCCCTGCCTCCTGCTCCTAGTAAACCTGATAGATACTACAGGGTTCCTAAGTCCCAAAAGTTCCTTTTCAAAAATCCTATTGCCAATCCAGAGACTATTTCTCAGGGGCCCAAGTGCATTAAGGCTTCTACTGCTAAAAATCCTACCCCTTCTGATAGAGACTCCAGGGCACTGGATAGATGGGGTAAAAAGGTTTATAATTCAGCAGCCTTGGCAATCAGAGCTTTAAACTGTCAATTTCATATGTTAAAATATCTGCAACATGTCATTGGACTGCTTAAACAGAAAATTATGTTGATTCCTGACTGTGTGGAAAATAAAGATTTACAGGACTTAATGCATTCTGCTGAACAAGTGGGAAAACATACTTTGCAATGTGGTTTTGATTCTTTAGAGGCCTCTTGCAGGGCTGCTGTTACTGGGTCTGTGCTTAGAAGGCATATTGATCATGTTAAAGCTAAATTATTGGAGGCTCCTTTAAATCAGGGCAACCTATTTGGCAACAAGGCTGAAGAAGTTCTTAAAAAGGTGGAAGATGAAGCTAACTCTATGCAAGCTGTTAAAGATTTTTTTACACGTGCAACCTCCTAGCTTTAGTAGGCACTGGCCTACTAAGGATTGGTCCTTTCCAGCCCCTTCCAGGTCTTCTCAAGCCAAACCCAGATACTGCAAAAACCCCAGGTTTCAGTCGCAGGGGACTCTCAGAACTAAGCAGTGGGGGGTCTCCACTTCCAAATCTGGGAATAACAAGACACCCCCCTATGGTAAACAGTCTCAATGACTTCCTTTTAAAATTTCCAAGCACTTATCTTCTCACCGCCCCTTTGGGGGGAAAGACTGCTCTTCATGCAAAGAACTGGGAGCTCATAACCCAGGACAAATGGGTTTTAAATATAGTGTCCCAGGGATACAGATTTCATTTCCACACGTTGCCAACACCAAATAGATGGTCGGACCTGCCCCCATGTCAGTGGGCAGAGACTCAAAAACAAGTACTTTCTCTCTTAAGCATGGGGGCTGTTCAACTGGTACCAGAAGAGGAAAAGGGACAAGGTTTCTACTCCAGACATTTCCTGATACCCAGAAAAGCAAATCATGGCGTCCAATCCTGGACCTGTCTACTCTAAACACCTTTCTGGAGATTCCAAAATTCAAGATGCTGACTCTTCACCAATTACTTCCTATGCCAGGCAAAGACGCCTGGTTGGCAACACTAAATTTAAAAGAAGCATACCTGCACATCCCAATCAGGGAATCTTGCAGAAGGTACCTATGCTTCAAAGCAGGCTACACGCATTATCAGTTCTCTGCACTGCCCTTTGGCTTGTGTACTGCGCCCAGGGTATTCACAAAGTGCCTGGCTCCAGTTATTGCATTTTGCAGGCAAAGAAGTATTCAAATATACCCATACCTGGACGATTGTCTAATTCAGACAGAAAGCCAGGGCATACTTTTGAATCATCTGGCATTTGTAAAAATTGTTCTAACTTGTCTGGGGTGCACCATAAACGAAAAGAAATCACAGCTGGTACCCTGTCAACAAATTACATTCGTGGGAGCAAGTTTGAATACAACTTCCCAGATGGCTTACCTCATGCCAGAAAAGCAAATTCATTCGATAACCTATTTCAAGCAAGTGGCCACAAAAACCCTGCTATCTGCAAGACAAATACTGCAAGCCTTGGGATTCATGGCCTCTTGCATTCTTCTAATTCCATATGCAAGACTGCATATGAGGAAACTAGAGTGGTATCTAAAAAGCCTATGGAGTCAACATTCTCACAGCCTAGAAACAATGATTCCTATCATACCTTGCCTATGCCTAGAGTTCCTCTGGTGGGCAGAGGCCTGCCACCAAAACAAGGGACTACCATTCACACTACCCCCTGCCGCCCAAACCCTAACAGCAGATGCATCAGACTATGCATGGGGGCTCACCTTTCAGGGAAGTGCATTCAGGGCAAATGGAACCCAAGTCAAATGTACCTACATATCAATAAAAAAGAAATGTTAGTTGTACAGAATGCTCTGACAGCCTTCAAGGACTACATTCTTCCAGGACAACTAATGGTAAAGGTGGACAACACCACAGTTATGTGTTACATAAACAAGCAGGGAGTGGTACTCATTCCTACTCCCTCTGCAGACTAGCCATGGCATTGTGGAACACAACCTTGAGCTACCAAGTGCACCTACAAGCTCAATTCCTGCCAGAAAAACTAAGTACATTGTGAGACGGACTAAGCATAAACCTCATGGACCCACACGAGTGGAAACTGGAACCAAGGATTTTCAACATGTTGACAAGCGGATGGGGGAGCCCAGACATAGACATAGTTGTCTCCCCTCTGAACTACCAAATGGAAAAGTTTTGCACAAGGACTCCCCACAAACAAGCCTGGAATGTGGATGCTCTGTCCTTCATCTGGAAAAATCTATCAGTCTACGCCTTCCCCCCGCTGCCTCTGATCTCCAAAGTTCTACTAAAAGTCAAACAGGACAAACCAAGGATGATTTTGATTGCTCCAGACTGGCCGCGCCAACACTGGTACCCCCTCCTGCGCAGTGTCTCACAGTTATCTCCATGGCAACTGCCTCAGACCCCTTCCCTGCTGTCTCAGCAGGAGAACCAGATCCTGCACTATCAGCTTCCAACATTGAACCTTGCAGCCTGGCTAATTACTTAAACTCACCCTTGTCATCCCTCAGCAAACCTGTGATGGATGTCATCTTAGAGGCAAGGAGGCCTAGTACTAGAAAATCTTATGCTGAAAAATGGAAAAGATTCTGTGCCTGGAACCAATCTCAAGGGTTGAGCACAGCAGCGCCCAATTTACCTCAAATTTTGCAATACTTAACTGAGATGCTTCACAAGGGCCTGTCTTTTTCCTCCATTAAAATCCATGCCTCAGCCATTTCAGTGCATTATAACACAGAACCTCCCCTCTTTTCTCATCCTCTGCTCAAGCAGTACCTCAGAGGGGCCAAAAAATTGAGACCACCCAGGAGAGCTCCAACCCCTGCCTGAGACCTTAACTTTGTATTGGAGAAACTCACTCTACCTCCTTTCGAGCCAGCTGCTACTGCAGACTTAAAATTTCTTTCTTGGAAAACAGCTTTGCTTTTAGCAATCACTTCAGCTAGAAGGATGTCTGAATTACAGGCCCTTATGGCAGTGGAGCCTTTCATCATCTTTCATGCAGACAGGGTGTTGCTCAGGACCAGTCCATCCTTCATGCCCAAGGTGGTATCCAGTGTAGCTCTTAATCAGTCCATTCATTCATTTGCCAACCTTCTTTCCCAATCCACAGAACAAAGGGGAACGGATTCTGCTATTTGGATGTGCACAGACAACTTAGATTCTACTTGGACAGGACTAAACCTCGAAGAAAATCTGAACAACTGCTGGTAGCATTTGCTGCAGGGGCAGAGGGAAAGGCTATTTCAAAACAAACCATTTTTAAATGGATAAGCCATTGCATTCATTTCTGCTATAAGCACTGTGGAAAACCTATCCCCCAGGGGATCAGATCTCACTCCACCAGGGCTGCATCTACTTCTGCAGCCTTTTTCAGAGGTGTTCCTACCAGGGACATCCTAGAAGCTGCTACCTGGAGTTCTGTACATACTTTCACCAAGCATTATCATTTGCCAGTTTTCTCTAAATCCAGAGATGGCTTTGCCACTGCTGTCTTGCAGGGCCTTATAGCTGGCCCTAATGCTATATAAACTCCTCCTCCCAACCATAGCTTTGGGAATCTACCCAAATGTAATAACTGCAACAGTGAAACACGAAAAACATAGTACAATTGTGTACACTTACCATAAATGTAGATGTTCGAGTGTATTCACTGTTGCAGTCCTGGTTACCCTCTCTCCAGCCCCCTAACTTCTTCGGGCTATACCTCTACTTTCCTATACTATGATTAAAAGCCTTTTTGGTGTATTTGCTTTTTGTTGGAAGTATACCTTTGTGTTTTTATGTTTATTTGCTCCCCATTAGGGGGGCACCTGACATCTGGGGCAATAAAAACTGATGTATTGGCGTCGGCTGCATGTTTTATACCCCTGACGACCTGACGTCATGGAAGAAGGGACAGCAACAGACGCAGGACCCAAGACTTTGTTAATCAGGCCGACTGAGGGCAACCTGCAAGCAGATTACCCAAATGTAATGACTGCAACAGTGAATACACTTGAACATCTACATTTATGGTACGTGTACACAGCTGTACTTTTGTATTCCAGCTCCAAAAAAGGACTGTGCTAAAGAATGCCCAGATCATCAAACAGTTGCACTTGTTTCACATGCTAACAAAGTAAAGCTCAAGATCCTGGAAGCTAGACTCCAGCATTATATGGACAGGGAACTGCCAGATGTATAGGCAGGTTTTAGAAGGGGCAGAGGCACCAGACAGATTGCCAATGTCCACTGGATAATAAAGAAAGCCATTGAGGTCCAGAAGCAAAAATATTTGCATCTACTTTGTTGACTACTGTAAAGCCTTTGCCTGTGTGTGGACCAAAGCAAACTGTGACAAGTTCTTAGATAAGTGGGGATACTCTGCCATCTTATTTGTCTCCCAAAGAATCTGTAGACAGAACAAGAAATGACAGGAACACGTTTGGATTAACTAAATGTTCATGACCGGGAAAGGAGTGTGACAAGGCTGCATATACTTACTAACTTATTTAATTTGTATGTTGAGTATATTGTACAGAATGCTGGATTAGACAAATCAGATTCTGGAATCAAAATTGTCAGGAAAATAGTAACCTCAGGTACCATTATGATGGCTGAAAGTGATGAAGATTTGAGGAGCCTGTTAGTGAAGATGAGAGTGGAAAGTGCAAAGACTTGCATGCTGTTTTGTATCTAAAAGCTAAGCTTATATCCTTTAGCCGTATCAGTTGTTTACAGCGAGATGAGCAACAAGTTGAAGCAGTGATGTTTTATTTTCAGGGACTCAAAAAATCTTTACAGATGATGACTACAGCCGTAAAATTATAAAACACTTGTTTCATGAAAGGAAGGTTATGACAAATCTGTGTTAAGATCTTAACGAGCAAAGACATCATATTTCCAGCAAAGGTCAATGTAGTCAAAACTGTGGATTTGATGTTGTCAGTCTTCACTTAATTCTTGACTGTGGGCTTGGTTCCGTATATTAGAACAGACTCTGCTGTTATTTCAACTTGCACCCACCAACTCTCGAGCTAAGCTTTACCCATAATGCTCCTTGCAGGATTACCCCAGATCGCATTTGCTCCTTTCAGTGCCAGATGCATCTATCAAAAACCGCTCTCGAGCAATTAATTCTTCTTTATTGTAAGTAAGATTTCTCTTTAAATCTCCTTTTTGTCATTTCTTTCCCTTTACTTATACCCAACTCCTCTATTACTGCTTTTGTTTCTTAACACAAGTAGTGTTTTTCTTGTACATACCATTGTTGGTATTTTTTCTCACTTACCGTTAAGGTAATTCTTTGTACCATCATGGGTACCTTTACTTCTTTTCATTTTCTTTCCTTTCTTAAAATTAGGTAAATCTTTTGTATCATTGCTGGTATGAGTTTTCCTAAGGGAAAAAAAAAATCGAAAACTTTGAACTGTAATATTTTAATTTCTTTCCACCATCCTTTCTGGCCTGTGTTTTGTTTGTAATGGCTGAAAAAAATAAGGGAACTTCTGGTTTTAAGAGATGCCAGGAGTGTTGAGCGTAAATTACCCAATTCAGACAGATGCTCCTTATGTGTGTATTGTTTGGGCCCGATGCATCTGTCATGGCTTCAGTCACTGGGCCCTTATTGAGGAAAAAAAAACAAGCTTGTTCTAAAAGGCCTTATTAAAGCTGCTTTCGACAAGGCCATATTTGGTTCTCCAAAATCTGAAGCAGACATTAGCTCCCCTTCTTCATCTTCTTCCTCATCTAAACATGGACATTCAAAGAAGAGGAGAAACTTGGTGCCAACAGTATCTTTGACACCATTATCAAAAATGCCTAAGACCTCCCCAGTTCCTACAGTTTCATCAGAATCAACTGGGGGAAAGATTTCACCTTCAGTGCCGTTGGTGCCAACCTCTGCACCAACAACTTTGGCGCAGACTACTGCTGCTATTTCAGAGCAGATATCTTTGAAACCAAAGGAATTCCTCTTTAAAGATAGGCCACATACTAGGTATTCTCCCTCACTAGACCCTTTTGTAGACTGTCCTCCAAGCCCCTTCTTGGAGAAACCCAGTTCCCTGTCAGTCTCTTCGGTCCGTTTTTCCAAGATCTTCAGGGAATCTGATATTTTGAGGATGGTGGACCAGCTCTTGTTGGCAAAGGGATTGTCCACTTCTACAGTTCCTAGCCTATCTTGGTGTGGAACCTTACCTGTCTCGACTCCAGTGATTGTTCTTCCTGTGACAACTGAGCCTTCCGAGTTTTCGGTGCCGAGCATTCCAGTTTCAACTGTCTTGGTGCCGGTCAGACCTACTTCTCCAGTGACGAAAACAGCCTTGAAGTCATCGGCTCTCTCTGAACTATAGACCTCCCGGGATCACAGCTTAATTGCTGGTTCCAGGAGGCATGGTTCCACTCTGGTGTTGTCAGAGCCATCCATGCCTTTCAGGGCATCCGCACATGTTAGCTCGACACCAGCTTCGGAGGTGGCCTTCTCAGTGTGGGGTGGGACCATGGTTCGGAAGGAGTCTATTTCAGTTGAAGGCTCCCATTCCTTTATGGGAGGGCCTGCATTCCAAGCTATGAAGTAGGTCTTGTCTACTGCAGCCATACTATCTACACCACTTTACCTGGGCCAACAGCCTTGCCCTTCTCCTCACCCAGAGCTTCCTCCAGCCTCTACCCTGGGACAGCGGGCACCGATGCCTCTTGATCCAACCATACTGGTCATGTCCTCTGAAGATACCTCTCTCCGGCCCATCCCTCCGAAGAGGTACCCCCTGAAGGGGAAGTGCAAGAAGAAGAACTTAGACTCCCCTGAAGAGTCTTTCACTGAAGATACCGATTTCGATGAAGGGGAAAGCCCCCTAAAGTCACCCCTGGAAGATGGCTCCTTTTGGAGACATTCTAGAGATCCTGAAACAGAGGAGTGGCTGGACTTCCCTTCAGCCTTCCACAGAGGAATCAGTATACTTGGAGGCTTTCCATGCCTGAGCCTCTACCTCCTGGATCTCTCCACTCACTGATGATCTGATTAAATCGATTACACAGTGGGCATGGAAGATGCCTGATTCTATTGAGCCAATCCCAAAGAGACCAGACCGTATTTTGTCAGCTCATCAGGATCAGCAGTATTGGTCGAAAAAAATACAGGTAGATGCTATGGTGATAGCGGCAGCCACCAGAAAGGAACTTGCTGATGAAAGTCCTACTATCCATCCTAATAAAGAGTCTTAAGACAATGGATAGATTCTGGGAGTGTGTATATGCTTCATCGACCTTTGCAGTAAGGTCCTTGTATTACATGGCACATTTTCACAAGACTTCAACAAGTTCTGTTAAAAGAACTATCAGATACTCTGACAAGAGCAGTAGCTGAAGGGTTTAAAGAAAAGGTAACTTCTCAGCTGGCAACCCTGGAGTTTGTTTGTAACTTGTCCATGAGGCTTATTGTGCATGCAGCTGAAGGGGTGATGAGGACAGCAGGTTCGGGCAAAGCCATCAAGAGACATACCTGGGTGAGCTTATGTGAATTCCTGGAGCCATTTAAGTCTTCTTTCATCAATGCTCCATTTGATTAAACATCCCTTTTTGGCCCCAAAGTTAGACACCCTTGCCAGATGTGAGAAAGCTGGAAATACCCTTTATGCTGTGGCTATATGCTTTTTAAACTCCTCAGTAGGCTTACTCCATGAACCAGAGAAGTGGGAAGCTGTGGTTCAAGAAGTCCCAAGGCCCTTTCCATGATTTATGTGGCAGTGACTTTCCCCCGGGGCAGAGGGGGGAGTAATCATGGATGACGCCATGCACAAGGCAGAGGTGGCCTGCAAAATCAGGGTTCCAGGGATTCTTTCCCTGGTTACTCTTATAGGAAGCCCGATTGCCATTCTCTGGAGGCAGTCAGGAGACGATTATCCCTGCCCTGCTTGGGTCAAGATAACAACGGACAATTGGGTGCAGAGGATAATAACCAGAGGTTCCAATATCCCTTTCTCCGGAAAACCCAGAAAATTGAAGAAAATCCTAGATGTTCCACTCAATCACAGATGCAACAGTCTTGGCAATTCAAAAACTGCTCGACAAAAGCATCATCCAAGCAGTCCCACCAGACCAGATAGGATCCGGAGTTTATTTAAGATTCTTTTTACTGCCAAAGAAAACGGGACTGGAGACTGATTTTGGATCTCAGTCATTTGAACAAATCAGATGTTCTTCATGTTTCACTGTTGCAGTCATCACATTTGGGTTAGCCCTGCCAGGGTAGCCCTCGGCCAGCCCGAATACCAGAGGCTTAGTATTTCTGCGTCAGTTGCTGTCTCTTCAGGACTGACGTCAGGTCATCAGTAGTATAAAGTAAGGCAGCCGACACCATTATATCAGTCGAAAGCAGAAGCAGTTCGCACGAGTGCCGGTCAGCAGCTACCTGAGTTCCATCTTCCGAATTGAAGCTGAAGTCTTCTAAAGCTAAGTACCCCATTGGGGATCCTTTTTCTTGCACTACCTAATGTCAGAAAAAGTTAATTATTGTGTCCCCTGTGGAAAGCAAATACCACACCGAGACTTTCATTCTTACTGCATCACTTGCTTAGGCCCAGACCACAATGTCCCCCGCTGTCGCCTTACTGCTTTGTTCAGTGCCAGAACTATACGTCGGGCCCTAATTGTAGCTAGATATTTTCCCTTACAGTCCTCGCATTCCGATATAGCTTTGATAAGCCATCCGACAGCAGATCTTCCAAATAAAAAAACATAAAGATAAAGACAGAGACAGACCGCACAGGTCCAAACCTACCGACAATGCTTCCGTTAAGCTAGTCATCAGTTCTCCGGTCCTCAGTGTGGCCCTTTCGCAGCCACTGATGCCCGCTTCTGTGGATTCGCAGGCCGCTACCGAGACCCTTTCAGAGTCCGGTATGCCACAAAACTCTTCTTAGACTAAGGATCCTGCAGTCGTCTCTACCTTGGGTGGGTCTGGAGTCGCTGAGCAGACACCGGCTTCTGAGGAAGTCCTTCGCACTACCGATTTTCGACACAAACCGACGACTTCTTTCGCAACTACTTTTCTTTAGAAAACTACAGAGTTTCTTAGGCCCAGGTTACGAACCACACCCAAGAAACTGATGACCCAATCTCAGGCACCTACTTCCCTCAGTCTGAAATGCTTAAAATGGCAGAAGACCTTATCATGCTGATCATGAGAAGCCAGTCTACCCCTTCCAAAAGAAAAAGAGATCTGTCCCCTGTAGTTTTGTCTGAACAGGAGTCTGATGACTCTGATGCATCTGAGTATGAAGACATGCAACCCCTCTCTGCAAAGTAAAGGAGGAAAAGCCAAGGACAATTCGTATAGCTCCTGACTGGCCTTGCCAGCACTGGTACCCCTTGCTGCACAGCCTGTCCCCTCTGGCACCCTGGCATCTCCGTCAGATTCCAAACCTCCTGACCCAGAGGGAAGGAGAATTCATACATCCCCAACTGCAGACACTCAGTTTGGCAGCTTGACCTATTCCCTAACACCCGATCAATCTGCCAACCTTAGCAAACAGGTTCTAGATGTCATACGTGAGGCCAGACACCCTAGCAATAGGAAGTCTTATGCTGACAAATGGAAAAGGTTCTGCACCTGGATTCAGGCTAAGGGAACCAGTACGGCACAGCCCTCCCTCCCTCTCATCCTGGATTACTTAGCTGACCTGCTACACAGTGGACTCTCCTTTTCCTCTATTAAAATTCATGCCTCTGCTATCTCTGCTCATTTTCTCACTGAGCAGCCCCTTTTCTCACACCCTTTGATCAAACCGTTCCTAACAGGGGCTAGCAACTTGGTCACCCAGAAGAGCACCAACCCCAACTTGGGACCTTAACTTTGTGTTGGAAAAGCTCACCCCCCACCCCTTTCGAACACACCTCTTCAGCAGAAATAAAATTTCTCTCCTGGAAGACAGCTTTCCGTCTGGCCATCACTTCAGCCAGAAGGGTCTCTGAGCTGCATGCACTCATGGCTGTGGAACTCTTCATCATCTTCCATGCTGACAGAGTATCCCTCAGGACTAACCCATCCTTCATGCCCAAGATGGTGTCCAGTGTGGCTCTCAACCAATCCATTCATTTGCCCACCTTTTTCCCTAACCCACAGAACAAGGGGGAAAGGATCCTGCACTCTCTAGATGTGCACAGACAGCTCAGATTCTATCTAGACAGGACTAAATCTTTCAGGAAGTCTGATCAATTGCTGGTTAGCTTTGCTGCAGGGGCAGAGGGCAAAGCCATCTCCAAATGGGTAGCACACTGAATCCATTTCTGCTACAAACAACACAGAAAACCTCCCACCAAGGGGGTCAGGACTCACTCCACCAGAGCAGCCTCCACCTCTGCAGCTTTCTTCAGAGAAGTCGCCACCAGGGCATCTAGAGGCTGCCACCTGGACATCTGTTCACACCTTCATCAAACATTACCACCTGCCTATCTTCTCCAAATCCAGGGCAGGTTTTGTTTCTGTAGTCTTACAGGGCATCCTAACCAGCCCCTAGTTTCCTTGACTGCCTCCACCCTATTCCTCAGCTTTGGGAATCAACCCAAATGTGATGACTGCAACAGTGAAACACGAAGAACATAGTAAAGTTGTGTACACTTACCATAAATGTAGATGTTTGAGTGTATTCACTGTTGCAGTCGTGGTTTCCCTTCCTCCATCCTCCTCCTCTTTCTTCTCTTTCCTTACAAGGGACATGCTGGTATTTACTTTCTACTGGTGGGTTCTTCCGCCAGAACCTGCTGTCACTTGGGGGCTCCTGACAGGTTAGGGCAAGAAAAACTGATGTAATGGCATTGGCTGCCTTACTTTATACAACTGACGATCTGACGTCAGTCCTGAAGCGACAGCAGCCAACACAGAAATATTAAGCCTCTGGTATTTGGGCTGGTCAAAGGCTACCCTGGCAGGAATAACCCAAATGTGATGACTGCAACAGTGAATACATTCTAACATCTACATTTATGGTAAGTGTACACAATTGTACTTTCTACAAACCAAATTCCGGATGGTCACTTTTCAGTCTATATTTCCATTCTTAGAAAAAGATGATTGGATGTGTTCAGTAGATCTTCAAGACGTGTATTACCACATAAAAATGGACAAGTGATCCATAAGATTCCTGTGCTTCTGACTGAATGCCAGTCTTGATCAGTTCAGTGCCCTGCCCTTTGGTCTCACCACAGCCCCCAAGGTGTTCACCAAATGCATGGCAGTGGTAGCATCCCACTTCAGACTGCAAGGATTCCGTGTGCTTCCATACCTAGACGACTGGCTCCTCACTGCTGCCACCAGCTATATACTCTTACAGGCAAGAGACTACGTTCTTCAAACTATAAGCTATGAAAACTCCCATCTAGAGCCAACGCGACATCTGGAATTCATAGGAGCAATGCTAAACGCAAACACTGGCATCCTGTCTCTTCCCCAGAAAGACTTCCAAGAATAAGATTCCAAGTCCGTAAGATTATTTGCAGCAAAAAAGTGACTGCAAGGCTGCTGTTACAAACTCTAGAATCAGTGTTAGCCTCCATTACTCTACTTCCCTTTGCGAGCTATCACATGCGGATTCTTCAATAGCTGTTGACTTCCCAGTGGTAGTTACTGAATCAGCCAGTGTCCCATCTGGTATTAATCACCAACTTCTGCAACAGAGACTTGAGTTGGTGGCTTCACTCCAATGAAATTTTGTCAGGCAGACCCTTTGTCCCTCTTCAACCCCAAGCCGTAGTGACCACGAATACATCCCAGATAAGGTTGGGGTGCATTATCTGGAAATGACAGTCCAAGGTACTTGGTCCCAGCTAGAGGCCAATTTGCACATCAGTGTTCTAGAGGTGAGGGCAGTGCTCTTAGCTTTGCAGACATTCCAAGAAACCCTTCCCTTGGGACCGATTGCTATTCAAGCAGACAACATGTCAGTAGTCTTGTATATAAACAAACAAGGGGGAACCATATCTTGCCCTCTTTGTCGAGAAGCACTAAAAATATGGCAATGGGCTATTTCATTTGACCGCTTTCTAATTGCAGCACATATTCCGGGGAGCTCCAGCATCATTGCAGACAAATTGAGCAGGACCCTCCTAATGCCTCACAAGTGGTCTCAGTCTGTGGGTGGCGGAGGAAATATTTTGCCACTGGGGCCAGCCCTGCTGCGATTTCTTTGCATCTTCCCTGAACAACAAGTGCAGCAGCTACTTTGCAGTAATTCCCCCTCTGGGGGAGTCGCCAAGAGACGTTGTCCTTCATAATTGACCTCCTGGTCTATTGTATGCCCCCCCTCCCGATTCCTCTCATATCCCAGTTTCTATAGAAAGCCAACTGGTCGAAGAACAGAATAATTCTCTCTGACCCATTCTGACCTCATCAGCTGTGGATTCCCTTTCTTTGGCCTCATCTAATTGAGAAACCTTGGACACTGGACCCAGATCAAGACCTTTTGTCCCATCTGGACAGACTAGTTCATCCAAATCTTCAAAATCTCAAGCTCACTGCATGGCTTCTCCAGTTCCAATGACTGCCAGGCATTCTACTCTCACTTACTTAGTTCAAAGAATTGTTCTAGCCTCCCACAAACCTTCAACTAGAAGGTTGTACTTCAGCAAGTGGCGAAAATTTTCAAAATGGGCTTAATTTTCAGCACCAGTTGATAAGGTCCTGGAGTTTTTAATATTGCTTTTTGAAGCAAGAGCATCTGCCGCGACCATACCAATTTTCTACCAAAGGTAGTGTCCGAAACCAATATCAACCAGACTAATTCACCTTCCAGTTTTTTACCCCAGCTTCTCAAGCAAGGGTGAATATTGTCTACATTTACTTGATGTGCATAGACAATTGCATTTTTACCTTCACAGAACAAAGGAAATCAGAAAGTCTGACCAGCTGTTTGTTTCCTTCTCTTCGGCTACTGTGGGAAAACCTGTTTCTATAGTTACTCTATCTAAATGTCTTAGACTGTATAACTTTCATTTGTAACAAAAACAAAGTGCAACTGCCATGACCTGTTAAAGTACATTCAACAAGGGCATTAGCTGCTTCTGCAGTCTTTCATTCTAGAGCTTCTATTGGTGATATTTGTGCAGTGGTTACCTGGGCATCCCCTCATAACCTTTGTTACTCATTGCAAGCTAGATCTGGTCTCTAGGTGATGATCATCATTTGGCTCAATGGTGCTCAGGAATATTCTTCTGTGAGACCTTCCAGGATTTAGGTAGCTGGGGAGTCTCTCGCACCATCAAGGATTAAATGAAGATTGACATCATCAGGTAAAGAAGTTGTATCTTACTGTAACATTCCATCTTTGTTGTCGATCTTCACTTAACCTTGACATCTCTACCCTCCTTCCTCCTGTCCTTCAGTTTCTTGGTGGAATGGATATTTTCCAAAGATTGGCTTTCCCTTTTAGGAATACAGATATGGTCTCTGGTCTATTACTTCCTGCCTGTCACTATTTTATGCAAACTCGATCTGAGGTAATCCTGCGAGGAGCATCATGGTAAAACTTAGCTCAAAAGGAGGAAGCTACTACAAGATAGAGCAAAATCCTTGAAAGGTAAGACACCTTTGATCATTATAAGTAAAAAACTAAGAGCTCTCATAAAATCATCCAAGGCAAATTTTGAGAGAAAAATCGCCAAGGACTCAAAAGACAATCATAAGGCCTTCTTTAGCTATGTTAGAAACCTAGGAGGAAACTCCCAGATATGCTCAGAATTAGTTCAAAATGATGTGAAGATTACTGAACCTACACACATTGCCAACATACTGGCTGACAGGTTCAGTGCAAACTTCTCCCCCCCGAAAGGAGAGATATCTCTACCAGAGGATTGTAGGCCCCCAGACATCTCCAATGCCCAGGTGAGAACTGCTCTCTCCAAGGCAAAAAACACAGCACCCATGGGACCGGATGGTGTCCCCGGCTGTGTGCTCCACGAACTCAATGAGGAATTAAACCCGCAGTTAGGACAGCTGTTTAATCTTAGCCTCACCTCAGGATACGCACTCAAGGAGTGGAGCACGCGACTGTGGTCCCACTTCACAAGGGTGGTGCCTCCACCGACCCTGGAAATTACCGTCCCATTAGCTTGACAAGCCTTATCTGCAAAGCCATGGCGAGGATCATAATAGAACTCATAAATAAAGACATAGGGAACTTGCAGACTTTGGATCCAACCCAGTTTGGCTTTGTCAAAGGCAGATCATGCCTTTTAAACTTGGTTGACTTTTCGAGACAGTCACCAAGGCCATTGATGAGGAAAGGCAGTCCATACAGCCTACCTCGACCTGGCAAAGGCCTTGACACAATACCCCACTCAGGTATCATCGAAAAACTCATTAGCTTGAATGTAAACCCATACATCACAAGATGGGTTGCAAACTGGCTAAGTGACAGAACCCACAGGGTCAGAGTTGCTGGAGCCATGTCAGACTCAAAGCCTGTCACAAGTGGTGTCCCACAGGGCTCAGCCCTGGGTCCACTCTTGTTCGGCATCTACTTTTCTGAAGTACAAGCAAACACAGGAGGGTTATGGCTGACAAAGTTTGCAGATGACTGCAAACTGGGCGCCATAGTCGAAAACACATCTGACACAGATATCCTTCAGAAGGGCCTCACAGAAACGGTGCCAGAGCCATGGCCTAAAGTTAAACGCCAAGAAATGCATAGTCATACCCTTCGGAAAAACAAGGTTACCCCTAGCTACCATATAGGTGGCAATCCACTGAGCACAGAAGAAGTCATCAGGGATCTGGGGACCCAGGTTGACAGTAGCCTTTCGTTTGACACTCATGTTGCTAAAGTAGTAAGGAAAACCTTCTACATTGCCCACCTGATCATGAAGGGATTCACATCTAGATCAAGGGAGGTCATCGTCCCCCTGTACTCATCACTCATTAGACCTATGATTGAGTACAATGCCCCATTCAGAATGTATCTGACCCGACACCTGCAGCAGCTGGAAAGGCCCCAAAAGTTCCTCACCAAAAGGATAAAGGGTCTCAAAATATGTCTTTGCTGCCCGACTGAAAGAACTCCAGCTCTATTCAGTCTCATACCGCTTGCTCAGAGGTGACCTGTGCCTGACATATAAGGCCATGTCAAACCCAGATTTGATGAATATGCTTCACCTCAAAAATCTAGATCCCTCAGAACCACAAGGGTGGGAGACTTAAACCTTGACACGGTTATTAATAGAACGTGCTGGAGGGACAGATTCATCACCCAGAGACTCCCTATGCTGTGGAACAAAATCCCGGTACATGTGAGGCAGAGCACCTCGCTGGCCTTGTTCAAGAGGAATCTTGACCAATGGATGGGAGATCGCAGATATACCCCAGGGATTACTTCAGTGTCACTGCTTGACAGAGGCACAGCAAAATAATAGGCATAGTTTTATTCAAACTAAAGGGGTGGCGAAAGCCACATAACTATGGGCTAGGCTTATAAATGCCCTTGGGCAGATAGCCTAGTATGAACCTATGAACCTATAAGAATTTTGGAGAGCACTAGCTGGAATAACAGCTGAATCTGTTCCAATATACAGAACCAAACCCACAGTCAAGGATAAGTGAAGATCGACAACACAGATGGAGCATTATGGTAAAACATAACTACTTTTTTTCTCATTATGGGCTATGATTGTGAGAATTGGATTATAAGTGAGATTGTGCATCAGAAAATCAGTGCTTTTGAACTGTGAACTCCATAAACTACAAGAAGATCAAATCAGTTGATGCATGAGGAAATAAACCCAAGCTGTTCACCCAAACATCTAATAATAAAACTAAAACTCACCTTTGGCCACATAATGTGAAGACAGGCTTCAGACGAATCAATACTGATGCAGTGAAAGACCAAGAGCAAAAGAAAGGGAACAGCTGAGACTAAGACAGACAATGCCAAAGTAATGAATGAAAATTTTCAGGAATTTGAAGTAGCAATTGTTGACAGACAGGCTTGTTATGGCAAAGTCCTTGAGGTAATGAAGAGTTGGACGCCCAGGTAAAAGAAGCTATAAGGAGTTAACTTATAATTATTTTAACGTGAGAGAGGAGGAGTTGTTCTCTTGTAGTATTTTGAAAAGAAAAAAAAAAGAGCCAAAGATAAAATTGGTTGTGGCTTGAAGAAGAAAACTCTTAGCCTTAGTTAGGTAGTGGTAATCATTCCTAGAGGAGTTTGATATGAAATGTCAGATTTTATTGAACAGGATTTGAAGGGTAGTTCTGCTTTTGATAGAGGCAGTGGCAAACAGTGGGAGTCAAAGTTTTGCTGGAAGGATGTCCTTGCATGAAGCCACTCTGGCAGGAGGATGTAGAAATTAGGCAATCTTATTCACCCAGAAATGGAGGTAGCTAATACTGACCTGCAGTTTTTCAATGTGTACAAGTTAAGGGACTGGTGTAGCCAAATACCTTGATATCTGAAATAGGTGGTGGAATTGATGATTTTTTATCATAGTCTGTGATATGACGTGGTTGTGAGGATTTGGCTTATCTTTTTTTTTTTTTGCTAAACAACAGGGATTTAGATGTTTAGGGTTAAGTGTTTTTGAAGCAGAGCCAGTAGTGCAGTTGAAGTAGGTCTCTTAGAAGTTGTTTCAGTTGATTTCTAGGACAGGTCAGATCTATACATGGCCATATCAGCATACAAAAGCAATGGAAGTTGTTGTAGTTCTAGAGGGTATTTATTAATGAAAACTAAGAATGGAACTGGGGCAAGAATAAAACCTTTTGAGACTGCTGAGTGTATGTAGGCAGTATCAGAAAGCACAGTTCCTATCTTTATCCTGAGGGATTTGTTGGGGATGGAGATCTTTGAACCAGTTGGTGGATCCATTGCCTAAGGTATATAAGCCTGTGTCTTTTTTATAGATATATGGTCTGACGAAGCCTATTTAGTGAAAGCGCTTACCGAGCTCTACAAATAAAAGTTCTTTAATTATATTTTCATTGCGTTCAGCAGCATTTATTGAGAAGACTACAATACTCTCTTTCATTTCTGGAACATTTCCTAAACGGCTGTGGGGTGCTCCTGTTGATGTACTTTGTTTTAGTTATGATGTTTCTTGTGCATTCACTTCTGCTGCTGCTTACTTTAAAGTATTTTTTTCAGGATACTTTTAACATTGTTACCTGATCTCTTCTGTCTTTGTGAAGCATTAGTGCCTAGACTTGACCTCCTACATATGAGACCTTATTTTGAAAGGGATGTCGTAAATGGAATTTCACTTAATCCAGGCATTGCTGCCACTCATCAGTATGCAAATGCTGTTTGGTAGAATTGCAAACTTGTACTGATGAAGAATATTGTAAAAGGGATAAAAGAACTTGAATAGAGATCTTTAGAAAAAGGGACTGAGCAAGTTACATAGAATTAGAATTTGTAGGAACAATACATGGAGAATGATGTTGAGGTGGAGGAGTGAGGTTTAATGGAAGGCAGGAACTGAGTGATGTAATGAACTGAAAAACAGTTGTAAAGAAAGAAAACATAATGTAGAGTGTGTGTAAAAGGAAAAAATATGGTTTTCTTTTCTATTAATGTATGCTTGCCTATGCCTATGTCTTAGGTGATACTTTAGTAATGGTGTTAACGTATGGGAGCAGTAGGTTGACAGTGACAGCTCAGTTTTGTACTATTTGTTTATTTCAACTGCTGATACCTTTACTAGTTATTTCTGTTTAGTTTCAGTTATCATTTAGTCAGAGATAGGTGTCAGCCTAGCTAGATTGTAGTTAGCCTCTTTGATGAAATTCTGTTCAGTAATTTTTGTTTGAATTTCCTTGTACAAGGGTATATATTTTTTGTATATTTAATTATCTCTCTTTACATAATTGTAATATTTTTTCAACTGTAAAAGTGTGTGGCTGGCTGATTATTAAAATGTATAAGGGCAATTGCTCAGAACTGGTAAAAAAAACTCTTAGTGTCTGTCTTTTGAAGTGGGACTGCGTTGTTACAGCTGCCATAAACTAATACGATATGGTTAGCTTATTTTAAAAGCTTTAAGTAATTGTGACCTTCGAGTGACAGACTGGTCTGGCTAGTATCAGAGTGGGACCATAGAAGCAGGAGGGAGTGTGGGATGATAATGTATTATTATTAACCCCTCCTGGTGGTCTTTGTGTGCATATGAATGTGAAGTAGTACAAGACAGATGCTGCATGATCATACTTCTTTACATTCGTGCAGTTTGAAGTATATGTGGATGTCGTAGGTGTCAGTCTTAATGGCCCAAGGCAGCAGTGCATATTTGCTGTATGATCTTAAGACTGATATCTGATGTTGAGTACCTGACACACATTTTCTTTCTGAGGCCTCTGGTAGGAAAGAAATGTAGGGGAATTTTCCTCCTTTTTTGTTTAGTGGATATGTAGCCATACATGCAGATTGTCATCCAGAATAGTGGTTTGGGATGAGGAAGGGACAGATAGGAGTTAAGATATGTGTGTGCGCCCGCATGTATGTGTAATAGCTAGATGGATAGACATGGGTACAGTCTGAAACACTGAACGCTAATATGAGTGAACATTTTTTCAAGCTATAAATAATAGTGAACGCTCATATGCGTGGACATTGTTGTCAGTGGAGTTTTTGCCTCCATCATTTTGTATGGGATCATAGTGCTTCAGAGTAAGGGAATTTGCCCTTACCTCACCATTGTAAGATCTTGGAGTTGGTGTTATATAATTAGCAATGGGTGTGGGGTGTGCAGGGGAGCTTGCTCCCATTCAAAAAAATATTTTTTTGTTGTTTTTGATAATTTTAGATTCAATCTAAAATGATCATTCTTTTGATGGTCAACGTTTTGAATGTTCTGTGTTTGACGATATATATTTAAAAGTATGCCTAACACCATGTGGCTGTATGTTGTGCCTATTCAGTGAGGCACTTCTAAGGGTTACTATAATAGTTAAAACAAACAGGCTTGACAGTAACAGTTAACATTAGCTATTCTTGTTCCTTTTCCTTTACAAGAACGAATTTAAGTGCAGTATCTTCTAAATGGCTGAGAAAATAATAAAATGTTTCAGACTTAAAATAGAATGTTATATATTTTCTATTAAACATTGCAGTGAGCACTTATGTCTTTGTTGGTAAGACAAATTATTATTGAAATGTTTGATCTCTTCTTAATTTTTTGGAATCATTTGATATCCTTTTAAAATCCTTGTATTTGTATGCCGAATGCCTTATGTTTTTTTTTCCCAGATTTAAACAAACATCTTCCCTGTAAATTACCTCTTGCCTTTGAAAAGGAGAGTATTCATAATCCTGAGTTGTTTTGTTATCTCTTGCCATTTCTTTTTGTTATTTTTTATTTAATAAAGGAGAAAATGTTCTGTTCTGCTGGTAAAATATTAACAGCCAGTTTAAGAAAAAAGAAAACACATTTGTTTTATTTTTGGCATCTTGAATTTGGTTTTAAAAAAAGAAAGCTCATAACACACTGATTTTTTTTTTTTGTCATTATGAGTTTTGTTTAAGAAAGAAAAAAGATCTACTGAGCATGATTGTTAAACATAATACACAGAATGTTTTTGTTAGATATTTACTGATGGCAAAATGTATGCTTCATTAAGCTTTTGAGGAGAAATCCAGAAAGACGACTTGGAGCCAGTGAGAGAGATGCAGAAGATGTGAAGAAGCACCCATTCTTTAGAGTAAGTTCAAAGCAACAACTAGTCTGATTGTAGTAATCTTCTTGTCCCAAGAGATGTGTAACTATACATATTTTGTCAGGTAATTACAAAAAATGTGAAGCTGTTACATTTTTAATTGCATTGTAGCAATGTGTTCGTAATTGTACTACACACTTTCTGTAAAGCACATTTTCTCATGATTTGCTAAATTTCTCATCCCTAAGTTCCACTTTTGTCATCTGCTGATGTTCTTCGTGTTTCACTGTTACAGTCATCACATTTGGGTTATCCCTGCCAGGGCAGCCGTCGGCTGGTCTAAATACCAGAGGCTTAGTATTTATGCGTTGGTTGCTGTCGCTTCAAGACTGATGTCAGGTTGTCAGTAAAGTAAGGCAGCCAATGCCATTACATCAGTCTTTCTTGCCATGGAGCCCGAAGCAGTAGCAGTTTGCACGATTGCCAGTCGGCCGCTACCTGATTGAAGTTGAAGTCTTCTAAAGCGAAGTACCCCGTTGGGGATCCTTTTTTCTTGCACTAACCGATGTCTGAAAAAGTTAATAATTGTCTCACCTGTGGAAAGCAAATACCACACCAAGACTTTCATTCTTACTGCATCACTTGTTTAGGCCCAGACTGTGACGTCGCCCGTTGTCGCTTCTGTGCTTTGTTCAGCGTCAAAACTATCCATCGTTGGGCCCTTATTGTAGCTAGATACTTCCTCTTACAGTCCTCGAATTACAATATGGCTTCAGTAAGCCATCCAACAGCAGATCTTCCGAAAAAAAGTAAAGATAAAGACTGAGACGGACCGCACAGGTCCAAACCTACCAACGACGCTTCCATTAAGCTAGTCGTCAGTTTTCCGGTCCTCAGTGAGGTGCTTTCACAGACCCTGATGCCCGCTTCTGTGGATTCACAGGCCACTACCGAGACCCATTCAGAGTCCGGTATGCCTCAAAACTCTTCTTCGACTAAGGATCCTGCAGTCGCCTCTACCTTGGATGGGTCCGGGGCCGCTGAGCAGGCACCGGCTTCTGAGGAAGTGCTTCACACTACAGATTCTCGACACAAACCAACGTCTTCTTTTGCGACTACCGTTCTTTCAAAAACGACCGAGTTTCTTCCCTGGTGGTGTAGTGATTAGGATTTGGTGCTCTCACTGCCGTTGCCTGGGTTCATTTCCCGGTCAGGGAACCAAGAGACTTAGGGAATTCTTAGATCTTCCCCAGCACAGACCCTTGGCCACCCCCCCCCCTGTCCCGGATGTTGTGGAGGATGTTTTCCTGGAATCCAGCTTGACTCCCGACACCCTTCCTCCTGCACCCAGAAAACCAGACAAGTACTATAGAGTCCCTGGCTCACAAATTTCTTTTTAAAAATCCTATTGCTGACCCTGAGGTAATTTCTCAAGGGGCTAAATGGATTAAAGCAACCTCTGCTAAGAATCTCACCCCCTCGGATAGGAATTCCCGAGTACTAGACAGATGGGGTAAAAAAGTATACACCTCAGCTACTCTTCCTTTCAGGGCACTAAGTTGTCAGTTCCATATGCTAAAATTTCAGCAACGTTCCCTGGAACTCCTCAAACAAAAAATGTCTTCCTTTCCTGCTTGTGCAGAATCTTAAGAGTTAAAAGAGTTAATGCATTCTGCAAGTCAAGTAACTAAACACACCTTGCACTGTGGTTTTGATGCCCTAGAAGCTTCTGCAAGGCAGCAGTCACTGGATCTGTCATTAGAAGGCATGCATGGCTTAAGGAACAGCCCCTGACAGATCATGTCAAATCTAAATTGTTGGATGCCCCCTTGCACAAAGGCAACTTATTTGGCACTAAGGCAGAAGAGGTCTTAAAAAAGGTGTAAGAAAAAGCAAAATCTATGCAGACAATTAAGGATTTATTACAGGTCCAGCAGGCATTGTCCCACCAAGCACTGGTCCATTCCTGCTCCCACTAAGCCAGTCCAGCCCAGGCCCCAGGGAACCAGACCCCCCAGACAGCAGCCACAGGGAATGCAGAGATCGAAGCAGTAGACTACCTCCACTTCAAAACCAGGGAGCTCTAAGCCACCACCTTCTTATGGTAAGAACTCACAATGACTCACCTCCCCCACCCCCTCCCTCTGCCCACCTTCACTTACCCCTAGGAGGAAAACTCTCCTTTCACGCAAGCACCTGGGCCACCATTACCAACGATCACTGGGTTCTTAACGTAGTGTCTCAGGGATACAAATTTTCCTTCCGCACCCTTCCAACCCCAAAAGGGTTCCCAGATCTGCCTCCAAACTAGTGGGCAGAGGCTCAAAAGCAAATGCTTTCCCTGCTTTCTATGAAGGCAGTAGAGCACATTCCTGAAGAACAGATAAGCCAAGGTTTCTACTCCAGACTTTTACTGGTGCCCAGAAAAGAGGGCACCTGGCACCCCATCCTCAATCTATCCATTCTAATCACCTTCTTGGTGATCCCAAAATTCAAAATGCTCACCCTCCAGCAGCTGCTACCCCTGCTCTCCAAGGAAGCTTGGCTAGCCACCCTAGATTTAAAAGAGGCCTACCTCCACATTCCTATCAGGGAATCATGCAGGAAATATCTCAGGATCTCAACACTTTCAGTTCTCTGAACTTCCCTTTGGCTTATCTACTGCTCCCAGAGTATTCACAAAATGTTTGGCTCTGGCCATTGCCTTTTGCAGACAAAGGAATATCCAGATTTACCCATATTTAGACAACTGCCTAATTCAGGCAGACAGTCAGGAAAAGCTGCTCAAGCACCTGGCCTTTGTAAAGACCCTACTAACCTCCCTAGGATACACAATCAATGAAAAGAAATCCAAACAGGTGCCCACCCAAAGGATTATCTTCCTGGGAGCACATCTGTACACAGCATCCCAGATGGCATTCCTTACACTAGAAAAACAAATTTTCCTGACAGCCTACTTCTCTGAACTAGCCACCAGACCCCAGTTATCTGCAAGGAAGATCCTGCAAGCTCTGGGGTTCATGGCATCTTGCATACTACTCATTCTGTATGCCAGACTGCATATGAGGAAACTTCACTGGTACCTAAAAAGCCTTTGGTGTCAACACTCTCAAGACCTGGAGACTCTTTTACCTGTAATTCCTTGCCTCAGAAAAGATTTTCTTTGGTGGGCAACAGCATGCTCCCACAACAAGGGACTACCTTTCTCACCACCCTTGCCACCCAGACCCTCACCACAAATGCATCAAACTATGCTTGGGGTGCACACCTGGATGGCAGGTGCATACAGGGCCAATGGAGCCCACAGCAAATCCCTCTGCACATCAGCCAAAAAAGAGATGATGGCTGTCCAGCATGCCTTGATAGCTTTCAAACCCCTTCTCTCCCCAGGGGCTCACCTGATCAAAACAGACAACACCACTGTGATGTAGTGTAGCAACAAGCAGGGGAGGGACTCCCTCCTACCCTCTGTGCAGGCTGGCCATGACCCTTTGGCAGACAGCCTCTGCCATGCAGCTGCACCTTTTAGCACAATTCCTACCAGGTGTTGTCAACTCTCTGGCAGACCAATTAAACAGAAGTCTTCTGGACCTACACGAGTGGCAGCTCAACAGAAGAACATTCACCCTAATAACTCATAAATGGGACACCCCGAAGGTTGACCTCTTTGCCGCCCACACCAACCATCAGCTCAGCAAATTCTGCAACAGGGAGCATCACTGCATGGCTTGGAAAGTGCATATCCTGTCCTTCCCCTGGGTAAGTCTATCGGTCTGTGCCTTTCCTCCACTACTTCTCATCCCCAGAGTACTGCTCAAAATAAAGGAGTTAAAACCGAGGACAATTCTTATATCTCCAGACTGGCCTCGCCAGCACTGGTACCCCTTGCTGTGCATCCTGTCCCCACTGCCACCATGGCATCTTCCTCAGATTCCAAACCTCCTGACCCAGAGGGAAGGGGAATTCATGTATCCCCAATTGCAGACACTCAGTTTGGCAGCTTGGTTTATTAACCCCGGATCAATCCACCAACCTCAGTAAACAGGTTCTAAATGTTATACGTGAGGCTAGACACTCTAGCACTAGAAAGTCTTATACTGACAAATGAAAAGGTTCTGCACCCGGATCCAGGCTAAGGGAGCCAGTATGGCACAGCTCTCCCTCCCTCTCATCCTGGATTACTTATCTGACCTACTACACAGTGGCCTCTCTTTCCCCTCTATAAACATTCATGCCTCTGCTATCTCTGCTCATTTCCCTACTGAGCATCCCCTTTTCTCACACCCTTTGATCAAACCCTAAGAGGGGCTAGCAACTTGAGGCCACCCAGAAGAGCACCAACCCCAGCTTGGGACCTTAACTTTGTTTTGGAAAAGCTCACCCTGCCCCCTTTTGAACCAGCTTCTTCTGCAGAGCTAAAATTTCTCTCCTGGAAGACAGCTTTCCATCTGGCCATCACTTCAGCCAGAAGAGTGTCCAAGCTGCAAGCGTTCATGGCTGTGGAACCCTTCATCATCTTCCATGCTGACAGGGTATCCCTCAGAACTAACCCATCCTTCATGTCCAAGGTGGTGTCCAGTGTGGCTCTCAACCAATCCATTCATTTGCCCACCTTTTTTCCTAATCCCCAGAACAAGGGGTAAAGGATCTTGCACTCACTAGATGTGCACAGACAGCTCAGATTCTATCTAGACAGGACTAAATCCTTCGGAAAGTCTGATCAATTGCTGGTTAGCTTTGCTACAGGGGCAGAAGGCAAAGCCATCTCCAAACAAACAATTTCCAAATGGATAGCACACTGCATCCATTTCTGCTACAAACAACATGGAAAGCCTTCCCCCAAGGGGGGGGGGGGGGTCGGGACTCTACAGCTTTCCTCAGAGGAGTCCCCACCATGGACATCCTGTTTACACTTTTACCAAACATTACCACCTGCCTCTCTTCTCCAAATCCAGGGCGGGGTTTGCTGTTTGCTGTTGCAGTCTTGCAGGGCATCCTAGCCAGCCCCTAGTTTCCTTGACTGCCTCCACCCATTTCCTCAACTTTGGGAATCAACCCAAATGTGATGACTGCAACAGTGAAACACGAATAACATAGTACAGTTGTGCACACTTGCCATAAATGTAATGTTCAACTGTATTCACTGTTGCAGTCCTGGTTTCCCTCCCTCCAGCCCCCTTTCTTCTCTTTCCTTACAAGGGACATATTGGGATTTATTTTCTACTGGTAGGGTTCTTCCACCAGAGCCTGGCTCTTACTTGAGGGCTCCTGACAGGTTAGGGCAAGAAAAGTGATGTAATGGCATCGGCTGCCTTACTTTATACTACTGACGACCTGACGTCAGTCATGAAGCGACTGCAACCGATGCAGAAGTACTAAGCCTCTGGTATTCGGGCCGGCCGAGGGCTACCCTGCCAGTGATAACCCAAATGTGATGACTGCAACAGTGAATACAGTCGAACATCTACATTTATGATGTGTACACAACTGTAATTTTTCATAGTCTATACCTCTTCCTCTCTTTATGCCGGCCATTATCTTTTTTTTGCCCATTTCTGATCATCATGGAGTGTAGGTTTTCCAAAAGGGGCTAGAAGGCCATATTCAGAACTGTACTCCTTTTTGTATGACTAGGATCATTTGAATTCTTTGATGCATTGTTCTTCCAATTCCCTTCAAACTTTTTGGTTGTGCAGACTCAATGTATGAGCACCTTCTCTGTGCCTATTGTCATAATTCATCTGTTTTGGGTTTTTTTGTCAAATAAACCAGCTTTCTGATGAGTTGTTTCCATTACCTTTTAAAGTAGTGATCCTCTTCCCTTTTTATGTATTGTACTGCCATTTTGCACATCTTTTTTTTCTTTTTTGCATTTTTTTCCCTACCCTGCATTTGAGATTATCAGGTTCCCTATTCTCCACTTGCTTCATTATCTCATTTGCTCATCTGAGAAAATAAGAGCCTTACAGCCCATTCATTCTCACCAGGACAGGAGCTGAGCATCGGAGTATGGTGAGGCTAGGAGGTTTTGTAGAAGACTGCCCCCCCCTCCCCCTTTTGAAATCAACACTTCCGTGGGACCTCTGGTCTCTACTTGAGATTTTACAGTGCTACTAAGCACCTGGACAATGTACTCCACCCTCTCTATGTCCCAAAGATCAGTGAGTTGACAAAGCTTCTTCACCCCTTCCTTCCTCAAAGCCAACTTCATACGGTGCCTGAGACACTATTCCAGCTTGGATCATCTGGGCTCTAGTCAGGATTTAATCCCATGTCTAGCTGCTTGTACTCTGCAAGCCCATTAGTCTCTATTTCTGTTTGATGTAAAATTACAAGCTAATGTGTGATTTACCATGGGCTTCACAAAGTGAACACTCCGTTATCCCATTTTTTTTTACTTCTGTTTTAACTGTCTCTCACATTTTGTCTGGTCTTCTGCTTAATGACCACACACTCTGTCATTTGCACCTTTACAAATATTTGAGTTTTAGGTCTAGAATTACATATTGCATCCCTGAAGATAGTCAGTTGTACTGCTTCAGATCTTTTCAGAATGTAAACAATTTGAGAGTTAATGTTTCCTGTCCTTTCCCAGCTTGGATTCTGTAGATTAAAATGTTTGCTGTTTTTGACCAGTAATGCCCTCAGCTGTGTTTGTCTTTACTTTAATGCTTTATTTGCTTCATAAAATGCCATTTCTTGTCTGGCAGTTGCACTTCCAAATTCTTCTTGCCTTATTGCTTAGATTCCTCTGAGCATTTAGCACTTTCCAGCAGTGGCAAACTGCTCTCATTGTCAAACCTGTTAAGCTGACTTACTTGTGCACACTTTAGTTACAACATTTAGGTTTGTTAGCACTTCTGTTAGCAGTGACTTAACGTTTCTTTTTTTTTAATTTTTGTAGACTGTTGATTGGAACGCTCTGTTAGCAAAAAAAGTAAAGCCACCATTTGTGCCCACAATTAGAGGACGAGAAGATGTTAGCAATTTTGATGAAGAATTTACATCAGAAATGCCTATTCTCACACCACCACGGGAGCCAAGGGTTCTTTCTGATGAGGAACAATGTATGTTTGCCGATTTTGATTACATAGCAGATTGGTGCTGACACCTCAGTGAAGACTTAAAAAAAAATTATGGTTCATTCACGGTGTGACAGCTCAAGAAGAATAGTACCTGTTCACTTGCACGTTGTGCCATCATCAACCTCTGCTTTAATTTCATGAAGATTTTTATTGAAATTTTAAAGGACCTCTTATGAGAAGTGGCCTAAATCAACATGGCTGTTTTTACCAGGACAATAGAAATGATTTCTCTGGGATTTGAATAAATTCAACATTGATCTTGGATTATTGCTGGTATCTGTAATACCTGGACCATTTGGACTCTTCACTGTGTTCTCCTGTCTGTCTGACAGTTCTAACAACTGCCTTATCTGGGGAAAGAAAATGACTGTATTCCCAGTCCTAAACTACAGGAAAGATTTTTCTTCATTATCTCTTGTCTTCATATGGATTTTAGATTATGGACTCAGCACTGCAACATAATGCCACCATTTTTAAGGTGGATGTACATGACTGCTGATAGTTTATAAAATAATCACTGTGAGAAACGCCAAAAATACACATATGAAAAGAATACCCTACCATACTCTTTTTATCTTGGCATTGAATTTTATGATCTGGAGGTGTGGTACTGTTGCCTTCCTTTTTAACGTATTTATTAATGAAGAATTTAAAGCCTTAACTTTGTGAAATGGCAGTAGAGGTGCTTCCATATACAAATGAGACAGGTGTGCAAAGCCACTTGCCAAATAGCCATCTCCTTCAAGCGTTTTAATTTGCAGTTAAATGTATACCAGCAAGTACATATTTAGCAGTGGAAAACTAGAACTTGCAGACACTTAATCAAAAAAAATTCTGTCCATTATGACCCTTGTACATTATTTTTGTGTGGCTTTGCTCAATATTCTGGCAAGACAAATAAATACACTGACAGATTTTTATTGGGCCCCTATACTCTCTTTCTAGTATCATTTTGTGCCTCCTATTATACCGCCGTATCGTTCTAGTACCGTACATGCTATAATACAGAGCTGTACTGAATTTTTTTGTCAGATAATTAATTTCACCTTTGTTTTCAAGCAGTGGCATTGTGGAGGAGTCCTTAGAGGAGGAAGATTTTATTATTATTTTGAGCCACTGCCTTCCATAATCTGTTTATTGACATTAAAATGATAAATGCTGTTTGCAAGAGGAATGTAACATATTGACAGAAAATGTGTATTTTATTGGCAGCCAGTAAGGCGAAGCATGATGTACCTCAGAAAAAATAATCTCAGATAGTACCTTGAACTGAGAAAATTATTTATAAAAATTATATTTATGTGTTACCCATATTGTGGTTTCATGTTATATTTTTGTGGTTTCATTGTTATATTTTTTCCATTTGATTCAGAAAATGCTATTTTGGCAAAATGCCATCCTCATTCACTGAAGATTGTTTTCTCTTTTTGAAAAAAAAAATTTCTGAGTTAGTTATGAACATGCATGTAGAATAGCAAATTATCTCCAGAAGATTTTTGAGGTACCACATGGTTCATCTCTCCAAATTTCAGAATCATTTTTAATGCCACATACAGATATATCAACACATAAGGGTTAGGTTCAGCATCAAACTGACAAATCAGCATCTCACTTTTTAAACTGTACATATTTTTTAGTGTCAGTAAATCTCTAAAATGTTAGAGAGCAGGGTATATACAGATTTAATCTAAAAAGCACTAATGATATAAATGTATATTTTAAATACCATCTTTTAGTCTGATAAACTGATTGTAAATATGTTACATAGCTTACAGTGACTGTTTAAGCACTTTGTAAGTAAAATTGGCAATTTAGAACTATTCACATATAGTTATGAAGTTGCACATACTCTTACCAGTCTAAAATTGTGTCCACAGTCACTGAAAGATGTGTGCTGAGATTAAAGCTTCAGCTTCTAGATTTGTGACATTTTAGCTGGTACTTTATAAATTAGAAGTATTTATACAGACTTTGTTTCATTGTTATTCTTACCTTATTGTATATGATGGACTTGTTGATGAATATCTTCTTGTACAGATAAAAATTCAGTGAAGGCTTATTATTTGTTTGCTTCATTCTGTTCATATTTAGCAATGTTCACACCTTGTTTGCAATTGTTGTGTCTTCTGTTTACAAAACCTTTGCAGATACGTAACCACTTGTTTGCAGACTGTGCCACATATAGTTTTAATGACATACCTACTTACAACTTCATAATAACTATAACACTTCCCTCTGAAATGAGCACAGAAGGACTTGCATAGTATGACTATGCTGCAGCTGTCAGTTGAGAATTTTCCTATTGTGGATTGTGGTTATCTGAAGTGACTGACACCTGTTATATATTGATTGTGTTGTATGTCTTAGTTTCCTTTTTAAACAGATGTTGTCTGGACCGTGCTAAGGTAAACTTTGCCAAACTTTTGCCTGTTCCATGCAAGATTTGAGCATTCTAGCTACATTGTCATCTGAATGTATTACCAAAACAAAAATCTCTGCCTTCTTAAGCCCATAGCCAGTTGTGTAGTACAGCAAATGATTACAAGATTTTCCACTAAAATGTTATATTCTAAACTGGATTTAAGCTAATTTGTCATGAAGGAGCAAACTCTTCAGAATGCTTTTCATTAGGTTTGCTCCCTACAAGTTGGTGCTTTCCCAGATTTTATAATGGAAGAGGAAAATGCAACATGAATAAACTGGCTAGTTGTTGTTTGTCTTTCGGCTTTTCCCGTTAAGGGGTCGCCACAGCGGAACTCCGGTCCGCTAATGATTGGCAGTAGATTTTTATGAAATGCCGAGGTGCCAGCTCAACGCCCAAGCTTCAACGAAGGCACACCCATTTACGCACGCATGTCTTTCGAATGCTACCCAACCGCGGGGAGGACATGCAGACTCCACACAGAAGGCACTCCCAAGCCCAGCCGAGAATCGAACGGGAGAACCTCTTGCTGTGAGTAACAACACTACCGCCGTACCACCGCAGCATCCAATGAATAAACTGGCTAGTATTGACTGTAAAGTGGATCACAACCTTTTAATATCCACAGTTCCACTAGTGCAGAAGTACTAGAAACATTTGCATATACAGAAACACATACAATATTCAAACTGGTTTCGGTAGAAACACCTTCATCAGTGAATATACAACCACAAATTTAACTTTCATTTTATAAGTACCCATCTTCAAAGCTGCATTATAATTGGAAGATTACAAATGCTCATTAAGACCCGGAGCAAATAAGCAACCTAACTTAATAATCCAGCTATTTTCTTTCCTGTTTAAAATAATTTGCCAACCAATTTTATTTCTCATGTCTCTCTCAGTTTTATAAAATGTGCTATAGGGTGCTTGATGGGATGTTTCTAAAAGGCACTGGACAATCCTTTATTTCTCATATCATTGATATGTTCTGAAATAGGTATCCTGAGTAGACGCAGAGTTTGTCCTACATAAAAACCAGAACCATGAGCATGTTGCTAAATAAATAATCCAATCAGAACTACAGTTGCCTACAAACTTGATTTCACATGCCTTAGGAGTATTTCTACTGGTAAACTGCTTCAACCTCAGGACATATTTACACAAAGAGCAGTGACCACACAGGCTGCAACCTACCAGTAACCCTGCATCTATCATTTGATGTGTAAAATCAGAGCAAACTTTGTTCTTTCTTTTATACTGGTTAAAAAAAAACACCCAACATTTTACTCTACAAAATGAAAATCGACATCTGGAGGTTAATATGTTACATAACCTATCATCAGAAAGTAGAATGTCCCAATATTTATGTATGACATCCATAAAGTTGAAAGTATTCCTGCCATAACTAGTAATCAGTCTAATAGTCTGATTCCTTCCTTGGTTTCCTATACTGACGTAAGCAAAGATGACCTATTCTGATTGGAATCCCAGTTACTGGTTTCAGTAATATGTTTCCTTTTATGACCACATTGACAAAACCTATTGACCAAATCCTGCTGCTGTGAACATAATTCTGATTAGAGGGACAGGTACGACATGTACGTAAAAGTTGTGACTTGTGGATATTCCAAATAATGTGTCTTGGATGAGGGTAAGGCAGTCCACACAGCCTATCTGGACCTCGCCAAGGCCTATGACACCATCCCCCACTCTGGAATCATGGATAAACTTACTAAGCTGGGCATTAATCCCTATGTCACTCGATGGGTTGCCAACTGGCTTACTGACAGAACCCACACTGTAAAAGTAGCTGACTCCAAATCCAGCTCCAGACAAGTGGAGTACCTCAGGGTTCAGTCCTGGGACCTCTGTTGTTTGGCATCTACTTCTCTGAAGTACAGGCCAACACTAAGGGACTCTGGCTAACAAAGTTCACAGATGACTGCAAACTGGGAGCCATTATTGAATCCCTAAATGATGTCGATACTCTACAAAATGGCCTTTCAGAAACAGATGCTTGGTGCTAGTGCCATGGGCTCAAGCTCAATGCCAAGAAATGCATAGTTATCCCCTTTGGGAAAAAACATGTATCTGTGAATTACCACATAGGTTGCAGTACACTAAACACTGAAAGTGTGATGAGAGACTTGGGGACACAGGCGGACAGTGGTCTCACCTTCAGTAACCACATCGCCGCAACAGTCAGGAAATCCTTCTATGTGGCACACCTCATCACTAAGGGCTTTTCATCCAGAAAAAAGGAGGTCATTGTCCCACTGTACTCATCCCTCATTAGACCCATCATAGAATACAATGCCCCATTTGGTATGTACCTCTCAAGACATCTGCAACAACTGGAAAGGCCGCAGAAATACCTCACTAAAAGAGTCATAGGCCTAAAGCAGATGCCCTATGCTGACCATCTTAGAAAACTCCAGCTATACTGTGTCGCATGTTGTCTACTCTGAGGCGATCTCTGCTTAACATACAAGGCCATGTCAAACCCAGAGCTGTTGGACATGCTACACTTAAAGAAATCCCAATCCCTCAGAGCCACACGCTCCAGGGAGCTAAACCTTGTCATTACAATAAAGAAAAAACATGTTGGAGGGATAGGTTCCTGACCCAGAGACTCCCCAGACTGGAATAGACTGCCCATACATGTCAAGCAGAGCACCTCTTTGGCCCTCTTCAAAAGGAACCTTGATGATTGGATGGGAGAAAGGAAATTCACCCCAGGGATCACGTCAGTTGCCCTGCTAGACAGGGGTCCAGGGAAGTAAATAGTTTGGGGAAAAATAGCCAGGGAATTGTTATGGCTAGGCTTCTATAGGCCCTAGGGCCGATAGCCTAGTACCAGCCTATGAACTACTTGCGTGCAACAAGGTGTTAAACTGTGAATGTTTTCGAAAAATGTTACTGTTCAAGATGCCATCACTATTATGTGAAATTTGGACATCCAAAAAAGTAATATTGCTAATGTCAAAATGTAAAGTGAAATGTTGTCCAAATACTCGACAAAGTCATACAGATAAACAGTGTCAGACCTCCACACAATCCAGCAATTGTCCAGATAACTATGCCAGATGCCAGTCTCATCCAAAAACACATTGAGTGATGTGATGTATTGTTCCTCCAGATACCCCATGAAAAGATCCGCATAGATTTTGCACCCATCGCTGTCCCTTTAACCTGCAAGTAACATTCACCATTAAAATATAACACATTCTTTGTTAGAATCTGTTCAGTAAGACACAAAAGAAAAGTATTGAACCCCAGAGTATATAATACTGTTAGTCAAACTGTTGTGTCCTGTTTGATGGTACCTGATACCCAACCTCAGTATCTATACCTACTGCCAATGATACACAACGTGGGTATAAATACTGAGGGTTGTACTTTTCTGGATGTCCAAATTTCACATAATAGTTATGGCATCTTGAAGTAATGTTTTTCGAAAACATTCACAGTTTAACACCTTGTTGCACACAATTAGTTTTCATCCAGAACACATTATTTGGAATATCCCCAAGTCACAATTTTTATGTACATGTGATACAAGTCCCAGTGCTTCAGTCCAGTCACTATTAGGAAGTATAGATGAAAGCTTTAGGTCTACCTCAGCAGTTTGAAGATGGTGGCTGTTTAAGGGGCCCAGGACTTGGACCATGAGAGGGATCTTTTTTTTCCAAACATCTTTATTAAATTTACACATATAACAAAGGCAATATTACATTTATATAAATGAAAAACATATAAAATATCACTTTAGTTGCAAACAGTTTACATCACAGACACCATTGAAACAACTGTAATTGTAAACATTATGCATCACTTACAAACCATCCAGTCATTGTCAGTTAAGCATTATATAGCTCATTCAAATCTTGCCTCTTAAACCTCATTCCTGCTCTGCATATATTTTTCTCGCAATTCCCATTTTTCCTATGTAGTTTTTTCCTTCCATTTTCTAAAGATCCCAATTCCAGTTATTTTATCTCTGTCACTGTATTCACTACTAGTGAAGTTGGTCTACACTTTGATTTCCATTTTCTAGTAATAGCTTTTTTGGCAGCTGCCATAATTAGACTCAGCAAGGCTTTACTATGTCTAGGCAGTTTGGATTCTGTAGCATATCTCAAAAAAGTCATCTCTGACAGAGTGGTCTCCAGGGAATCCCAAAAGTCTGCCAATTCATCACACTTCCAAAAAATATGTTCCCAGCTACCCGTTTCTTGCCCAGCACACCTCCCAACATTTGCTATCCACCTCAGGAAAAATTCTTTGGAGTCTACTTGAGGTATAAAAATACCTATGGTAAACACTTCCAGACAAAGATCATAAATCTTCTAAACTTTGTTGCATATTTGGGAGATTTTGGACCATGAGAGGGATCTTATGAATAATCCTAGGTCAGTGCTAAAGAAACAGAAGAGGATAACGGAATTGCAGGCCAGATACCAGTCAAAACTTCCTTCTAAAAGGTCCATTCACAGGGAAGCCTCAGGAGTCGTGAACTGTCTCTCCACTACCAAGAGGTTAAGCATGCACCTCTCATCAGGTGACAGAGAAGTGTACCCTGGGTGTAAAATTTATGTTACTACACCAAAAGGTAGTCTGTACTTCTACTCAATGAAAACAATTGAGACGGTTCATCTGATGATAACATTCCTTTACTGCATACAAAGTAGACATCTAGCATAACAATGAAAGATGCATATGTAACAAAACCGTACTTCAGCTTGCAGCATCAAACTGCAAGAATCGATGTCTCATACAAAAGAAGTCGTCCAATCTTTATAGTCTCTTTCCTGCCTGCATCAGCAGTTTACAGAATTTGCCAGAATAATAAGTCTTTCTTTTGAAGCTGGTTTGCTGACAGTTTGTTTCCCATATCTCACACATTCTGTTCCTGAAGAATAACTCCTTGGCCTTGCTCTTACCTTGCACGTCCTGTTGACGAACCACAGCTGCATACAAGAGTTCATCTTGACTTGCTTGTAGATAGAGAATTTCACAAACTGCATAGTTTATTTGACTTCTAATAACAATGAATGCCAAGCTATATGCTTTTGCCAAGAGTTTAAACTGAGTGCACTCTGTACTACACTAAAAGCAGAATATTTATTTTACATTTTCAGAAAAATATACTGAAAGCCATTGTTAACCTATTCATTACTGAAGACAGAATATTTCAACTCTCACAATTCCCTCTTTTCAAATTAAAAGGCAGAAAATGACTATTCAGTTTTGGCTTCAGTTGCACATATTGAAACCTTTTTCAATTTATTTAAGTTAACCATCATGATTTGCTGGACTCTGTAAGTTTTTCGCAAATGACAACTTGGATAACAATTCCAGATAGTTAATATGACTATAATGCCTAACACTACTAGTACAGGATGTACTAACCAATTTAACAGTTTTTTTCCTGATTTTGACCAACCAGTAAAGATATCCCACCAATTGTGAGCAAGGTCTTTTTTGGTCTTTTCAGCCAAGCTAAGTAATTTATCATCTGAAGTAGTTAACTTCATTTTATCTGCAACCTGTGGGGTATTCAGATCCATATCGGATCTGAGCCGGCAACTTTTCAAGCATCTGCTGTGAGCTCCAAGCTCCTCCACCTTACCCATAACCCATCACCATCTCCTACCTTCCCTCAGATCTTGTTTGCCGCTTCATGCATCAGTATCGTGATTGCTGTAGCTCCAAGTGATGGGTTATTAGTAAGTGCCTTTTTTGGTCGTTTTTTCTCCACATAGTGAGAGTGTGTTGTCATTTAGTTCCCTTTCCTTCCCCAATCGCTTGTTCATCAGTTATAAAAAAAAAAAAAAGTTTATTGTAAAGTAGTCTAGTGCAGGCCCTCCATGACCCTTAGGTGTGAGTGTTTAGTGTGTCGGTCTTAAGTAGGTTGGCTGTGTGTGTTTGTAGTATGACTGATCAGCCAAAACCTACATTTAAGAAATGCACAGTGTGTGGCCATAAGCTTTCACCGGCCGATGGTCACACTCTGTGTGTTTGCCTGGATGTTGCCCATCTATCTGTACAGTGCAGTGTTTGCGCTGGATTTAACCCCAGGGCCTTGAAAGAAAGGGAGACCAAACTGGTTGCAAAAGGCTTTCTACGTGTTTCCTCTTTGGACTCATCGGCCTCGGCTCCTCCAGGAGCTGCTCAACTTCCCCCTCAGGCTGGGACTCACCCTCCCACTAGACCTGTTGAAGAGGAGGCTAAAGGAAAAGACAGGAAGAAAGACAAGGACAGAGACAGGAGGATGGATAGGCCCCGTAAACTGTCTCCAGAGCGGGAGCCCTTCCCTAGCCTGCCTTCCAAAGTGTCGAGACCTACATCTCCTCTGCTCCACTCCCTGAGGTTCTCCCAGGAGCCGATGGAGCCCTTGGATCCGAGGCCTTCATCTAGGTTGTTGCAACGACCAGCCAGGTCCAAGTCGGTCGCCTCGAGTCTATCGGAATTGGATATGGACAGGATGATGAGATTTATTCGGACCCAAATCCAGATGGGTGTCTTGCCAGGCCCCTCTCCCTGAGGAGGGGGGAACCTCCATGCCCTTCTTTCATCCAATTTCTCCTTCCCTGATCCGGTCTGCGGTTTCGGGGTTTATGGATCTGAGGAGCTGGGGGGTTTGGCGCCGACGGTTCCTCCAACCTCGACTCCAGCAATTACCTTGAGTTCCTCAGATCTGACTGGTTTGGATCCGAGCAACACTCGGGGCCAAGGACGGGGAGTTGAATCCGAGGGAATGGAGGTGTCTTCGGCTCTGACTTTGTCAGATCCAAGCCATTCCTTTGGAGCTCCGGCTACTCCTGCCTCAGCCCCGATCCTCATGGCAGACCTGGAGAGAGCTTCCTCGTTGGGTGTTGAGGAGGTACGCTGTCCATCAGCGTTCGTGGTGGAGAGGGTTCTCTCCTAAGGATCGAGACCCCAGCCTATTTCCTTGGATTCCGCCCAGACTCCCTTGGATTCAGTTACGACTCCCTTCAGCTTGTCCCAGGGACAGCCCATGCTAGAGGACCCCCAGGTGGTTCCCTTGGAGGAACCCACTGTGGCTCACAAACCCTCTTCAAAGAGTTCCACTGAAGAGGGTCCCCATAAGCACACGTGTAAAAGGAGGCACCTGGACTCCCTTGAGTCCTTGACAGAAGACACTGATTTAGATGAAGGAGAAGGTTTCCCCCCAGGTCACCTCCCAAGGATGTCTCCTTTGGAGACATCATGGAGATGCTCCGCCAGAGAGGAGGTTGGTCAGCCCCAAAACCTTCAACAGATGAGACAGTGTTCCTGTAGGCTTTAGGCACAGGCCCATCTACGTCCTGGGTGTCCCCTCCTGTGGATCCCTTGGTGGATATTATCACCATGGAAGGAGCCTGACACCATAGAGCCGATACCAAAATACCCGGACAGGATGCTCTCTCCACCCTCAGACAGACAGGGCTGGTGTAAAGGATCCTCCTGTGAATGCTATGGTGGTTGCAGCAGCCACCAAGAGGGAACTGGCACAGGCGAGTTCCTCGTTCCACCCTCCGGACAAGGAGTCCAGGGCGGTGGATCGATTTGGGAAGTGAGTATATTCTTCTGCAACATTTTCCATCCGAGCGCTGACCTATTTGGCACACATTATACGACTGCAGCAAGACCTAGTCACAGAGTTAGCTGAGTCGCCCCCAGAGTCTTTGTTGCCAGAGGGTAAGCATCTGTTCTCTCCGAAGTTGTCGACTCTGAAATCAGTATCGAACACATCTATGTGCCTCCTTTCCCATGCTACGGAAGGAGCGGCAAGGGCGGCTGGGACTGGCGTGGCTATGAGGTGACACGCTTGGCTCAGACTGTGTCAATTTGTAGACCCCTTCAAGGTGTCTTTCACAAATGCTCCCTTCGATGGGTCTTCTCTTTTTGGGAAGATCATATGTGACACCCTTGTCCAGAGCAAAAAAGACGGGGAAGACTTTGTCTGCCGTCGGAGTCCGCTTCTCTAACCCTCAAAGATTCTTTTCTAGAAATCAGAGAGGGCAAAAGAAGATGTGGTTCTGAAAATCACAGTTTTCCCGGGACTCTCAGGGCAACTTGCCCCCTAGAGGCAGAGCGGGACAGGACAGACGCTGCCCCAGAGGCAGAGGGGGCTGAGGAACTTTGGGTCTAGGGAGACCTTCTCGGACAGGCCCAGGGGGGTTTGCCTGACTGTCCTACTCTGGAGACAGTCGGGGGAAGATTATCATTGCACCCAATGGCTTGGGAGTCCATAACTGCAGATTGTTGGGTGCTTCAATTAATATCCGTAGGCTACACCATCCCATTTGTTACCCCACCCGTCCAACCAAAGTGCTTCCCAAAGGTCCCACCCGCTCAAAGGGAGGCAGCAGCGCTAGAGATTTCTAAGCTGCTTCACAAATGAGCCATCGAAACGGTCCCCCCAGATCAGTCCCGATCAGGCATTTACTCCAGGTTCTTTTTAGTGCCAAAAAAGATGGGGGACCTCAGTCCCATCTTGGACCTGTCAGCCTTGAACCTGGCTGTCACCAAGCAGACATTCCAGATGGTCACCCAACAAGTCCATTGTACCTTATCTTCTAGAATGCGACTGTATGTGCTCGATAGACCTCCAGGACACTTATTACCACATCATGATTCACAGAAGCTCCAGGAGATTCCTTTGCTTCTGGCTAGGAGCCAATCATTTCCAGTTCAGAGCCCTACCCTTCAGTCTCACCACAGTCCCCAGGGTGTTTACCAAGGTAATAGCAGTCGTAGCGGCTCACCTGAGGCTTCAGGGAATTCAGGTATTCCCTTACATAGATGATTGGCTCCTCACTGCTTCCACTAAACGTCTTCTTTGCATAACCAGAGACTCCTTCCTTCATCTTGCAGACCGGCTAGGGATCACTATCAGTGTTTCCAAGCCCCTCTTGGACCCGGTGCAGATCTTGGACTTTATCGGGACATGGCTGGACACCCTTCAGTTTGACAGTCTTTCTAATTCCAGACAGGTTTCAGAGCCTACGATCCCATATATCAGTGATTCTTGGCCTCAGGCTACCAAAGGTGGGTGACGTTCTTTGAGCCCTAGACTCTATGGCTGCAGCAATCTCGATCCTTCCCTGTGAGCGTCTTCATATGCGTGTTCTTCAGTGGACTCAGGCTGTACAGTGGTCTTGGCTAGATCTCCCCATGGAATATCCAATTCAAATCAGCAAAGCCTGCAGAGCGTCACTTCTCTGGTGACTCCAGTCGCTGGAGATCTTAGCAGGATGCCATTTGTTTCACCCACAGCCCAAGCCACAGTGACCATGGATGCCTCCCAGCTCGGGTGGGGGGGGGGGCATTATCTGGGGAGGACGGTCCCAGATCGAGACCATATTACATGTCAGTGTTCTGGAGATGAGAGCAGTGCTTTTAGCATTGCAAGTCTTCCACACTGTTCTTCCTCCAGGGATTATTGCAATTCAGTCAGACAACATGTTGGTTGTCTGGTACATCAACAAACAGGGAGGAACCAGATCTTACCCTCTGTGTCGCGAGGCCATGAGAGTGTGGGAGTGTGTGATTTCCACCAGTCGATTTCTGATTGCAACGCACATCCTGGGATGCTCCAACATTGTAGAGGACAGATTGAGTCGGGCTTTTCTAATGCCATACGAGTGGTCTCTGAAACAATCGATAGTGGAGGAGATCTTCCTTGCGTCGGGTCAGCCTTGCTGCAATCTCTTCGCATCTCCTTCCAGTGCCAAGTGCAGCGAGTTATTCGCTCTGATCCACTCACCAGGGGATCCCCCCAGAGATGCTCTAGTCCATGTTTGGCCTCCCTGGTTACTGTATGCTTATCCCCCGTTACCTCTCAATCCGAAGTTTCTTCAGAAAGCTTGCCGACTACGATGCAAAGTGATCCTCATTGCCCCGTTCTGGCCTTGTCAGGTGTGGTTCCCCTTCCTCTGGTCTCATGTTCGGGTCTATATTAAAAGAATGAAAATCCATTACATCGAATACCAAAACAGCGACACGTATTACTTGAACCGCGAAAATACCAAACGCACTAAACAGCGAAATTTAAAATATCGAATGTTCATAGTCGGCCAAACCCACCACCCGCTACATTCTACCTACCCAAACAAAATAAATAAACCACATACATACACTAACCAAAACCCTACTCCTAACCTTAAAATAAAGCACCAAAACTCAACTTCTATCCCTACACTAAACCCCACATACACAACTATCTATGCACTACCCTTAACCCCTTCCTAACTCTAAGGTCCGTAACTACCGCACACTTCCCCTACAGAGATATACCCAAATAAAATAAATAATACACATAAATACATTTAACAAAACCCTACTTCTAACACTACACTAAATCTTACACACACTACCTATCTATACACTTACCTTAACCCGCACTCTAACCCTAAGGTCCGTAACTATCGCACACTTACCTTACGGAGCTATATCGTAGACGGGCCAACCAAAACACTTTGACATTTCATATGTTGCGGTTTTACCCGTTCGATTACATATTTTGTGCAGTATGTGTCGATGATTTCGTATTCGCGTAAACGGAGTTTCGACAATCTAATAGGAACCCCCTCATGTTCTAGCTCCTCCTTGGATTCTGGATCCTTGCCCAGATCTCCTCTCTCATCCCTCGGGCACTTGTCCATCCAACCTGGACAGCCTCAATCTGACTGCTTGGTTGCTCCAGTTCCCTTGATTGCCAGGACTCCCGGTCTTTCATCTTCAGTAAAAACTGTTCTGGTGGCGTCCCGTAAGGCCTCCACTAGGAAGATTTACCACAGTAAATGGAAACGATTCTATATTTGGGCTTCTCTGAGGAACCTGGATCCCTTTACAGCCCCTGTTCCTGCAGTGTTGAATTTTTTAGCCAATATTTTTCAACAAGGGGGCTAGTTCCTCCACGGTGAAAGTGCAACTGGCAGCTATCTCGAATTTCCATGGCAAAAACATCAATGCCCTGGCCTCTTCTAGACTGTGTAAGACTTTTCTTAAAGGCACCTTTCTTTTATGTCCCCAAGTTAAGGACTCCATTCCTCCTTGGGACCTTACCTTGGTTCTGCAGGCTTTAGTTGCTCCCCCCTTTGAACCTGCAGCATCGGTAGATTTGAAGTCCTTATCTTGGAAGACAGCCTTCCTATTGGCCATTATGTCGGCTAGGAGGGTTTTTGGGATTCAAGCTTTGTCTGCCGTGCCCCCTTACTTGATCTTCCATAAGGACAGGGTTTCGCTCCACACAAACCCTTCCTTCTTACCAAAAGTAGCTTCTGAATCAAACATTAATCACAGTTGACCTGCCTGTTTTCTTTCCAAATTTTCAGAACAAGGGTGAATATAAGCTGCATTTGCTAGATGTTCATAGACAGCTTCATTTTTATTTACACAGAACAAAGCCCTTCCGTAAGTCTGACCAGTTATTTGTGTCCTTTTCTAAACCCTTTCTGGGCAAAGCCATCTCCAAGGTTTCCTTAGCTAGATGGATTACACAATGTATTTTGCAAGTTTATAAAGACAAAGGTCTGTCCCCGCCTGGTCCTGTTAAAGCTCATTCTACCAGATCTATGGTGACGTCTGCTGCCTTTTGGTCTAGGGTTTCACTGGATGACATTTGTGCAGCAGCAACTTGGGTAAGGTCACATACTTTCATTTCTCATTATAAGTTGGATTTGATCTCCAGAGGGAGAGCATCCTTTGGTTCTGCGGTGCTCAGGAATATCCTTCCATGAGGGCCTCCTAGGAGTTTGAGTAGCTGGGGACTCTGTCCCACAGGTTGCAGATAAAATAACTACTTCATATAAAGAACTTATGTACTCACCATAATGTTCCATCTGAGTAGCTACACTTCATTTTTCTGCAATCGTCCCACCCTCCTTCCCCCAAACCTGTTTAGGGTTTGTTATAAAGTTGAGTTGCTAATTGGTTGAGTAGTGGCAAACTCGATCTGAGGAAAGGTAGGAGATGGTGATAGGTTATGGGTAAGGGGGAGGAGCTCGGAGCAGATGCTTGAAAAGTTGCCGTCTCGGATCCGAATACCCCACAGGTTGCAGAAAAATTAAGTGCAACTACTCAGATGGAACGTTATGGTGAGTACATAGCTTCTTTTTTGCAGTGATGCTTAATGCCTCATAATACAGAATGCTTTTATTTCTTTTTTCCTAAGTACTCTCTGAGATTTTCAGTATTATTCATTATGTTTTTTAAATTATCCAAAGATCCAACTTGTGGAAGCATTTACTTCTATGGTTTTAGTAGACACATAGCTCTGATTATTCCATTTAAGGAAGTCAACATGTGATAAACATCCTACACATGGTAATTTTAAATTATGACCTACATCTTGATCTGTAACCAGACAAACATGCTGAGGAGCCACTTCTATAAACATTTGCAAAGAAGATGGTACAATTGTCCACTTACATAAGTTAACAGAATGCTGCAGTAAGCATGGTTCATAGGCGAATGCTGTCCACAAATTAATCCATTTCGAGTCTGTGTACAATGCTCAGTTTTATGTGTTTTTCCCCTCATATCTATATGATTACCTTCAAGCTGTGGCAACCAATACTCATATCCTTCTAGAACTAGAAATGTCATAGGTAATACCGTAAATTGACACACAACAGTGGTGTCAGTAACATTATAATGTGAAAACTGCCCTGTGCAGTATTGTGGAGTACAGTATGTTACTTCAGTATATGGTAATCCAATCTGTATCAGGTACCCATTTATGAAACAATTGTCGCCAAACATTTTTATTCTGTAACATCAGTTCAATTTGTACATCAGTTTTTTGAATTTCTACATACAAAGATTGCATAGTGCATTTTGTCCAATTTACAAAAGCTGTCATGTTGCCATCAAATTTCAACTGATGCAACTGCATAGCATCATAATTGTCTAAAAAATTGCTGCTGGTAGTTTATATTATGCAGGTGTGCCTTCCATATCTCTGGATTCCAAGATGCTTGTAAATGTACAATCTGAGAGATATCTTCCCCCACTGTTTTTAAATGATTAGCTAGAATTTTAATATTAGCTGCATTAATAACTCTAATGCCTGTGCCTAGGCCTCGTAGCAGAGTATTATACCAAGCTCTTTTCTATTGGCATTTGCCTGTGCCTCGGAATGTAATGTTAAAATGTACTACAACCATTTGATACTGTCTGTCAACAGGTAGAAGGGATTTTAACCAAATGGTCTGTATGAACAGAGTAGGTTTACCTGTTAATATTGATAGAACATATGCCTAATGTATGCTGCCTGTAATGACTGTGGTATTAGTACATATACTTGTACCCTTCTTTAGCTGGGGGTAATGTACCTGCAAAGTCAATTTGGATGGCATACCAAGGTCCATCCGCTGGAGTTACCTTTAGTAACTGTGACCTTTTCAATTGAGCATTAACCTGCAAGCATATTAAGCATTTAGCATGCACTAAATCGCAGATTTTCTTTAACTGTGAATGCCAGTGCTTGTTTTTTTTTTTTTACAATGGGCCATAACTTTTGTGTACCCAAATGTCCCAATACCTGATGATTAAATTTCATTAACTGATGTGCCTGTTGGTACGGAATATAAGGGAGACTAGAACCATCTGCAAAACATTTTGCATAATATTGCCCTGGGCTGTCTCCTACAAGAGTACATTTCTTTCTTTCTTCAGTCCAAACTTAGTTTGGATCTGCAGCAAATCATGTTGCAAATTTTGAGCTGAAAATGTCTGTAGAGCATGTACTGCAGTGGTTTTATCTGGTACTCCGGAAAGGTGTTCTGTAGGATACAATTGCATTTCTTCCCTGGCTGCCTTTTTGCCATCTGATCTGCATAGTTATTTAACTGAAAAGTCTAATTTGTAGCTTTTTGATGAGCTTTTACCTTTAAAATACTGTAGTAACCCACAAGGGACTGACTACGAACTAAATTTTAAATAGTCTGTAACATAGAAGCATGCTTGAGCGGTTTGCCCATATTATCAACAAACCCTTTCCTTGCTCATGTAGACATGTGCAGCTGCAGAGATTTTACAAACTGCATAGTTTATAAAAGATAAAATATTTTACTTCTGACTTCTAATAACAATGAATGCCAAACTATATGCTTTAACCAAAAGTTTAAACTGAGTGCACTCTGTACTACACTAAAAGCAGAACATTTATTTTACATTTTCAGAAAAATATACTGAAAACCATTGTTAACCTGTTCATTACTGAAGACAGAATATTTCATATCTCACACTGGGTAGCCACTTTGGGATGTGTGTTCAGCAGATTCTGCTCCTACTGCCCAGTGTTTTAATGTCAGAACATGACTGCTTTTAGCCAGCTCAATTGTAATGGGCCTTTGAAACCCACAGGAAAGGCTTTGTGATTACTGTAAGGTTCAGGAAATTATTTCAGATGGCATCCCACAGTTCGGATTTGATGACTAGGGTTGAACCTTGTATGATTTCAGGATAGAATTTACCCTGGCTTGTACAGGGCAGTTCTCTTAAGGATGATAGTTTGAAGCCAGTTCCTGTCCTGACCTGGTACCACATTTGCTTATGGTACTGCAGTGCTTGAACATGTTTTTCACTCATTGTTGACATACCAAGAGAACCCAAGCTACCCAGTTATAGAACGAGGTACAGGGGAGAATTCTCCTTGCCCTTATTTTTTCCTAGAAAGTAGATTATTAGGATCCAGAAATGTTTTATTATAATCTTTGCTGCAGGAATCAGTATGGATGTGAAGTGGCTAATGGGTGTCCATCCTCATCTCTTCATCTCCTTCCTGATTTCAAGAGTCATACATCCTCCTAGGTGTGTGGGGTTGCAGTCGTGAACTGTGGCAACTAGGAGAATCCCAGAGTACATCAAGCACCCCTACTACTTGTTTCCCACATATAGTTAATTATTCTGCAGTACTTCACTTAGGTTGTCAGCGCTCCCTAAATGTGCTTCCTTAGATTAGTGTTGTAGTATTCCAAACTATTTGGTTACCTTGCCAGATAACTCTGGCATCCGTCCAAGGTACTAGATCCAAAACCTTCCATAGAGCCATGTATCTGACATGTGACCTAAGCCCACAGGCATAAGGGTACATAAGCAGATGCATGAGTGTAAATCCTTGCCACCCATATGAACGCAACTCTTGCACCCATTGGTCTCTTCATTGTGTGGTTGTTGGTACCCTTGGCTTTTACTGGTTCGTAAACATGCCCCATGGAGGAACCTTCCTTATTATTTTTTATTTTTGCTGTACTAGGTGTCATCTAGGAGGGAAAAGTGTGATTGTGTTAGGCAGATTCCTTACAAGGATCTCCAGTTTCAGTGCTTTTTCTGTTTGGGTGCAGAGCACAACTGTAAAAACTGTACAACCTGTCAGTCCTTTGTCCCAAAGACCTTAAAAACGTGACTTTTTGTCTCTCAACTCTTACTTGGAAATTCAGCACCATAAGCTCCTCACCCAACAAATATGGTGGACTTTTCTACCCCTGGCAGGCTTGATATCATGACTGCCCAGTCAGACTCTGATATAGGCCCAATACCTACTCAGATGTCTACTACTGAGGCCAGCATGGTTTCTTAAGATTCACATGTCCGACACAACTCAGGTTACCAGTGATGGTGAGAAGGGGGAACCCCGTTAATAATTTTTGAAAGACCAAAAGGCATACCTCAGATGTTCATTAGAGAGGAAATTCCAGGGTTGGTCATTGAGGTTTGTCAGAGATTGGAGCCCCAACATTTAGGAAAAAGCAGATGTTGCCCCTCAGAAAAAAATGTTTCCTCCCCTCAGACATCCAAAGAAAGAGTGAATGGATTTTTCACAGGACCTGTTAAAAGCCATAATGACACCCAATGCCTCCATCCTTTGCAAGGCCTACTCTTACTTCTATTTCTCCTAACTGTTCCAAAAGAGAGACTCATGATTCCTTTTCTTTGGATGAAGAGGCTGGATCAGACTTTGTTAAACACTCCTTGACCCTATTCATCCCAGATCACTTGCCAGGCCAAGTGGCTTCTAATAGTGAACATTCACTTTTTCCTGACTTTCCTGCTAAAAAAGCTTCATTTGGGGAAACTATTGTTAATATGCTGAAACATTTTGAATGGGAATTAAAACAGATTTATGAGGTTCAGCAGATATACTATAACCTCTTGGAAATGGGCACCTCTTCTCATCTGCTAGTACCACCTGTTATGGAGGCTTTCCATGATGCCTTTGCATCTGATTCCACTGCACCTGATTCAGCGACAAGCTCCTGATAGATTTTAGAAAGTACCTGAAGACTTGAAGTTTTTCTACCAAAACCCTGTCACAGACCCTTCTGTGTTTTCCTTGTCCACAGACAAGCCATCTAAGTTACTTCCTGCTGCCAGTGCTCTTCCTACAGATAAAGACAAACGGGTAATGAATAGATTGGGGGGGAAAAGGTGTATAAGTCTTCCATTTCGACTTTTAGAGCTCTGAATTATCAGACCCCAAATGACTAAATACTTACTGTTTATTCTGGGCAATTTAAATAAAACAATGTCCTCCCCTAAAGAACCAGGCAGAAACAGCAGGCTTTATCTGTGGTGGCTCAGGCTTTCCAGGTGCCAGCTGTGGTGCAGTATGCAGTAAAAGCTTCCTCCAGGGCAACTGTTAAAGTTCTGTGTTCAGGAGTTAAATGTATGGTTACAATCTCACACCCTCCCAGAGGATGTTAAGACAAAACCTTTATTAGACTCCTTTAAACAAGGACCATCTGTTTGGTCCAGATAGTGTTAGTTCTTTTCAAATAGTTACAAAATCAAAGTAAAATTATGAAGGGCTGTGGACAGATCGTTAACACTTCTGTGCCCAGATCACAAAGGACCTACCCTGCTAAACCCACTTCCTTTGCTAATAGGGAGTCTAGTCCTCATAAGGCAAAAAAAGATTCCAGGACAAATCAGACAAGGGACTCTAGATCTGAGTGCCCCCCCATCCTGACAAGTCTGCGTGACTACCCTTTGTCACCTTCCCCACCCCTCAGTCCATCCCCACCTCTATCCAAAACTCCAGCCCCAAAAAATTGACTAATTATCATTTCAGACAAATGGGTTCTTTCCATCATTCAGAACGGGTACAAAATAATTTGAGGAGTTCCTCCTTCAGTGGCATCACTTCTCCTCCGCACAATTAAGTACAGTTGCTCTCTCACAGCATCCAAGCCTTGCTCAAGCAATGCACAATTGAACCAGTGCCTCCACAATATGTGGGAAGAAGGTTCTATTGTAGACTATTCTTCATTCCAGAAAAAAGGAGACTCTAGAAATATGCTAGATCTCTCCACCTTCAACACTTTTCTCTGATCCATCTTTCAAGTTGTCCCTACAAACTCTGCTACCATTCATTTTTCTGTAAACCTTTCTGATGTCTCTGGACCTAAAGGATGCCTATTTCTACATTACTATTAATTCTCTTTACATGATATTTCTGATGATGTTCATCGTGCATACAGCTGCAGTCATAACAGATGGGTTATCCTGCCGTCAGGCGGGTCCTCCGTCGGCCGAATTCCAAAGTCTAGGTCCGGCGTCGGTTGTCATCACTTCCTCCCTGACGTCAGTGCGGCAGGGGTATAAAAAAAACCATCCGACGCCATCTTCTTCAGTCTTTCTTGCCGCGCGGTGCCCGAAGCAGAAGCAGTTCGCAAGTGCCGGTCAGCCAGCTCCTGAGATTTACGAAAATATTTCAGCCGAAGTCTTCTTGAAAGCTAAGTACCCCGTTGGGGAAACTTTTCTTGCCTCAGACCGATGTCAGACAAAGTTAATAATTGCATTTCATGTGGGAAGCAAATACCGCATAAGGATTTACACTCTTTCTGTATTCCTTGCTTAGGCCCAGACCACGACGTCTCGGCCTGCCGTTTTTGTGCTAGATTCAACAAACGCACTATTAAGCATCAGGCGGAGTTCGCCCATCCCTATTTTGGTAAAAAATTTAATTATATTATGTCATCGGATACTCCGACCAGTTTTGAGTAAAAGACGCAAAGATAAGGACCGACATATGAGGTCCGTGACTTCTACTGACACCACACTAAGGCGACTACCGGTTCTCCAGTTCTCAGCGAGGCGCCTACGCAGCCCCTGAGTACCGATGACACTTCATTACCGGTGTCTTCTGTGCCCGAGGTCACAGGCTCCTCGGCCCCCATTCCGACTACAGATACCGACGCCTCTTTTGGCGGGGAAACCCAGAGTATAGACAGGCCTGCCATTTCTCAAGGTGTCTTCAGGCCTTCCTCCTTCTCTATTAAGGCTTTCACAAAATCTAAAGCAGCCATGAAAACTAAATAACAAGGTCCACAGACGCCCTCTCAAGGCCCCATGCCTAAAAAACAGATGCTCAAAATGGCTGAGGATTTGATTACTCTTATCAGGGGTTCTCAACCCCCGTCAGACAAAAGGCCCAGATTAGAGGAAGACTACCCTTCCTCAGATCAAGCCTCTATTACCTCTGAACATTCTGAGGACCAGGAATATACATATTCTCCTTTTGAAGACTCTGATGCAGAGGAGTCTATTCCCTCGGTCTCCCCCCCTGAGGACTACTCTTTTGGGGAAACCCTACATACTTTGAGGGAACACTTTCACTGGGAAGGCCAAGATTACTCAGATTCCAAGAAAAGGCTCAGGAATTTTCTCTTGCTCCCCCAGCATAGGCCTCTGGCTATCCCTCCTGTCTTAGATATATTAGATGATGTGTACACAGAAGCCACCCTCAACCCAGATTCTTTACCTCCAGCTCCTGTTAAACCAGACAGGTATTACCAGGTTCCTGATTCACACCAGTTCCTATACAAAAGCCATACTGCTGACCCAGAAACTATTTCACAGGGTCCCAAGGGAATTAAGGTCTCTACTGCTAAAAACCCATTACCTTCATAGAGAGATTCCAGAGCTTTAGAAAGGTGGGGGGAAAAGGTGTATACCTCGGCTACTTTAACCATGAGGGCATTAAACTGTCAGTTCCATATGTTAAAGTATCAACAGTTTTTATTATCTGAGTTGAAAAGCAAAATGACACAACCTGAGCAACCAGATTTAAGAGTTGCAGGATTTGTTGCATAGTGCAGAGCAAGTGGGTAAACATACCTTGCAGTGTGGTTTTGATGCTTTAGAGGCCTCATGTAGAGCTGCTGTTACAGGGTCTGTCATACGTAGACATGCTTGGCTCAAAGAACAAGCCTTACCAGATCATGTCAAAGCTAAATTACTAGATGCACCTCTTCAAAAAGATGTATTGTTTGGTGTTAAAGCTGAGGAGGTACTAAAGAAAATGGAGGAAAAGGCGAGATCAATGCAAACAGTGAAAGATTTCCTGCAGGTACAACCTCCACGTTTCAGCAGAAACTGGCCTTCAAAAAATTGGTCCTTTCCAGCCACAGACAGACCTCAAAGAGGCAGATACAGGTGCCCAAGAGGTAGAGGGCAATCTCAAGGATCATTCAGAGCCAGGCAATGGCAAGCACCAACCCCAAGAGGTGGAGAAGATAGATCACAGTCATTCAGAAAGCAGACACAATTACTTTCCCCTTTACCTGCCAAGCAAAGCTTTAATGGCAGCACCTTTAGGCGGAAAACTGGCATTATTCTCAAAAAATTGGCATATTGTCACAAAAGACAAATGGATCCTGGACATTATAGACAGAGGCTACAGATTCCACTTTCACACCCTTCCGAAAATGAAAGGCATGCCAAACCTGCCACAAAATCAAAGGGCAGAGGCACAAAAACAAATTTCAGCTCTCATGGACATGAAAGCTATTCAAGAGGTGCCTGCAAAAGAACAAGGTCAAGTGTTTTATTCCAGACTATTCCTGGTACCAAGGAAAGACAAAGATTGGAGACCTATTTTAGATCTATCCATCCTAAACACATATTTACAGGTACCAAAATTCAAGATGCTGACATTACAGTAGCTTCTTCCCATGCTGGGCAAGGAGTCTTGGCTGGTAACATTGGACCTCAAGGAGGCATACCTTCATGTCCCTATCAGACAAGATTGCAGAAGATACCTCAGATTTTTTGCAGGTTCAACCCATTATCAATTCTCTGAATTGCCCTTTGGCTTATCTACTGCACCCAGAGTGTTTACGAAATGCCTGGCATCAGTAATTGCCTTCTGCAGACTTCAAGGAATACAAATATACCCATATCTGGACGACTGCCTGATCCAAGCGGACAGCAAGGACATACTTCTGAAACACCTGGCGTTTGTAATAAGACTGTTGAACTTTCTGGGATACACAGTCAACAAAAAGAAATCAAAACTAATACCCTCTCAAACAATAATTTTCCTGGGTGCCAGCATTAATACAAACACCCAGATGGCCTACCTCACGCCAGACAAACAAGGGCAACTATCTCAATACTTCAGCAAAATGGCAACCTTCACCAGGCTGACTGCAAGGAAAGTCCTGCAGGCTCTGGGATTCATGGCATCTTGCATCCTGCTGATCCCATGTGCAAAGCTGCATATGAGGAAGCTTCAATGGTACCTAAAAAACTTACGGTCTCAACACAGCCACAGTTTGGAAACAATTATACCACTCATTCCATGTCTTCAAAAGGAATTTCTGTGGTGGGCTCAAGCATGCCAAAGAAACAAAGGTCTCCCTTTCTGCATACCTCAAGCAAATCAAATCATCACAACAGACGCCTCGGACTACGCCTGGGGGGCACACATGAAAGAACATTGCATTCAGGGAAAATGGTCCCAAAAAGAGAAGCACCTACACATCAACCAAAAGGAAATGCTAGCAGTGCAAAATGCTATTATGGCCTTCAAAGACCTACTGCATCCAGGCCAGCTATTGATAAAAACAGACAACACCACAGTGATGTGGTACATAAACAAACAGGGGGGAACTCATTCATACCCCCTGTGCAGACTAGCCATGACCCCTTGGAACACAGCTCTGGAATTGCAAATCCAACTTCAGGCACAATTCCTGCCAGGGAAGGAAAACACCCTGGCAGACAGCCTAAGCAGAAATATGACAGATCCACATGAATGGAAGTTGCATCCTCAAATTTTCACAAAGATAACTCAGGCATGGGGACAGCCAGACATAGATCTCTTTGCTACCCACAGAAATTACCAACTGAAAATATTTTGCTCAAGGACCTATCATCCACAGGCCTGGAAAGTGGACGCACTTTCCTTCAATTGGACAACATTGACAGTCTATGCCTTTCCGCCTCTCCCTCTGCTGCCCAAAGTTCTATTAAAAGCCAGAGCAGAGAGGCCGAAAATGATTCTCATTGCTCCAGACTGGCCAAGACAACACTGGTATCCACTCCTGAAGAGCCTGACGCATTCCCCACCATGGATCCTACCTCTAGTGCCTCTTCTGTTGTCCCAGCACAACTTCAAAACTCTTCACAGCCAGCTCAAAACCCTAAATCTAGCCGCATGGAGAATCCCTTGATTTCACAACAGACCCTCCTCTCCAAGGAGGTGCAGGATGTCATCTTGGAGGCCAGAAGACCTTCTACTAGAAAAGCCTACTCCGCCAAATGGAAGCGGTTTTGTGCCTGGAATCAGAAAAAGGGCTAGAATCCTTGGGTAATAAATATGCCTCAAATATTACAGTACCTAGCTGAGATGTTAAACAGTGGACTTTCCTTCTCCTCCATCAAAATCCATGCTTCAACCATTTCTGCACAATTCAACAGAACTACAATATTTGTCATGGAAAACAGCCTTCCTTCTGGCTATCACCTCAGCACGCAGGGTTTCGGAACTACAGGCCCTCATGGCTGTGCAACCTTTCATCATTTTCCATCAGGACATAGTTTCCTTATGAACCAACCCTACCTTTATGCCAAAGGTAGTATCTAGTGTAGCCTTGACTCAGACTATCCACTTACCTACCGTTTACCCTAACCCACAAAACAAAGGGGAAAGACTACTGCATTTCTTGGACATTCACAGACAACTACGTTATTATTTGGACAGGATAAAGCCATTCAGGAAATCCGAGCAACTCTTTGTGTCCTATGCTACAGGTGCTCAAGGAAAGGCTATCTCCAAACAGACAATCTCAAAATGGATAGCCCACTGCATACGCTTTTGTTACTAATTTCAAGGAAAAGCTGTGCCTTCAAGCATCTGGTCCCACTCCACAAGGGCCACAGCTACCTCTGCAGCTTTCCTCAGGGGGGGGTTCCTACCAAGGACATTTTGGAAGCAGCCACTTGGAGTTCAGTGCACACTTTCTCCAAACACGATCACCTTCCACTTTACTCAAAATCTAGAGCGGGATTTGCCACAGCTGTCTTGCAGGGCATCCTTGCTCCTCCTAGTTCCACTTAGTGCCTGCCACCCCTACTTAGCTTTGGGATTCTACCCATCTGTTATGACTGCAGCTGTTTGCACGAGGAACATAGTACAGTTTTGTACCTACCATAAATGTAGATGTTCGAGTGCTCATACAGCTGCAGTCCAGGTTTCCCTCCCTCCCTCCATCCCCTCTTAGGACAGGCCTTATGGCAAACACCTTCTCATACAACCTATTTGGGGTATTCTTTTATGGTGTATTTGCTTGCAAACTACTGTTTTTTTGATTATTCTATATTGCATGACTACATAAGTTTATGTTTTGCCTTCCTTCTGGGGGCACCTGACATCTGAGGAAAGAAAAACTGAAGAAGATGGCGTCAGCTGGCTCTTTTATACCCCTGCCACACTGACATCAGGGAGGAAGCGACTACAACCGACGCCGGACCTAGACTTTGGAATTCGGCCGACCGAGGTCCCGCCTGACGGCAGGATAACCCATCTGTTATGACTGCAGCTGTATGAGCACTCGAACATCTACATTTATGGTAGGTACAAAACTATACATTTTCTGTTTCTTCATCACACTTTAAGTTCTCTGCTTTGCCTTTTGGACTTTCTTCTGCCTCCCAAGTTTTCACGAAGTATCTCTCTCCAGTCATAGTATACTGAAAGACTCGGGGAATACAGACATTCCATTATTTGGACAACTGTCTAATACAGACATCTTCTCAGCAGATACTTTGACTCCTCTCAACTTCACTTTGTTCCTAAATCAGGACCTGAGGTTCACAATCAACCTAAACAACTCAGCAATGAAACCAACCCAAGACTTGGTTTTCTTGGGTTGCAGACTAGACACTAAACTCATGCAGGCTTTCCTACCACCAAAGTGCAGAGACTCACCAGATACTTCCTGTCTCTTTTCTCCTCTTCAGTCCTGTACTGCAAAGGAGATCCTCATGGCACTAGGGTTCATGGCAGGAGCATTGCCATCCCCTGGACACCTAAATTCCTCTCCTGCCATGCCTAAAGAAGGAAATTCTTTGGTAAATGTCACAGATAAAGATCAATCCAAGTCTACCTTTCAAACTGCAGACACCTCTTCAGGAGTTGCTCATAGATGCATTAGACCCTACTCAATGAATTTCCCAGCTTTGTTTGTTTTGCATTGGGGCAGATCATAATTCTGTAGCATGTCCTTGTACTAGTTTTAATAAAACAGCATTACCTATTGGAGCATTAAATAGAAAATGCATGAACTTTGCTGCTTGCTGTCTACATCACAGCCCATTTCTTCTGCTGTTATTGAGGAGGCCAAGTCTGAGACCAAACATTTAGAGAAATTTAAAAAAAGAACACACACCATACCTTACCAAAGTCATCATAATACACACAATCTTTAGATCCTCAGCATATGATGGATTAACTTGCTTAAACGTCAAAGACCTCCAACACAACACAGGCACAAAGCACGCTCAGCATGTTAAGCCCATCTGCTCATGTACCAGGCTGAGCAAGTAGAGAGGGTTGCTTGTGTGGTGCCAGGATCCATCAGAGCATACACACTTAGATTGTATGCACTCAATTCTTAGGAAAACAAGTACCGATATGAGACTGTCACAGTACATATGGGTGTCAACGACTTGAGATGTACCTCCCTGGACTATGTGAAGATAGACATAATGGAGCTCTCAAACTTCTCTAAGGATGATGCCACATCATGAGCAAAAAATAATTGACTTCAATAATTTGCTAAGTTTTTTGGGTCTATGTTCTGTCATTGAATTAAAATGTCAGCGAATGGCTAATAAGTAAATGTTAAACACTGAACGTTGAAATTACCGAACAAGCTCATCTGTCATCAGATGGCCAACAACCAGGAAGTACCACAATGTGTATAAGCTAAACAAATCCTTTTATAAATGTGCCCTATTCCCCACTGTAGTGCAATCTTAGAGTTGGTATATATAATTTGGGGGGGTGGCAGAGCACTCCCCCCCCCCATCTTGGTTGATAAGGTGTTTTTATGAAGGCTGTTCGCAATGTTGGCCAACTATGGACATTTGATATTTTTAGAGGTAAGCTTGTTCGGTAATTTCCACGTTCAGTGTTTAATGTTAGATTATCAGCTGTTCACTGATATTTTAATTCGATGGCTGTACATAGAAGCATTTTTTTTCTGTTATTCAAAGGGGATCCAATATTTGTAAGCCTAGGAAAATATGATCTACCAGCCATACTGATTCACTAGGGAATGGCCTGCATCTTTCCTCTCAAGGGTCTCTTTTGTTTGCAGAGTTATTGTCCACCCCATTGTGCTTTTTTAGGCAATGCCAACCTGGTAAACCTACCGACATAATGAAGCCAGCAAAGGAAAATAAGAAAACCTTTTTGATCAGTGTTAGGAGCATAAACAAGAAATCCAACTCCTTACAAACCCTCGTCACTGTGCAGGTAATAGATGTTTATGTTTAACTGAGACATGGCTTAAAATGTTGGAGGACCATTCCAGCTGTGCAGTGCTATAATGCCTTCTATACATTTAGACCAGCTACTGTGCAGGAAGGAAAAAAGGTGTGGATGTCTCAGTCTTTATCCAGAAGAGACTCTCATCAAGACTGGTAAAGCAATATTATGCACTAGAGCTACTTCATGTTCAAATAACCATCAGAAATGTGTCATACTATAATTATATTAGCAAGCTGCAGAACTCCCTGTATGACCCAAGAATAAGCTCATTTTTCTAGGTGATCTAAACTAGCTGTGGGTTTATAGATTAGTACTAGGCTAACTGCCCTTCTAGGCCATTTTAAGCGTTGTAATTTTATCCTGTGTGAAAATCATGCACTTCGTGTCTGTAAGGTAAACACCATAACCATTATGCCAACCTCTCTCTACATCAGCATTAGTGCACAAGCACAGAGATTTCTGGACTTTGTCACTACAAATGTCCTAGAAGAATTGGTCAGAGTACCTACTAGAGAGAACAATATATTGGATTCTGTCCTAATATGGGGTTATCATGTACCGTATCTTGGGTATCATCTTCACTTTTTAAGTCTAACCTTAATGCCATCTCCTCTGAAATAAAACTGAAACCAGAGACCCCTTCCACCCAGGGTAACTTTAGAAATTTCTGTAAGGCAAGCTACCTATTCCTAAGTGATCCACTGGCAAACCTCAAATCCCTACCTAAACCAGATATGTACACTGAATGCACAGAAACATACACCATCAGACTATAACAGCACGTAAAAATCTGGAACAGATGCAGCTGTACCCTGTAGGAGCAAGCTCAGAGTAAACCTCAGAAACAACCCTTGCTTGGTGAAACCATAATATTTATAAGCTTCACAATAAAAGGAAGAAAATTATGACCAAAAATAAGAAGAGTAATTCCCAGAATGGTAGAGCCTTCATTACTGAAATAAACAAAACAACGTGGGAACTCAATAAAATCCACCAAAGCCAAGTTGGAGGCTAAAATAGCCACTCAAGTCAAATACAATCAGTAAGCCTTATTTAGTTATGTTTGTAAACTCAGAAGCACAATGCAACAATGCACTGAACTAATTGTGAACGATGTTACTCACACAGATACTGAAGATGTGGCTAACCTACTGGCTGATAAATTCAGCATAAACTTTACCCCTCTCTCCCCTTAGTCTGTCACAAAAAATGTACCTGAATCTGATTTGCCTCCAGCTATCACACAAGACATGCACACAAACCTCCTGAAAGCACTATCAGTACCTAAAAATACTGCATCAATGGATCTTGACAATATCCCTGGATAACATGAAACACAGTTTTGCCATTCCTCAAGGGCAGTATTCATCCTTAGTCTTCATACAGATTTTGTATCAAGCAAATGGAGAACAGCTGCAGTTTTTGCCCTGCATATAATGGAGGACCTTTTATAGACCTAGGAAATTATTTATCCATAAGTCTGACCAGTTTCATATGCAAAACCATGGAAAGGCTGATCATGGAACTTATCAATAAGGACTCCAAACACTGGACCCATCCCAGTTTGCATTCATCAAGGGCATATCATGCTTATTCAGTCTGGTGTACTTCTTTGAAAAGGTAATGAAAGAAAAGGATAAAGGAAAAACAGTATATGCTGCATACCTTGACCAGGCCAAGGAGTGCTTTTGACACAGTTCCTCCCTCAGCCACAATAGCAAAGCTAAGTAAACTTGGAATAAACCCCCTACATAATCTGGCTCACAGGTAGGATGCAGAAGATCAAAATAGGGGAAACTAGCTCCACAAAGAGACCAGTCACCAGTGGAGTCTGCAAGGGTTTAGAGCTTGGACCCCTCTTTTTTGATATCCACTTCTCTGAAGTAAAAGCCAATATCAGAGGGCTCAGCTGACTAAGTTTGCAGATGACTGCAAGCTAGTAGCACTTATTGAGTCCCCAGATGACTTGGCCATCTTGCAGGAAGGATTGTCAGAAGCAAATAACTAGTGCCAGTCATGGATTAAAGCTGAAATCCAAAAAAATGCATTATGGTAACCTTTGGGAAGTCTACCCCAGAGAGCTACCACCTTGACAGTATGTCTCTAAGGGTTGACCTGGTTGTTCAAGATATGGGCACTTATGTGGACAGTGACCTAACTTTCGACCAGCACTTGTCCACTGTCATAAAAAAGTCCTCCTTATTGCACAACTTATAAGCAAAGTAACTGTGACATCTAGAGATGTCATTGTTCCCTTTTACTCAACCCTCATTAAACCAATTATTGAGTATAATGCCCCCTTTGGCATGTATCTATCTAGGGTCTATATTAGATCACCAAACGCTTAAAAAAGCAAACAGTGATTAATCAACCCTATGTTAAGCGAAAGCTTAATATTTTAAACTGTCAGAACAGCAATTTTTTTTCCTAGGGAAAAAATCGCTGTTCCAACAAAAATAAATAAATAAAATAAAACACTTTAAACATTACATTAAGTGGGGGGCTGCACCCCCTACTTAAATATACCAACTCCAAGACCACACTACAGTGCCGAAAACGGCAAAGTAATGAGCGGCCAAGTGAATTCTTTCACAGGGAAAGAATTTGTTTAAAAGCCGCTTCGATATTTTGTTATTTCAGGCTTTTGAGTTCGACCAAGATGCATTCTAAAGAATGCATCTTCAGTCTTCTAATAGGGAACCTCTATCTACACACATGCAGCAGCTGGAATGACCACAGAAATACTTTACTAAAAGGATACAAGGCCTAAATAATGTATCCTACATGGACTGCCTTAAAGCCCTGTCACTGTACTCTACCTTACAGGCTGCTAAGAGGTGACCTGTATCTGGCAATACAAGACATTCTGTGACCCAGTACTAATAGACTTCCTGGACATCAGAAAGTCAAATGGCATCAGAAATACTTGGTCCATGGATTTAAATCTCTTCTGCAATATCAGCAGAATCGTTTGTAAAGTGATAGATATACCTCAGAAGATACCACTGCCCTAGAACAGACTATTCAAGTGCTACTTGGCTGTATGAATGGGTAATAGAAAGTGTGTACCCCAAGAATACATCCTACCTGTGAGCCAGATGATGTAGGGGGTTTATTCCAAGTTTATTTAGCTTTGCTATTGTGCTTGAGGGAGGAACTACCAATGGACAGAGACAGCTCCTAAATGTTTTATCCCACACATGGGACCCCTCAAATTATCTATGGTATGATCCCATGTATTCTTATTGTGGTAATATAGAATTACCAACCATGAAGGGTAAGGGCAGTCTCACTAAACAGGATAGGTTAATGCAAGTACCATAAGGGGAATTGGCTGGGCTTCAAATGGACCACAAGGGCATCTAACCTAGTGCTTGCCTATGAAACCAGAGCCAGGTATTTTTTTTTTATTTATTTTATTTAACATTTGTTTACTGGGAAAGCCTGACTTGGAAAGAAGCCAGTTTTCAGCGGAGGCCCTGGGAGAAACGGTCCAGACACATATCTTTTCTAATGTAGGAGGAAACCCACAGGAACACAGGGAGAACATGCAGACTCTGCACAGAGGGGATCCCAGCTGAGAATCAAATGGAGAATCTATTGCTGTGAGGCGACAGTGCAACTGCTGCACCACTGTGTTGATATTGAACAAGATGCATAGCCTTCTTGGAAACTTTAAAAAAAATTGTAACTGGTTGAGTACTTTTCTGATATGTCAAAAAAGCAGACACTACTAAAACCAGAGCCACCCTCATCCACTTTACTGTGCAAGACCTTTCACCCTGTCATAATTGAATCACTTTGTGTCTACTGTGTTGAACTCTGCTGCATGTCCATTGTTTTCCCAAGTACTGCATTTTCTCAAAGATAGGCTGCAGGAGTGGTTGTGCAAATCCAGGCCACCAAACATTTACAATGGTAAGCTGTTCATAGGTTCATACTAGGCTATCTGCCCTAGGGCATTTAAAAGCCTAGCCAGAGTATGTTTGGCTTTCGCCACCCATTTTAAATTAATTTTGCTATGCCCTTTTTCGAGGTTAGTATACTGTGCCTCTGTCTAACAGTGACACAGAAGTGATACCCGGGGTAAACCTACGATCTCCCATCCACTCATCAAGATTCCTCTTGAATAGAGTCAATGAGGGACTCTGCCTAACCTGGACTGGGATTTTATTCCAGAGTGAAGGGAGCCTCTGGGTTATGAATCTGTCCCTCCAGCATGTCCTATTTATTTCATTGCTGAGGTTCAAGTCTCTTGAGCGTGTAGCTCGATGGGATTTGGATTTTTTGAGGTGCAGCATGTCCCTTAATTCCGGGTTGGACATGGCCTTATACGTCAGGCACAGGTCACCTCTGAGCAGGCGGTATGCCACTGAGTAGAGCTGGAGTTTCTTTAACCGGGCAGCATATGGCATCTGTTTGAGCCCTTTGATCCTCTTGGTGAGGTACTTTTGGGGTCTTTCCAGTTGCTGCAGGTGTTTGGTAAGGTACATCCCAAAAGGGGCATTGTACTCGATTTTGGGCCTGATGAGGGATGAGTAAAGAGGCACGATGACCTCCCCTAATCTAGATGTGAATCCCTTCATGATTAGGTGGGCTATATAAAATGTTTTTCTAACCACTTTAGCCACGTGGTTGTCAAATGAGAGATTGCTATCAACTTGGGTCCCCAGGTCCCTAATTACTTCTTCTGTACTTAATGGATTACCACCTATGTGGTAATTTCTGGGCACTTTGTTTTTGCCATAGGGGATGACTATACACTTTTTGGCGTTTAGCTTGAGGCCATGGCTCTGGCACCAGTTGTCTGTTTCTATGAGGCCCTTTTGGAGGAAGCTTGTGTCGGCTGGAGAGTCGATTATGGCGCCCAGTTTGCAGTCATCTGCGAACTTGGTCAGCCACAGTCCTTCCGTGTTGGCCTGTACCTCCGAGAAATATATACCAAACAAGAGAGGTCCCAGGACTGAGCCTTGTGGGACACCGCTTGTAACTGGTTTGGAGTCTGACATGGCTCCAGCAATTCTAACCATGTGGGTTCTGTCCTTGAGCCAGTTTGCAACCCATCTAGTGACATAGGGGTTTATATTTAAGCTGGTGAGCTTATCTATAATGCCCGAGTGGGGTATTGTATCGAAGGCTTTTGCGAGGTCCAGATAGGCTGTGTGGACCACCTTCCCTTCGTCAATGGCCTTGGTGACTGTTTCAAAGAAGTCAACCAGGTTTAAGAGGCAGGATCTGCCCTTAACAAAGCCGAACTGGGTAGGATCCAGTGTTTGTAGGTCCCCATTGTTTTACATTACTTTTATTTGATGGCTGTCTACTTTTCCCTTTAAACCCCTTAACTAAGGGTCATGAGTTATTTTGGCAACACAGGAAAGGTCCAGAACAAAATAAATGTGTAGTGTGTTAATAATGAGCATTTAGCAATACTTCTGATTATCATATAGACAAGGTCCCACTTAAAATCAGTCATCAGAGATTTTGGTGCCTTTGTTGATAACAAACAGTCTTGACCACCATGTTTCTGTGGTGGTTAGAAAATCCTTGCTGCTTGCACTACATATATTTCATGATATCTCCTCCAGGCCAAAAGAAGTTAAAATCCCATGTTAGGCTCATTATTGTTTATATTGCCCCACCCTTTTGCATTTTCCCCACTAAGCCCCTAGGTATCAACATTTCCTCACCAAAAGACCCCAGGTCTTGATATCTTTACCTATTTTCATAGACTAAAATGTCTGTCCCTCTACTCAGTGTCATACAGACTCCTGAGGATGATTTTGGAGATGTTTTACCTAAATAGAACCAGCAGTAAAGCTCAGACTCACTCAATTGTTCTAAAACTTTACTACTACATCAACAGCAGTAGATAGTGCAGCAGGTGTCTAATCCAGTATATTTTCATTTGTAAAATAGGTTGCCCTATTAATCAAGCAGAGTACTTCCCCACCAACCATTAATACCAATCGGGATGATTTGATAAATTACTGCCATTTCTCATTTGGGATATGTGGAGAGGGAGATTACTTCACCATGTAAATTGTTACGTACCAGTACTAGGTGATGTGACTGAAGTTCTTGATGCTTTCCATGGCCATAAGCTTAGCAAGAACATATGAGCCATTGAGCCTGATCTGCAAGGGCATGGAACACATTATCATGGAACTTATATACAAAGACATTGGCAACCTTCAAACACTGGTCCCCACCCAGTTTGGGTTTGTGAAGGGCCAATCTTGTCTCCTGAACCTGATAGACTTCTTTGAATCAGTCTCCAGAGCTGTGGACAAAGGTAAGGCGGTCCACACAGCCTATCTGGACCTCACCAAGGCCTTCGACACCATCCCCCACTCTGGAATCATAGATAAACTTATTAAGCTGGGCATAAATCTCTACGTCACTCGGGTTGCCAACTGGCTTACTGACAGAACCCAGACTGTAAAAGTAGCCAACTCCAAATCCAGCTCCAGACAAGTGGAGTACCTCAGGGATCAGTCCTGGAACCGCTCTTGTTTGGCATCTACTTCTCTGAAGTACAGGCCAGCATTAAGGGACTCTGGCCAACAAAGTTCACAAATGACTGCAAACTGGGAGCCATTATTGAATCACCAAATGATGTGGATATTCTACAAAAGGACCTTACAGAAACAGATGCTTGGTGCCAAGCCATGGGCTCAAGCTTAATGCCAAGATATGTATAGTTATCCCCTTTGGAAAAAAAAAAACATGTACCCATGAATTGCCACATAGGTGGCAGTACACTAAACATCGAAAGTGTGATGAGAGAGTTAGGGACACAGGTGGACAGTGGTCTCACCTTTGATAACATCGCCGTAACAGTCAGGAAATCCTATGTGGCACACCTCATCAGTAAGGGATTTTCATCCAGAAAAAAGTCATTGTCCCACTGTACTCATCCCTCATTAGACCCATTATAGAGTATAACGCCCCGTTTGGTATGTACCTCACAAGACATCTGCAACTGCTGGAAAGGCTGCAGAAATACCTCACTAAAAGAATCACAGGCCTAAAGCAGATGTCATATGCTGACCATCTAAAAAAACTCCAGCTATACTCTGTGGCATATCGTCTACTCAGAGGCGATCTCTGCTTAACATGCAAGGTCATGTCAAACCCTGAGTTGTTGGACATGCTCCACTTGAAGAAATCCCAATCCCTCAGAGCCACATGCTCCAGGGATCTAAACCTTGTCATCACAATGAACAAAGCATGCTGGAGGGATAGGTTCCTGACCCAGAGACTCCCCATACTCTGGAATAGACTGCCCATGCATGTCAAGCAGAGCGCCTCCTTGGCCATCTTCAAAGGGAACCTTGACGATTGGATGGGAGATAGGAAATTTACCCCAGGAATCATGTCAGTCGCCCTGCTAGACAGGGGTCCAGGGAAGTAAATATTGTAGGAAGAAATATCCAGGGAATTGTTATGGCTAGGCTTGTATAGGCCCTAGGGCTGATAGCCTAGTACCAACCTATGAATTGTTTGCTCAAGATAACTCAGCTTTTCTTTTCTTGATTATTTAAAATTAAAAAAAAAAAAACTCGCAGTCTCAGACCCTTGTGGGGGTAATTATTTTATTATTGTTTATACTAATGAAATATTTACATTACAGCTTTCAGTTAAAACTAATTGAAATTAGAATAGAGAAGCAAGATGTCATGCTACTTATTGATATAAACTCTCATCCTTTCCACACTTAGGATATGGCTAGTGAGTTTGTCTCGTTACTGTGTGAGGTAAGCACTTCAGATCTCTTGCTCAAGCAGCCAGCATTCGAGCTTATTACTTTAGCAAACATGCTAAACTTATGCAAGACACTAGTTGCATCTGCAGGCACTGGTAACAACAGTACACAATGACAATTACAGCAATGTTTTTTCCTTTCCTTTGTTATGGTTATTGGGATAGGGTGATTTGGAGTGGGGAACAAGTTGAAATACATTGCTATGGTCATTTCTGTCACTTTCTTCACAATTGCACTTAGGAGGTGATTGCCTAAAACATGTATGTTTTGAGGGCAGGCATCTGTTTTAAAGCAAAGGGCATTTACATTATTAAGAAAAGTGATCATTGGTCCTTGTTGGGGATATGATTAGTCCATATATATCCAAGAACAACAAATTGAAATATATTTTTGCAGCCACTCTCCCATTCATGTTTGTTACAATGCAGAGAAGGTGACTATCTTTTCTGGATGAAAGAAGGCTGTTTGTGAAAGTATTTGTAAAGCACAGTCTGGTTACATGATCACTGTTGAGGGATTATTGAGATAGCTTGTTGGGTATGGGTGAAGAGACATATGGTGTATGTGAAAGTGCAAGACACTTGTGTGGTCCCTTTTTGAATGATCTTTGATATGACCTGATGGGAGGCAGTGTATATGTTTGACAATAGCAAGTTGACATTTTTTGCTTTGACCATTATGCCTTTCTTTTTCCTCACAATGACATGTTGAAGACATACACAGAAAATGACCATCTTTTGGGGGGGATTGTGTAATAGAAAAGGATACTCAACATGATCACTGTTAAATCATTATTGATATGGCTCATTGGGGAATTTATATGCCTGTCTCAGAGCAAAAAGTTGAAGTGCATTGCTGTGCAGCCATTGTTTTTGGACACACTTCACTCGGGAGATGGTATACCATTTAAGAAGGAGCACATTTCACTGGAACAGTGAGTGGGTATGAGTTGAAGTGAGTTTTTTATTATATTTTAGAAACACAATGGAGACAGTTCATGTTTTGACTTTTAAGTTGTTAAATGTGACACCCTCCAAAATGCAGATGTCTGTAGATTTTGTTCAGAATGAAGACACATTTTTACTGTCTCTCACAGGACTGAAATCTTAGTTATAAAATCATAAATATGTTTTGCTCTTATAAGTATAATGAACAAAATCTCTTAAATCTCTTTTTTTCTTATAAAAGTGATGTTTTCTAACATTTAAAATGTTAATACAGAAAGAAAAATGTTACCAGGAATTATTATTTGGTACTCAGGACTTCATTGGGTTGTTGTTCACTTACCTAAAAGCACAACCAAATTCAAGTTTATAACTAAATGTTCAGATTTGTTAGCAAAGAAACTTTACCAGAAAATTCAACATGTTTCAGAGCTGTAACATTGTATTGCCTGTTTCCACTAATAGCCTGACATGGCTATTTTAACTTAGCAGACTGCCAGCTTGCATTGTACTTGTTTCCATTAACTGTCAGCATATGACTGCTGATCTATATAGAAATTATCCAGAATATGAATTTATTGTGTTGATGTTATATCAGATGTAAAATGCATGTATGTTTCAGCAGGGAAAAGCTGTATTTTCAGTTAAAGCATTGCATGGCTCAAATGACTTGGTTTGAAGTGACTGATGGGGAAGGGGAGTCACATATTAAATAGTGTTGAGCTACAACACAGCCCTTAAAACAGAAGTCTTAGCTGCGTTTTGTAGGTAAAGATAATGTTGTCATTGGCTGTAACTAAAAGATTATTCAATCCACCTGCCTGATTGATGTTCTACCTTCATGCAGTTGGCCAAATTGTTTTGTGAGGAGCAAGAACCATGCATCCCTGAGCCAAATGAGAGTCATATGAACCATTCATGCCTGCCCAGAGATCCTTATGAGCCCATCCTTTCCCACTAGGGTGCTTGCTGGTAATAGTAGTAGTAGGCCAGCTTCAGTTCCAGGGGCGTACCTACCCTTTTCTCCCTTCCATCTCACACTTGGTTTGCACTTCCTCTAAGTAGAATGTGCAGCAGGTGTCCATGCTGGCTGTCCTTTGCTTCTGAAAAGAACGTAGGTTAGCAGGCTAGTCCCCCTACCCCACAGCAAGACACAACAGGTAGGCAGGCTTCCCCAGTCTCCATTGGGAAGTTGTGCTGTGTGTGTGTGTGTGTGTGTGTGTGTGTGTGTGTGTGTATCCCTGAGCATGGTGCCTTTCAACCCCTTCCCTCCTCTTGAGAGAGTTGAGCAGCACCACCCCTTCAGTCCTCCCTCTATTCCCTGCTGTACCGGTCAAGCACATGATCAAGTTGTATTCAGGCCCTGGATCATAGCCAAGGCTTTATCTCTATGCAGCACTGGACCTGGCATTGCCTAAATGTTTTGTAGTGAAATCTCAGAGGGACTGACCTACGTTTTTTTTTTAAATCTGTGTAGGTACCAAATGCTGGGGTACATAGGTCCTTAACTGTTACATCTTGATCATTTGAATTGTTCTTGTATCCAAAAAGGGGTACTACAAACATGCATCAGATGACATTTTGTGAATCAGCTAAAATGCTGGTGTCAGATTTATCACTGACCTCACTGAAATCCCAAAGTTTAGAATACCAGTCTTTAGTCCATTTTATGGCTACCATTCTGCTATTACTACATAAAAGTTTTGTAATGAATTCTTGAAGGATGCCCGACATTATATGTTATAAATAAGTACCACTGTAACGGATCTTAGACCATAAGTTTAACAGTATGACAGTTTGCCTTATGCTATGTACCCATTGAGGGAGTTGTAAATGACTTCTGCTCAGGATGCAGACTACAACACTAAAGTACATCTTTACTGAGTTTTCATAACAAAAGAAGTAAAAATCATTTATTTTACAAATAAAAATTATTTTTCCATCTGTACCATATGGCCATGTCATGGTTTGAAGCAGTTAAAGTACTGGGGGCAAATTTGGTGTTGAACTTTACTAAAATCTGTAAGGATGGCACTGCAGTCTTAGGCGCACTTTGTAGCTGAACATCCTGTTGCCACTGCCTAACCATTCTGTAAGTAAATCTCAAAGTGAGGTTCAGAATATGGCCTTTTATACACAGGTATAAAATGCAGGTTTTGTTTTTTTTCTAATTATTGATCATTTAAGCCTACTGGGTGCACACGTCCCTTTTCAGAGGTGACCTGGGAGCACTGTCTAATAAGCGACTTCTTGGGAGTTTTGCAGTAGGCAGATGGAGGCTGAGGTAATCAAACCCTGATCTACATGAAGCAGCTGATTAACACTTCATAATATCCGCTGTCAAAGTCTGATATTTTGCAGGGTACTATGTTTACACACTGGGGCACTGCACAAGATTTCTTTGTGTGTAGTATACAGTACTAGACTAGAATACATCTTTATTAAGTTAGCCATTACATCAGAAGTAAAAATGCTATATTTCTCCTTAATATGAACTTTGTCAGTGAAATTGTGACTCCCTACCCCACAAAGTTATACCTGGAATAACCAACTAACTCTAGTCTGTAGCAGAGAGTCATGCCCTATTCTAACAAATTTATGGAAATACTTCAGTGGGTTTCAGCAAGATGGTCATTTTCTGCTAGTTACAACTAGTAATGTTATATAGCCATTTGAGTGCTTTTTTGCACCTCAGTTCACAGTAGTCACTAGATACTAGTCTATACCAGCAGTAGTCTTATGTGTTCATTTGGGTGCTCTTTTTTTCTGTGCTATTCATAATGATATGTACACTTTTTTTCAAGACAAACTCATTGTGTGTGGATCATCTTGTTACTTTGCTTTTATGAAATTAAAACCAAAAAGGTTGCCCTTGTTCTGTCATTTTAAATGTTTTAAAATATTTCATTTGTCCTGACAGGACTGCTTAATGCACATACTTGATATTCTGCTGTCTACTTTCCCAAAGAGTTTTTAGGTCATGCAGTAGAAGGCCAAACCATCCAGATGTCCTTGTCCTGTAAATTTCATTAAGAAAATGTTGAAGCAGAGGACTTCCAAGACAGCTGCACAGTGATCCATATGCTATTTACAACTCTCCCGATAGGAAAATTGAAAGTGAAAAAAAGCGAGTAAGAAATACCAGTTTGAGTAAAATCTAGTTGCTGGCTAGTAATTACATTGTCTAGATGCCAGCAGAGAAGACATTTTGAGAAAGTAAGACAGAAATAACCAGAAAAGGATTAACAAACTGGCTGTGAAGACTTGAGGATTAAAAAACTGGCTGTGAAGACTATCAATGAAAAACAGTTCACAGTTCAGCTTTGAACCCAAAGATGACTTCCAATAATTTAGAGGAAAAATAATTAAAATGTAATCAGAGGTGTTTATAATATACTGAATGAATGAAGAAGTTTTAGCTGGCTATTAAAACAATCAGATAATGCTGCAAAAAAAAAACTACAAAAATCAGAGGTTGAAATAAAAAAAGCTCGCTTAGCACAAGGCTTCTCAAAATGAGCTGTTTAACAAAAAAAAGTGTAGAGTTAGAAGACAGAGCACACAGACAAAGAACAAGAGACACTGGAAGAAACAGACTGATCACCTTAGGATTTCATTTTTTAACATAATTATTAAAATGTCAGTTAAGACATAGGCACATATACATTAATAGTAAAGTAAACAATTTTAATATATATTTTCCTTTAAACGCATTATATATTACATCTTCTTTTTCTTTATAACAACTGTTATTCAGTCCAGCATTGCATAAATCTCTCAGTTCCTGCCTTCCTTTGAACATCACATTTTCTTGCATGTATTGTTCCCACGAATTCCATTGATTATGTAATTTGCTCCATCCCTTTTCTAAACATCCCTCTTCCAGTTCTTTTATCTCTTCAGTACTTCTAATGCAGTTTAGATTTTGATTTCCATTTTCTAGTAATTGCTTTTTAGGCAGCCATCAGAATTCAACTTAATAACACCTTACTATGTAAAGGCAATTCAGATCATGTGTACCAGCTCAAACTAATAATTTCCTTAGTTACATCCATTTACTCCTCCAGTAACTGTGTAGGTCATTTTTTTTTTAATTTTCTAACACCTTGTAATCCCAAAACACATAGCATCTTCCTTCCCCACACTTTCAACATTTGCTGTCTACCTGAGGAAAAATTCTTTTTTCTGCTTGGGGTATAAAAATACCTATGCAAACACTTCTAAACAAAAATCCTAAACCTTTTCAATTTTGTGTGTTTGTGAACCATACATATGTTCACCCATTGTTTCCTTGTGAATTGATTTTCCAGTTTGTTCCTAATCTTTTCTAACCCCCTCGGATTTATTCTTGTAGTTATCATGCAATATTGTGTATGCCCTACTAATTATCCCCTTTACTACAGCAGCCTCTCTTCTAAATTTGACTAAGAATCTACAAGAGTAGGTCTATCATATAAGACTCCCATCTCTTTCACTTTGCCTATACTCTGATATTAGTCCCCGATAGGGAAGGTGGTCTCTAACCTGCAGTCCAAACTTCTTGGCCTTATCTCACTCTCACCTTTCCCTCTCTTATTTACCCCAATACCTTGATTCCTTAGCCAGTTTTCTCCATTAAATTCCAGACAGGGAAAGGTAATAGAATGGGAAAAGGCCAAGAATTTGGACTGCAGACCAGAGATTGCCTTCCCTATCAAGGATTGATATCAGAGTGTAGGCAAAGAGAAAGAAATAGGGGGATCCTAAGTGAAAGTACAGTTGTGTCAAATCTTACCATAATAGTAGATGTCCAGCCATTATACTAAAGCATTAGATTTTATAGATGTATGTTATGCATATGCTCCCTACACAAGACATAAGGCATAAAGGTGTGACATACAGACATACATACCTCAGAACAACTTTTCTTCTTTGCTGGTTACCAAGCTGTGTTTCAGATAAGTGCCCCATTGGAGTTTCTTCTTATCTATTTCTATTTTTATTTTGGTGTGTCTACATGTCATCCAGAAAGGTAAAATGTTAGTGTTGGGGAAGATTCCCCATAAAGATCATCACAAGCAGTATATTTTCTGTTTGGGTGCTTCTTATGACCATATGCAGTGTTTTGTCTGTCAAACATTTGTCCCTAAGACCCAATGTAGTCATCTGTCCTCCTTGTTGATTTACTTGGAGAACTAACATTTTAAATTCTTAGTGCAAGGTGCTATGGCAGAGTCTTCTTGCCCCGTAGATCAGCTACCTGCCAAGAAAAAGGCCAACAAACTCTGTTCTAATTCAGCTGCTGTCCCACCTCCCCAGGAGGTTTCCCTAAAGACTCGTGAAAGCCCAGAGGATCATCTGGATGTTGTCTCGGATTTCTCTCCCATGACTCTGTCAGAGGCTAGCATGGATCAGACTTCTCACACATCCTCTGAGTTTTTGCAAACATCCACTCCAGGTGTTGAAGGGGAATCTCAGCTGATTATATCTGAGGGACCAAGGGGGGATACTGCAAATTCTAGTTTGGGAGGAGATTCCTGTTACATTGGTTGAGTGTTGGCAAGGTTCCAAACCTCCTAGGGTTTTTTTGGGCAGACATTCCTCAAGAAAAAAAAAAAAAGCATATTTCCCCTGCTGTTAAAGATCCCCAACTTGAATGGCAGGATTTTGCCCAGGGTTTGTTTAATGCCATAATGGCATTAAAGCCTCCTCAAGGAGTTTCTGTACTTCCCTCCTCCCTGGTTCTCTAATCCTCTTAAAAGGTCAGAGAGCAGAAGTCCTCTGATAACGATTTAGATTCTGGGGAACAGTCTTTGGCATATTCTTCTCAAATCCCTTCTCCCTTGGATTGTGTGTCTAAGGAGAAAGATTCTTAGTCCAGACTGAACCTTAGAAGAACTCTCCTTTGGGGATACTGTTCCTCAAATGGTGGAATATATTTCAAATGGGACTGTTCTCAGGTTTCTGATATTCAAAAGAGGTATTATGAACTCATCCAGATGGAATCTCCCAAGCCATCTGCTGAACCACTGGCCTTGGTTGCCCTCTTAGATACCTTTTCAGTGACCTCTGCTGCTCCTAATTTCCAACCTCCTGTCCTTAAGAAACCTGACAGATTTTACACGGTGTCTGATTGTAAGCTTTTGTACAGATGCCCTTCTGATCCTTCTGCAGTGTCTGTCTCTTCTGACAAATCTTAGAAACGTTTGCCATCCACTAAACTACTGCCTTCTAGTAAGGACAGTGGTGCCATGAAACATCTATGCAAAAGGGTATATACTGCTGCCATCCTGGCCTTTAAGCCTATTAATTACAAGACTTATATGACCAGGTATATTTTACCCCCTTTTTTCTCTAGCTTCTCAGGCAATTTCTGACCTCCCTGATTCAGAAGGGAAGGTCTTGGTCCTTTCTTTATTAGGTTCTACCTCTCAAGTGACTCACCACTCTGCTAAATATAGTTATGTTGCAGCTGATGCATCCTTTTGGGCTGCTGTATTTGGTTCTGTTTTGAGATGTTACTCTTGGCTTCATCTCCAGACCTTACCTGATTGTATTAAGGCTGAATTGTAGCTCCTCTTGATAATAAGAACTTTTTTGTCTCAGTTGCTGCCTAGCTTTTTAAGTCCCTTCAGGATAAAAGCAAGGCCTTGCAGAAATTGAAACATATTTTTATGCCTCCTATCCCCAAATTTCAGAGGACTTATCCATCCAAATCTGATTTTGTTCATGACAGCCACGCTCTCATCCTAAAGGCAAAAAGGGTTGTAGGCGTGTACCCCCTGCTAAGTCTAATCACACTCCTACTTCTCAGAAGCCTCCTTTACAAGAAAGACCAGGTGCAATCAGACAGTTTGCTTTCATTTTCCTCAGCCAGGTTCCCTTATCCCCTCATCTTCCCCTGTCCCTCCCCATTTAGTTAAGAGTTACTTAAGACTCTTGAGTTTTATCCATTATTCACCAGGGATATTTAATGGTATGGCAATCCCTTCCTCCTTTTCTGGGCATTCCTCAACCTCCTCAGGAGCAGCTTCCTTTCTTTCCAGAACTCCTTCAGGTCCTTTTGGCTCAGGGCATCATTCAGGCTGTGCCCCTGCCCAGGAAGGGAAAGGAGTTTAATCCAGCATATTTCTGGTTCCCAGGCTGGAAGGCAACTGGAGAGCCATTGTGGACCTTTCTCAACTCAACACCTTTCTGAAGGTTCCTTCCTTTCAGATGTCCCTTTAAACCCTGTTCCTCCTCCTGCTTCCCCAGGCCTTCTTGGCATCCCTAGACCTAAAGGATGCATATCTTCCCATCTCCATTCATCCCCTTTTCAGAAGGTTTTTGTTTCTTCCTTACATTTTCAGTTCTCTACTTTGCCCTTTGACCTCTCTGCTGCCCCAAGGGTATTCACCAAATGCTTTGCTCCTGTCATTGCCTTTTGCAGGAGCAGAGGGGTTCAAATCTTTCCTTATTTAGACAACCTTCTCATTCAGGCTTCTTCCTCTGAGGTCCTGCTTTAGCACCTCCAGTTTACAGTTTGTCTGTTACAAACACTGGGGTTCACCATAAACTTTCAGAACTCAGTTCTGTTTTTTCTCAAGATCATGTTTTTCTCAGTTGCAGGATCCAGATACATCCTATGCTGCCATCTCTGCCTCCATCCAAAGCTCTTTCTTTGATTACTTTTTCAATATATTCTTCCTCTGGTTTCTGTCACAGCCAGGGATTTCCACAGGGTTCTAGGATTCATGGTCCCCACCGTTCCTATGCTGCCTCTAGCCAGACTCCATATGAGAAAAACCTACAGTGGTTCCTCCAGTCAATGTGTGGCTTCAACACTGTCATCCACTGGATTTCATTGTTTTTTCCTTCTGTGCCTCAAACTTGAACTTCACTGTTGGATTCATCAAATTTATCTCAACCCAGGACTTCCTTTTCAGTGTTCGGTCCCATCTCAGGAACTTTTTTTCAGATGCCTCAAACTGAGGATGAGGAACCTCCTTTGGTTTCCTCAAAGTCCAGGATCTCTGGCCTCCTCATCAGAGGTCAGATCACATCAACATAAAGGAGATGAGAGCTCTCCTTTTAGTTCTTTAGGCCTTTTATTCCCTCTTTCTTCCAGAGCCTCTCAAAATCTTCACAGACAATGCCACAGTGATGTGGTATCTCAACAAGCAAGGGGGTTGGTTCTTTGCAGACTTGCTGTTCAGGTCTGGGATCTAGTTGTTTAGTATCTAGTGACACTTAAGGCTGTCTACATTCCATAAGAGCAAAATAGAATTGCAGATGCTTTGAGCAATTCTAGTACATAGGCTCATGAATGGATGTTTCACAGAGATGTGTTTCTCGACATTGCCCATCAGTGGGATATTCCACAGGTAGATTTTTTTTGCCTCCCCTTTGAGCAGACTTCTTCCTCTTTTCTGTGCGAGACTCTGAAGCCCTATGGCCTGGAAGGTGGACACACTGTCTTTTCCTTGGAAGGGGATATATCTGTATGCCTTTCCTCCCCTTCGTCTGATTCTATGGATCCAGCTCAAGGTCAAGCAAGACTCTCCAAAATCTTGCTGATGACTCCCTTTTGGCCCAGACCACATTGGTTTCCCCTACTTTTTCTGTTATCCAGGGGGCAATCATCACAAGTTACCTCAGAAGGTGAACCTTCTCACAGAAGCTAAGGGGTCTCTGATCTGTCCTCACTTGTTCACTCTTCAACTGACACTGTGGGTAATATGGTTTTGATTCCTTTTGGGCACCTCTTTTCTGAGGGCATGCTTGGGGTTCTGCAGGAGGCCAGGAAACCCACTACCAGAAGATCATATTTGTTCAAATGGAAGAGATTTTCTATCTGGTGCCTTTCTAATAATTAGGATCTCTTTTCAGTGGGGATCCCTTTGGTTCTATCTTATTTCAGCAAATTGCTCCATGCTGAGTTGGCTTATTCTTAAGTTAAAGCCTGCTTTTAAGCTTGTCTGTCCTTGACTCCTCCCCTTGCCTCTATGCTTGAGGTCAAATAATCTCTTAAAGAAATAGGGAGTCCTAAACAAAAGACTGGCACTGGTAGACTTTTTAGTAGAATCTAGAACAGAAGCTGCCATTAAAAACTGAATAATTAGTAGAGCATATAAAATATTGCATGATAATTATAAGCTGCATTCTTCATGTCAGGCCTCCCAGGAAGTCTGTTCCACATTCCTGGGACCTCAGTTTTGTGGTTGAAAAATTGTCTGGCTCCTTTTAACCCTGCCAGGTTCAGCTTCCTTACAAAATTATACTTGAAAAACTGTTGTCCTTTTGGCCCTTATTTCAGCTAAAAGAGTCTCTGAGCTCCAGGCTCTTATGGCTGATGTCCTTCAGGGATGCATCTGCAGTCCTTACAAATGGGTTGTCCTGTCGTCAGGCAGCCCTTCGGTCGGCCGGATTCCAAAGTCTGGGTCTGGCCTCGGCTGGTGTCGCACTTCACCCGACGTCATAGCGGCAATTCTTCGGGTATAAAGGCATCAGCGACGCCATTTTCCTCAGTCTTTCTTGCCGCGTGGCGCCCGAAGCAGAAGCTGTTCGCAAGTGCCGGTCGGTCAGAACCAGAGACTACTACTACAAGTACCGAAGACTTCTAAAAAGCTAAGTACCCTGTTGGGGACTCTTTCTTGCCTCAGCCGATGTCAGAAAAAGTGAATAACTGTTTAAATTGTGTGAAACAAATACCTCATAAAGATTTCCACTCTTACTGCTTACCTTGCTTAGGCCCAGACCACGATGTAGCAGCTTGTCTAGCCTGTGCTTCTTTCAACCGACGAACGCTTAGACGTTAGTCTGAATTTGCTGAAGAGTTTTTCGGCTCCGCTTTTGCTTACATTATGCCATCGGATACTCCGACTTCGCAAATTTCTAAAAAACGCAAGGAAAAGGACCGACACTCGCGGTCCGTGGTTTTGGCCGAAACCGCGGTTAAGCCAACCGCGAGTGTCTCTGTTTCGGCTGAAACCGAGTCCACGGTTCTTCCTTCAGCCGAAAACTTGCCACTTACCGAGGCCTCATCCAGCTTGGCTGAATCTGCTACTGAAATCCCACCTGCTCCTGCAGGTTCACAGGATTTATCAGATACTATCCCTTTGGATATTTCTACCCCTGCATGTGGAGCTGCTAGGCCTCCTGCATCCATGTCGATTAAGGCCTTTGCCAGGGCTAAAGCAGCAAAAACTACCAAAACTGTGCCTGCTAAGACCCCCTCTCACAGGCCCAGTTCTAGTTCACAAATGCTTAGTCTAGCAGAGGATCTCATTTCTTTGATCCGGGGATCCCAACCACATCCAGACAGGGCCTCTCACCCACCTCCAGAGAAGAGGACTAGAGTAGAGCCCCCTGAGCCAGTTTCTTCAGATGGCTCCTCTGATGAATCAGATAATTCAAACCCTCCAGAGGCCCCTTTTCTCCTTATGAGGACTCTGATGCAGAAGAGTCCATTCCTTCTGCCTCTCCGCCTGAGGAATTTTCTTTTGGGGAAACCTTGCATGCTATGAGGGAACAATTTCAATGGCAGGGCCAGGATTTTTCAGACTCTAGGAAAAGGCTTAGAACCTTTTTGCATTTGCCACAGCATAGGCCTTTAGCCATTCCTCCAGTACTTACTGTTGTGGATGATGCTTTTAATGATGCTTGTACTGCACCTGATTCTCTTCCTCCGGCCCCTGCTAAGCCCGATAGGTACTACAGGGTTCTGGACACACATTATCATTTGTATAAGGCCCCTTTTGCAGATCCGAAACTATCTCCCAGGGACCCAAGGCTGTAGCAGCTACCTCTACCAAAAACCCCCTCCCCTCTGAAAGGGAATCTAGGGCCTTAGAGAGATGGGGTAAAAAAGTTTACACTTCTGCTACTCTTTCAGCTAGGGCCTTGAACTGTCAATTCCACATGATTCAGTATCAGGAATTTATGTTAGACCAGTTAACTAAAAAACTGTCCTCGGATGAACCATTAGACAAAAAATCTGTACAGGAAATGGTACATAACATTCAGCAGGTCAGTAATCATTCCTTAAAATGTGGCTATGATGCACTGGAGGCTTCCTTTAGATCAGCCATGGCTGGCACTGTGATCAGAAGACATGCATGGTTAAAAGAACAGTCCTTACCAGACCATGTTAAATCAAAGCTCCTAGATGCTCCCATGGATAAGCTCAATTTGTTTGGCTCCCCTGCACAGCAGGTGCTGAAGAAGGTGGAAGAGAAAGCAAAATCTGTCCAGACAGTCAAGGATTTCTTGCAGGTCCAGCCTCCAAGGTTTAGCAGGAACTGGCCTTCCAAGAACTGGTCCTTTCCAGATACCTCCAGAGCTCCGAGAGGCAGGAATAGACGCTCAAGAGGCAGGGGTCAATCCAGAGGTGCCTACAGGGGACGTCAGTGGCAGGCTAACAACCAGCGAGGTACAGCCACAGATCCAGCCACCACCACCACTACCACAGGACAATCACAGTGACTTGGCTCTGGCACCGCCTACCAGGGAACAACTAGAGGCACCCTTAAGCGGGAAGCTAGCCTTATTTTCAGTAAACTGGCATTACATCACAGGAGACAAATGGATTTTACAGACAATAGACCAAGGTTACAGGTTTCACTTCCATACTCTACCAAGGAAGAGAGGAATGCCAAACCTACCTCCAAACCAGAAGACAGAAGCTCTAGAACAAATAACTCACTTACTAAGGATGAGAGCTGTAGAAAGGGTACCATCTATGGAACAAGGGCAAGGATTTTACTCCAGACTTTTCCTGGTACCAAGAAAAGAAAAACAATGGAGGCCTATTCTCGACCTGTCCGCTTTAAACACATACCTCATTGTTCCAAAATTCAAAATACTGACCCTACAGCAGCTTCTTCCCATGCTGGGCAAGGAGTCTTGGCTGGTAACTCTAGATCTCAAGGAGGCATACCTGCACGTCCCCATACGACCAAATTGCAGAAGATACCTCAGATTTCTTGCAGGATCAGAGCATTATCAATTCTCAGCATTGCCCTTTGGCTTATCTACTGCGCCCAGAGTATTCACGAAATGCCTGGCATCAGTAATTGCTCATTGCAGGCTTCAGGGAATTCAAATTTACCCTTACCTGGACGACTGCCTGTTACAAGCGGACAACAAAAACAAATTAATAAAAGATTTGCAAAGGGTCATTCATCTACTACAAGCCCTGGGATACACAGTCAATATAAAAAAGTCAAGGCTGATACCATCCCAAAGGATAACCTTCTTGGGTGCAGATCTGGACACATCAAAACAAATGGCATTCCTGACAGTAGAAAAACAGGAGCAACTCCCTTTCTACTTCATGGCATTAACAAAGCAGAACCAGCTAACAGCAAGAAAAGTCCTGCAAGGTCTCGGTTACATGGCATCCTGCATAATATTGATTCCACATGCCAGACTACATATGAGAAAGTTACAGTGGTACCTAAGGAATTTATGGTCTCAGCACAAGCACAGCCTAGAAACCCAAATTCCAATAATTCCATGCCTGAAGCAAGAATTCCAATGGTGGGCTCAGGCCTGTCAAACAAACAAGGGACTGCCCTTCCACAGCACTCAACCAAGCCAGACCATCACAACAGATGCTTCAGACCTCGGTCGGGGGGCACACATGCTGAACAAGTGCATACAAGGCTTATGGACTCAAGACCAGCTGCACCTACACATAAATCAAAAGGAAATGCTGGCAGTAAAACTGGCAATTCAGGCATTCAGACCATTTCTTCGACAGGGTCAACTGCTGATAAGGACAGACAACACCACAGTTATGTGGTACATCAACAAACAGGGAGGCACACATTCATACCCTCTATGCCGGATGGCAATGGACCTCTGGAATGTGGCACTGAGCTTCAACATTCAGTTACAAGCAATTTCTGTGCCAGGAAAAGAAAATATACTAGCAGACATCCTAAGCAGAACTACCACGGATACCCACGAATGGATGCTGCATCCGGACATCTTCAAAACCATTACAGGGAAATGGGGACTACCAGAAATAGACTTATTTGCATCCCCACACAATAACCAACTGAAAAAATTCTGCACAAGGACGTACCACCCACTTGCTTGGAAAGTGGACTCCCTATCTTTCAGTTGGAAAAACCTGACAGCATATGCATTCCGACCTCTTCCTTTGATGCACAAGGTGCTATTGAAGATCAAAGAAGACCGTCCGAGGATCATCCTGATAGCTCCAGACTGACCAAGGCAACATTGGTACCCATTACTGAGGAGTATGTCTCGGGAACAAATATGGCCTCTGCCCCTAGTTCCCTTGCTATTAACACAGAACAACTTCAAAACCCTGCATCCAAACATGAAAACACTGCAGCTGGCTGCCTGGAACATTGCATAAGACCAAATAACCCAGATTTATCTCAAAGGGTTAAAGACATTATCTTGGAGGCTCGCAGACCCTCAACAAGAAAAAATTATTCAGCAAAATGGAAAAGATATCTCATTTGGAGTACAGCAAAAGGAGAGAATGTGTCACTGGTAAACATAGCTAACATCCTGGAATACTTGGCAGAGCTCTTCCACAACGGCCTGTCCTATTCTTCCATTAAGATTCATGCATCAGCTATTTCAGCAGAATACAACTTGGATCCTCCAGTCTTCTCACATCCTCTGCTCAGGCAGTTTCTGAGAGGAATCAAAAATGTAAAACCACCTAGGAAGCCATCATTGCCAGCATGGGACTTGAACTTTGTGCTAGAAAAGTTGACACTCCCTCCTTTCGAACCAGCAGCAACAGCAGAATTACAATACCTATCATGGAAAACTGCTTTCCTGCTTGCAATCACTTCAGCAAGAAGGGTATCTGAGCTACAGGCATTAATGGCAGTATAGCCCTTCCTGATCTTCCATCAAGATAGAGTGTCCATGAGAACTAATCCTACTTTTATGCCAAAGGTGGTCCCCAGGGTATCTTTAAATCAAGCTATCCACCTACCTACATTCTTCCCCAACCCACAGAACAGGGGAGAAAGACTGTTGCATACCTTGGATGTACATAGACAATTACGTTACTACCTGGACAGGACCAAGAGCAACAGAAAAACTGACCAGCTACTGGTTGCATATGCAACAGGAATGGAAGGAAAAGCAATTTCAAAACAGACAATCTCAAAGTGGATAGGAAATTGCATTAGATTTTGTTACTCCTACCATGGGAAGAAAACTCCAGAAAACATCAGGCCTCACTCTACAAGGGCTACAGCCACTACCACAGCTTTTTTACGAGGAGTGGCTACCAAAGACATTTTAGAAGCTGCTACTTGGAGCTCCGTGCATACATTTGCCAAGCATTATAATTTACCTTTATACTCCAGATCCCGAGCATGTTTTGCCACTGCTGTTTTGCAAGGGATCTTAACTACACCATAATCTTATTTCTCCTCCTCCCCCAGTTTGGCTATGGTATTCTACCCATTTGTAAGGACTGCAGATGCATCCTTGAAGGACATAGTACAGTTTTGTACCTACCATAAATGTAGATGTCCGATAGGCATGCATCTGCAGTCAGGATTACCCACCCTCCTTGCCCTCTGTGGTACTCCTAGGGTATTTGCCCATCTTGTAGCTAGCTGGGGGAATCTATTATGGTGTATTTGTTTGTATATATGTACATACATGCTTATTCTTTGTTTGCTCTCTACTATTTGGAAACATTTGCATTTATCCAAATTTAGCCTTCCTAGAGGGCACCTGGCATCTGGGGCAAGAAACACTGAGGAAAATGGCGTCGGCTGATGCCTTTATACCCGAAGAACTGCCGCTATGACGTCGGGTGAAGTGCGACACCAGCCGAGGCCAGACCCAGACTTTGGAATCCGGCCGTCCGAAGGGCTGCCTGACGACAGGACAACCCATTTGTAAGGACTGCAGATGCATGCCTATCGGACATCTACATTTATGGTAGGTACAAAACTGTACTTTTCTCATTTCTTGGTCTTTCATAGGGGCAAGGTGTCTCTGTCTACTAAACTTCTTTTATGCCCAAGGTGGTTAATGAGTTGTTTCTTAATCAAGTCTATTAATTTCCACCCTTCTTTCCTTCTCTTCAGTCTACTAATGAGAAGATTCTTCATACCTTGCATTTGCATAGGCAGCTCAGTTATTATTTGGATAAGACTAAGGCCTTTTGCAAATCTGGGTGACTTTGTTTCCTTTCATCCCAGATCTCTGGGTTTGGCTGTTTCTAAGCAAACACAACCTCCAGAATCAATAAGGCCATTTTCTTTTGTTATTCCTTTCATGGTAAATGTCTATCTGCCTGTCTAAAGGCTTATTCTAGAAGAGCTGTTGCCGCCTCTGGTGCCATTTTCAAAGGATTCAGTACCAATTCCATTTGTCTAAGCTGCCTTGCATGGATTTTGAGAGAGCTCTTCTGTGCCTTCCTCCTCTTAAGTTTACCCTTGAGCTGTGGTACTGTCCCTTATGTTAAAAATACTGTAACAGTGATGTGGAGGGCATAGTACAGTTATGTAAAATCTTACCATAACAGTAGATGTCCTTCTCTTCATTGTTGCAGTATTCACTCTCTCCCTCTCCCCTGTTTTTGCTCTGCCCTATTCCTTCACCCTTCCTGACCTAGAATTCCTTTCTTTTTTCTCCCTCTGCATGCACATATTCCTTCTAGTTCCTTGGACTGATTGTTCCTACTGTTTTTTTTCGGTTCTGTGGTATGTATGTCTGTACATCAGCTTTATGCCATATGCCTGGAGAAGGGAGCATACTTGTGACATACCACATCTATAAATGCCTAAGGCTTCGGTATACTGGCTGGACTTTAAGCTTCCCTTGGCAGGGAATCCCTTATGTTAAGAATACTGCAACAGTAAAGAGAAGGACATCTGTTATGATAAGATTTTTACACAACCATTATTTTTTTCTATTAAAAGGGTCAACTTATCACACTTGACTCTTGCCCTTTCCCCTCCCAGATAAAATACTTCAGCTCTTTATTAATTGCAATCCTCAACTTTTCCTCTGGTTGATAAAAATATGCTTGACCTGTGTATAAAACTAAATGGGCTAAAACATTTTCACTGCTTGTATCTTGCTATACATATCCGTACAACAGAGATACCAATGTCTTAGTTTTTGTGTTATCTTGTTTAGTCTCTTACCACATATTCTTTGAGCTGCCACAACAGAATTCTTTTAAATCCATAACCCTAAGTACTTTATTTTATTATTTCCTCATAAATATGGGCATTGCTGAACCAATTTGTGTTTGGGCACATAGTTTATTGCTGAACCAATTTGTGTTTGGGCACATAGTTTACAGCTTTTAACTTTATCTTCATTTATTTTGTATCCCAAAAAGACTTTGTACATCAGTATGTGTGTATATACCTTTAAGAAGCTATCCAAGGGCTTGCACAAGTGTATATATACTGAGCACGTGCAAGTCTGGCTGCCATTTTGTAGTTAGCTGTTGAGATGTGAACATATACGTGTGTAAGATCTGTCTGTTGACTAGTTTGCTCATATTTAAACATGCTGATATTCATCCTGATGTGTTTCTATGTATTAAAACATTTTAAACTAAATCCCAAGTCATCATCTTCTTTGCATTAGAGACGAATGAACGACATGGCGCCAGAAGTGAGATGTCTAAAGGACATGGTGTCAGGTACGATTTAAGGCACTCTCCCAGATGCTGGTGAAATATACAGAGTACATCATCCTAAAAACGTGTATACTTCGCAAAACAGGTCAGAAACAAATTTCAGGTATTAAAACTTGCTCAACACTCTTTTCTTTCATATAATATGAAATAAGGCATTTAGAATGCTGTAAACAATATTCACATAAACCGATTTGTATAATGTTGATAAAAATGTTCAAATTACTCTGGAAAATGAAATAAAGTGTGAATTGCATGAAACAAATGAAATAAAGGGAAACTACTACATTTTCGCAAAAGTACATGCATTTCTCATATTAGGCAAAAATATCCGAGTTATCAGAAGTGTATAAAGTGTTCGCATGTTTGTGCAGTGTTACAGTAAAGCTATTTCGCAAAGTATAGCCATTACAAGGCATATTTCCCAAAGTAAAGTATTTCAAAGAGTTTATTGTGCATTTGAATGTTGTTACAAACTCACAGAATAGTTTGTTCATACATAATTACAAGGGCCATATTTTCAGTGTGTTTGTGTATACTTTCTGGGCATGGCAGATGGATTTCAAAAAACCCAGAGCACTTGTGTTTGACAGTAACATTGCTGAGAACTAGAGAGTGTTTGAGCAAGAACACGACATTTTCATACAGACTGCATTTTCTGATAAAGATGACCATACAAAGACATTTATTCTACTTAATTTTACTGGGTCAGAAGTCATAGAAAGGGAACATTCATTTGTGTGTGCACCTGCTATTTATGCTGGAGAGGGGAAACCATCATATTGTTGTACTGGCTGAGTCAAGGGAGGATCCTGAGTGCTTAAAATGTAAATTTAGAGAAATGTGCAACTCCCAGACAAATGTTACAATGGAGAGGCATTTATTTACACAAGGGATCAAAAGCCTAGTGAAACTTTTGCAGCATATATAACTGACCTGAGAAATAAAGCTAAAATGTGCAGATTTGGTGACTTAAGGAATGAGTTGTTAAAAGACAGATGTGTGTGTGGTATAAAAGATGATGCTGTGAGAAAGATTTTGCTTTGTAACAATGATTTAAGTTTGAATAAGGCCAATGAGATTTGTCAAATATACAAGCTCACAGAAAAGCACACAAATATGCCTACAAATGAGAGCAGTTCTTGAAGGCACAGTGATAAAGCTGACATTGATAGTATGCAGCACATGGTTAAAAGAAACATGCCCAAGCACATAGCAGCTATGGGGTTTTCCAGGGACTGCTGCAGATCACCTCAGAGCTTTCTAGAACATTCCAGAATCCATACAATCTCAGTGAAGCACAAGAGTGAGTCAGCAAACTCACAGCAGAACATGACAGAAACTTCAGAAAAGTTCTAGAAAGAGCACATCAATTGAATCTTAAGCTCAATCCACAGAAGTGCAAGTTCAGGCTACATGAAGTTTCTTATGTTAGTCATTTATTTACGAGTATAGGCCTATGACCAGAACCTTCAAAGCAAGCAGCCATTCTTGAGATGCCAGCTTAAGACAGCGTTCAAGCCCTGCAAAGTTTTCTTGGCATGGTCAGCTACCTAGGCAAGTTCATTCCAGACTTGAGTCAACTATCAGCACCACTCAGAGAGCTGACATGTAAAGATGCATCCTGGTCTTGGTTAGAGCAACACCAAAGAGCATTTGATGTTCTGAAACAAAGAATTGGTAGCCCTCCAATGCCCAGATGTTATGATGTTCACAGACCAGTTATAGTTTCTGTGATGCTTCGGAATTTGGTCTTGGTGCATTTATCCTACAAGAGGATCAGCCTGTTGCCTATGATCGAGAACTCTTACCCAAACTGAACAGCAGTATGCCCAGATTGAGAAAGAGCTTTTGGCAATTGTGTTTGCATGTTTGAAGTTCCATGATTATGTTTATGGTAGACCTATCCAACTCAAAACAGACCACCAACTATTAGTCACTCTCTTGAGAAAGCCAATGCATCCAGATCGAAACAGACCACCAACCATTAATCACTATCTTGGGAAAGCCAATGCATTCAGCTCCAGCCCTACTGCAACATATGATGCTGAGACTCTAAAAGTACAATTTCAATCCTGTCTACAAGAAAAGCAAACCTCTTTATCTTGCTGATGCATTGTCCAGATTGCCCATAATAGAATGAAAATCCAGGTTCTCCTTTGATTGATGATTTTGAAGTCATGGAAATGCATAATTTTGTTTCCACACATCTTGATGAGCTGAAAGATCACACAGCTACAGATCCAGTTTTTAAAGGCTCAACCACTTTATCAGTCAAGGATGGCCATCAAAGCAGTCTAGTTTACCTCAAGAAGTGCAACCTTAATTTCCATACAGAGATGAGATTTTGGCTGACAAAGGTATCATTATGAGAAGTCCAAAAGTAATTGTTCCAAAGTCTTTGCAAACAACTTACATTACTATCTTACATCGTGGTCATCCAGGTACTGAATCTACCAAAAGAAGAGCAAGAGGACTGGAATTTTGGCCTTCTATGTTACAAGACATTTCAAGAGCACTTTTATCTTGCTCCGTGTGTAATACTACAAAGCCACATTAACAGAAGCAACCACTTCAGCTTAACCAGATTTACCTCGGTTGACAGTAGCCACAGACATCTTTGAGTGGAATGGTCAACATTATTTGGTGATAGTAGACTCTTACTCCATTTGGTTCGGGATTGACCTACTTCCTAACCTAGCATCCAGTACAGTCATTACTAAGATGAAAAATCATTTTGTAGCACACAGGAGTCCACACAAAGTTATTTCTAACAATGGCACACAGTTTACAAGCCAACAGTCCAAAATTTTGCAGAAGAATGGGACGTTGCTCATGTCACAAGTAGTCCAGAGTACGTGCGGTTAAATGATTTGGCAGAACATGCAGTTCAAAGTACAAAGCAGTTACCTGAGAAGTCAGTGAGATAATAGTGTTTTCCTGAATCTCTTAAATCTCAGAAATGCTCCTCGTGATAAACATCTTGGTTCACCTGCTCAGAGACTTCTGTCAAAACAAACCAGAACCATATTACTAATCAGTATTCAATTGTTGGTTCCATTAGTTAAGAACAACAGATCAGTGAAAGCCAATCTGTTGAAGAAATGCTTATCCCAGACGTCCTACTATGATAAGACCAGTAAACCACTCTATCCATTACAAGAGGGAGAAATGGTAAGTATGAAAATGTCCAAAGGTTATGATCAGATTGGTATCATGAAGAATACTGGTGCAGAGCTGAGATCATACATAATAGATTCAGAAGGAGCAATCTTCAGGTTGAATCAGAAACATTTGAGACCAATGTCCAATCCTATACCATAGTGGAAAGCCTGTGAGAAAGACACCATCTCAGAGTGAGTTGTCCAGTGTTCCAATTCAAGAGGAAGTACCAGAGGACATTCCTGTTCCTTTGACAAATCCAGAGGTTCCTGATATGAGTTGTGCAACACAGACTGTCCCTGTTGCTAAATTTAGACCCAACTACTATGTTACTAAATATGGTTGAATCCTGTAACCCCTGCAACAAATATGAAGCAACTTGGACATGAACATTGTGTTTTGTTTCCAATGTATATAGTAATGCATGTCTAGCTCTAACATTATTTTGCATAAAGGGCAATCTTTTTTAAGAGGGAGGGTGTAGACCAATATGTGTGTTTATACCTTTAAGAAGCTATCCAAGGGCTTCCACAAGTGTATAAATACTGAGCACGTGCAAGTCGGACTGCCGTTTTGTAGTTAGCTGTTGAAATGTGGACATGTATGTATATAAGCTCTGTCTGTTAACTAGTTCGTTCATATTTAAAGATGCTGCTATCCATCCTGATGTGTTTCTATGTATTAAAGCATCTAAACAAAATCCCAAGTCGTCATCCTATTTGAATTAGAGATGAACAAGCGACAGACTTGAAACTATCTCAGAATGTTTTACTGTTTTACAACACACTAACATGTCCTTTTCTGTTTTTATCAGGTATAAAATATCTACAAATAAAATCAACTTTTGTTGACTAGTATATTAATTATATCCTCGAATTTCTGAGTGCCTTATTTTTTTGCTATTGGTTCTTAATATAAAGTAAGTAACAAAGGGGAAAGAGGATACCTCTGCCTGCTTCCTCTGACCAACAGAACTTATCAGAGAGGGACACCTTTCAATTTAATTTTCCTCCACTGATCCCTCATATAGCTTCCTAATCAACCTTATGATTTTATCAGGGAATGCAAATGCTTCCATTGCCCTACTCATAAAATCCTAGCTTACTCTATTGAATGCTTTCTCTGCATCAAGATCCAACAACAGTGGTAATTTCTTACATTCTGCTTCCCTCTAGCTCTTTATTAATGCTGTCAAATGTGTCTCTCCCCTACACAAAACCACAAGTATTCATATTGATCAATTTTGGCATCACCTTTGCCATTGTTTTAACCATTATAGACATAAATGCTTTATAATCATGGTTTAGAATCAAAATGGGCCTGTATGATGTTGGATCTGATTAGTCTTTACCATCTTTAGTTATTATAGCCACCACTGCTTTCTTCCAGGATGTTGTACTTCTCTTCCTTTTAGAATATTGTTAAAAAAGACCTTCCAGATCTTCAGCACTTTCTTCCCTTCTAGCTTCCAAACTTCCACAGGAATGTCATCTGCTCCTGGGGACTTTCCTGTAGATTGGTTATACATCACCATTTTTATCTAATTTCCCCCCTATTCTCATGGTTAGTAATTGAGCCTCATCTGCCTCTAACCTGGGCATACTTAATTCTTCCATAAACATTTCTATTTGTGATTTTTCTTGATTTCCACATTTCTCTGCTTTATATAGATTTTCATAATATTTCTCAAATATTTCTAGTACCTCTATAGGATCTCTGGTTATTTTCCCTGTTTGGCAACAAATCTTTGTGTTAAAAGGTTTTGTGCTCCAGAATTATAAAAAAAAAAAAAAAAAAAAAAAAAACAGTTGCTTAACAGCAGTCTTTCTAAATGGCGAAGTGCTTATGTGGTCTGCATTGCTCTGAGTAACATTCATCTCTGCATTTAATATTGATTTGAAGCGCTTTATTTAAGGTTTGAGCACTTCTATTTTGTATCTTATTCTATTATTACATTTGTTTTGTTATAAGTTTTCTGTTCTGTTGGAGTTTTAAGAGTTCTTGGCTAGGGTCAGTTAAAAAAGTTACCAAAGAATTAATTTCCAAACTGAGAATATCATCAGTTAAGTACTGGGAGGAGCTGAGAGACAGCATTGCTCTTTTATTTAGAAATATCTGTAGTTAGCTGAAGTGTTTGTGTGGTCTGCATTGCTCTGAGTGTCACTTATCTCTGCATTTAATTTTGTTTTGAAGCTCTTCTTTTCAGGTTTGAGCTCTTCTATTTTGTATCCTATTCTAGTATTACATTAGTTTTCTTTTACGTTTTCTGTTTTGTTGGAGTTTTAAGAGTTATTGGCTAGGGTCATTTAAAAAAAAGTTACCAAAGAATACCATTGCAAACTGTGAATAGCATCAGTTAAATATTGGGAGGATCTGACAGACAGCATTGCTCTTTTATTTAGAAATATCTGTAGTTAGCTGAAGTGTTTGTGAGGTCTGCATTGCTCTGAATATCACTCATCTCTGCATTTAATTTTGATTTGAAGCTCTTTTTTAAGGTTTGATCACTTCTATTCTGTATATTATTCTAGTATTACATTACTTTACTTTTAAATTTTCTGTTCTGTTGGATTTTTAAGAGTTCTTGGCTAGGCTCAGTTAAAACTATTTACCAAAGAATACCTTTGTAAACTGAATATTATCATTAAACTACTGGGTGGAGCTGAGAGACAGTATTGCATTTGTTTAGAAATATCTGTAGTTAGCTGAAGTGTTTGTGTGGCCTGCATTTCTCTGAGTATCACTCCTCTCTGCATTTAATTTTGATTTGAAGCTCTTTAAGGTTTGATCAGTTCTGTTTTGTATCTTATCTGATATTACAAATTTTTTTCTGTCCTGTTGCAGTTTTAAGAGTTCTTAGCTAGGGTCAGTTAAAAAAAGTTACCAAAGAATTCCTTTCCACACTGTGAATAGCATCAGTTAAGTAGTGGGATGAGTGAAGAGACATCATTGCTCTTTCATTTAGAAATATCTGTAGTTAGCTGAAGTGTTTGTGTGGTCTGCATTGCTCTGAGTATCACTCATCCCTGCATTTAATTTTGATTTCAAGCTCTTTATTTCAGGTTTGATCTCTTCTGTGTTGTATCCTGTTCTAGCATTACATTAGTTTTCTTTTAAAATTTCTGTTTTTTTGGAGTTTTAAGAGTTATTGGCTAGGGTCATTGAAAAAAAGTTACCAAAGAATACCATTGCAAACTGTGAAAAGCATCAGTTAAGTACTGGGAGGAGCTGAGAGACAGCATTGCTCTTTTATTTAGAAATATCTGCAGTTAGTTGAAGTGTTTATGTGGTCTGCATTACTCTGAGTACAACTCATGTCTGCATGTAATTTTGATTTGAAGCTCTTTATTTAAGGTTTGATCACTTCTATTCCGGAATACATTTGTTTTGTTTTAAGTTTTCTGTTCTGTTGGAGGTTTAAGAGTTCTTGGCTAGAGTCATTTTAAAAAAGCTACCAAAGAATACCTTTGCATACTGGGAATAGCATCAGTTAAGTAATGGAAGGAGCTGAGAGACAGCGTTGCTGTTTTATTTAGAAATATCTTTAGTTAGCTGAAGTGTTTGTATGCTCTGCATTGCTCTGAGTATCACTCATTTCTGCATTGAATTGTAATTTGAAGCTCTTTATTTAAGGTTTGATCACTACTATTTTGTATCTTATTCTCGTATTACATTTGTTTTCTTTTAAGTTTTCTGTTCTGTTGGAGTTGAGTTCTCAGCTAGGCTCAATTAAAAAAGTTACCAAAGAATTCCTTTGCAAATTGTGAATAGCATCAGCCAAGTAGTGGGAGGAGCTGAGAGACAGCATTGCTCTTTTATTTAGAAATATATGTAGTTAGCTGAAGTGCTTGTGTGGTCTGTATTGCTCTGAGTATCATGCATCTCTGCATTTAATTTTGATTTGAAGCTCTTTTTTAAGGTTTGATCACTTCTATTTTGTATCTTATTCTAGTATTACATCAATTTACTTTTAAGTTTCCTGTTCTGTTGAGTTTTAAGAGTTCTTGGCTAGGCTCAGTTAAAAAGATTTACCAAAGAATACCTTTGCAAGCTGTGAATATTATCAGTAAACTAGTGGGTGCAGCAGAGAGACAGCACTGATATTTTGTTTAGAAATGTCTGTAGTTTGCTGACGTGTTTGTGTGGTCTGCATTGCTGTGAGTATCACTAATCTCTGCATTTCGTTTTGATTTGAAGCTCTTTATTTAAGATTTGATCATTTTTATTTTGTACCTTATTCTAGTATTACATTTGTTTTAAACTTTCTGTTCTGTTGGAGTTTTGAGAGTTCTTGGCTAGGGTCAGTTAAAAAAAACTTACAGAAGAATACCATAGTAAACTGGGAATAGTGTCAGTTAAGTAGTGTCTGGGAGGGGCTGAGAGACAGCATTGCTCTTTTATTTACAAATATCCATAGTTAGCTGAATTGCTTGTGTGGTCTGCATTGCTCTGAGTATCACTCATCTCTCCATTTAATTTTGATTTGAAGCTCTTTATTTCAGTTTGATCACTTCTATTTTGTATCTAATTCCATTATTACATTTGTTTTGTTTTAAGTTTTCGGTTCAGTTGGAGTTTTAAGAGTTCTTGTCTAGAGTAAGTTAAAAGAAATTTACCAAAGAATACCTTTGCAAACTAAGAATAGCATCAGTTAAGTAGTTGGAGGAGCTGAGAGACAGCATTGCCCTTTTATTTAGAAATATCTGTAGTTAGCTGAAGTGTTTTTATGGTCTGCATTGCTATGAGTATTAGTAATCTCTGCATTTAATTTTGATTGAAAGCTATTTAAGATCTGATCACTTCTATTTTGCATCTTATTCTAGTAATACATTTTTCTTTTAATTAATTTTTATCTTCTGTTGGAGTTATGAGAGTTCTTGGTTAGGTTTAGTTAAAAAAAGTTATCAAAGAATTCCTTTGTAAACTGTGAATAGAATCAGTTAAGTAGTGGGAGGAGTTGAGAGATAGCATTGCTCTTTTATTTAGAAATATCTGTAGTTAACTGAAGCATTTGTGTGGTCTGCATTGGTCTGAGTATCACTCATATCTGCATTTAATTTTGATTTAAGCTCTTTATTTTACATTTGATCACTTCTGTTTTGTATCTTATTCTAGTATTACATTTGTTTTCTTTTATGTTTTCTGTTCTGTAAGAGTTCTTGGCGAGGGGCAGGTAAAAAAAGTTATCAACAAATACCTTTGGAAACTGTGAGTAGCATCAGTTAAGTAGTGGGAAGAGCTGAGATTAAAGCATTGCTCTTTTATTTAGAACTAACCATAGTTAGCTGAAGTGTTTGTGTGGTCTGCATTGCTCTGAGTATCACCCATCTCTCCATTTAATTTTTATTTGAAGCTCTTTATTTCAGATGTGATCACTTCTATTTTGCATTTTATTCTAGTATTACATCTGTTTTGTTTTACGTTTTCTGTTCTGTTGGAGTTTTAAGAGTTCTTGGGTAGGTCAGTTAAAAAAAGTTACCAAAGAATACCTTTGCACACTGTGTTAAGTAGTGGAAGGAGCTGAGAGACAGCATTGATCTTTTATTTAGAAATATTCATAGTTAGCTGAAGTGTTTTTGTGGTCTGCATTGCTCTGAGTATCACTCGTCTTTCCATTTAATTTTGATTCGAAGCTCTTTATTTAAGGTTTGATCACTTCTATTTTGTATTTTATTCTGGTATTACATTTATTTTGTTTTAAATTTTCTATTCTGTTGCAGTTTTAAGAGTTCTTGGCTAGGTCAGTTAAAAAAAGTTACCAAAGAATACCATTGCAAACTGTGAATAGCATCAGTTAAGTAGTATTAGGAGCTGAGAGACAGCATTGCTCTTTTATTTAAAAATATCTGTAGTTAGCTGTGTTTCTGTCGTCTGGATTGCTCTTAGTGTCACTCATCTCTGCATTTAATTTTGATTTGAAGCTCTTTAACGTTTGATCACTTCTATTTTGCATTTTATTCTAATATTACATTTGTTTTGTTTTAAGTTTTCTGTTCTGTTGGAGTTTTAAGAGTTCTTGGCAAGGGTCAGTTAAAAAGTTACCAAAGAATACCTTTGCAAACTGTGAATAGTGTCACTTAAGTAGTGGGAGAAACTGAGAGACAGCATTGCTCTTTTAATTAGAAATATATGTAGTTAGCTGAAGTGTTTGTACAGTCTGCATTGCTCTGAGTGTTAGCCATCTCTGCATTTAATTTTGATTTGAAGCCCTTTTTTTAAGGTTTGATCTCTTCTGTTTTGTACCTTTTTCTAGTATTGCATTTGTTTTGTTTTAAATTTTCTTTTCTGTTTGAATTTTTTGAGTTCTTGGCTAGGGTCAGTTAAAAAAAGTTACCAAAGAATACCTTTGCAAACTCTGTCTAGCATCAGTTAAGTAGTGAGAGGAGCTGAGAGACAGCATTGTGCTTTTATTTAGAAATATATGTAGTTAGCCGAAGTGTTTGTGTGGTCTGCATTGTTCTGAGTATCACTCATCTCTGCATTTAATTTTGGTTTGAAGCTCTTTATTTAAGGTTTGATCACTTCTATTTTGTATCTTATTCTAGTATTATATTTGTTTTCTTTTCTGTTGGAGTTTTACATGTTCTTGGCTAGGGTCAGTTAAAAAAAGTTACCATAGCATCAGTTAAGTAGTGGGAAGAGCTAAGAAACAGCATTGCTCTTTTATTTAGAAATATATGTAGTTAGCTATAGTATTTGTGTGGTCTGCATTGCTCTGAGTATCACTCATCTCTTCATTTAATTTTGATTTGAAGCTCTTTAAGGTTTGATCACTTATATTTTGTATCTTATTCTAGTATTACATTTGGTTTGTTTTAAGTTTTCTATTCTGTTGGAGTTATGAGTCCCTCTCACCCACCCAGTCTTTTTTGTGTTCTTAAATTTGGTGGCTTTTGAGTTGCCCCCCCCCTACTATAAATCTCATTTTGGACACTCCTCCCAATCCCATCTCATCAGCTTATTCTACTGAGTAGAGAGAGATCATTTGGGAAGCCCACCCCCTTAGTTTCTCAACCTTAAATTATCATGTCTCTTCCCTTCCCACTTAACCTAAAAAAATGCACTTTATTCATCTGCTTTTACTGTATTTGTGTTTCTATCTAATTTATTACTTTATTTTGCTTTTGCTGCCTGTTCTTAAAGGTACTGACTTGCATTTATCCTGCTGCATTTATTAATGCTTTTTAGTAGCCTGATTAAATTGTAACTGTTATTCTTAGCCCTTTGGTTTAAGCACTTGGGCTTCTGGCCAGTTGTTATACATTAAGAAGGTTTGTGGTCTGCACTCTTGTGGCAGGAGAGGGTACTTTCTGTCCTTCTGAGCTGGGAATTGCTGGTTAAGGGCTTATTGTGCCTGCTTATTTGAACTGTTTGTTTTTTTTTAATTGGTGGACCTTGTTTGCTGTAGCATAGACTAGATTCAGAACTGCTGAATCCAGCTTTGTTTGTATAACTTGAGCACAAATCCAGGCCATCTTTTTTGGAGAAGGTTCCCTTGCTCCCTAGTGGCAGGAGTGTGCAGTTAGAACTTGTCTGATTTGAAGACTGCTGGAACAGGGCTCAGTTTTGTGCTTTTTTATTGGTTAATTGGTTAATTTGTTTAAACCACTTTGCTCTTGTTTGCTGCTGTGTATTTAAGTGTGTATCTGTTCTCCTGTATTAAACTGACCTAAACATAGTTTAAATATCTTTAGCATAGTCTGGTTACAGGTTTTTCTGTATTCAGATATATTTGTATGATTCCTATGTTTCCTGCTACGCCATCTTGTGTTGTTCACTGCCTGCCTGCACTTAGTGGGAGTAAGTGAACTGGTTTGGCATAGGGAGTTGAGCTAAGAGCTCAGGGACAAGGGTTGATTAGTCAAATCCAGTGTTTCTATTTTACTTTCATTTTTGTGGTATTCACACCCAGCATTTTGCATAGGTTTGTGCTTGTTTGCCCATTGCACACCTCCTCTGTGCTGTTTTAACCCTTTGCAAGGTATCCCAGTTGCATTTTTTTCCTTACCAGCACTCCTGTGTGACTGAGGCCCTTGCCTGCAGGTACTGTATTGATTTTATCCAGCCCTACTCAGACCTATAGGTACTCTCCACAGAAAGTACCCACTCCACTATCCCTGACCTCTCTTCCACAGATTGTGATAACCATGGACAGACAATTCCCTATGGTTTCTCCTGCTAGTCTGGTTGATATGAGCATCCCGAGACAGTGTAACAACTGCCTTATGTACACAGACAACCCTCTCCTGCTACCACCTACGAACACAATATGTGAGAGATGCAATCACATTAAGAACCTAGAATCCTTGCTGTCTCAGTCACAAGCCAGTGCATCTGGCACTGAGAAGGTTGTCTGCACAAACATTATGGACACCACACTTCTAACACCTCCCACATCTGTCCAACACACTCCTACATATGCAGGGGTTCTCAGCAAAAACATACCTAAACAAAAGAGACCTCCAAAGCAAAAACACACTTGCACATCACAGCACCAAGCATCAGACATAGTACACATCTGTGTCTCACAGCCTCTAAGGCCCAACCACAAACCCAACATACTAGTCATAGGAGACTCAATTGTGAGATGCACAGATCTACTCCTCACCAGGCTAGACAAGGAGAAAGTCACAGTAAGTTGCTTGTCAGGTGCTAGAATCCATGATATCACACATGCACTAAAGTCTCTTAACAAGTACTGTTATGACTCTGTCATAGTCCATATTGGTGTGATTACATGAAGAGAGAGATGATTGAGCTCACTGAATATGTGTCCCAGGCAGGTATGTCCCTAGCCTTAAGCAGCATCCTACCATCACCCAGAATGATACCTCAATAGAAACAGAAAAGGATTGACTTTAACAGTTGGCTTAATTTCTGGTGTCATTCCAAGGGAATCCAGTACCTGACAGCTTGGGAGGACATGATTGACCACGATGCTTTGCCAGAGATGGCCTTCATCTGTCTCCCCTGGGCTTTAGGCTTCTGGCAAAAGCTCTTGCCTCCCCATAGTGCCTTTTTTGGCAAAGTCATGAGCACAAAATTACCAACATGAAAATTTCATATAAATGAAATGTAAAGGTCATGCTTCTAAACGCTTGGAGTCTTAGCATGAAACTGCACTCATTGCAAGCATTCCTTGCTCTGGAGGATGCTGACATTTGTGCAGTCACTGAAACCTGATTCAAAGCTGTGGAGAGCACCCCAACCTTACCAGGTTACTCGTCCTACCATACTTTCAGATCACAAATGGAGGGCTACAAAGCCAAAGGAGGTGGAGTTTCAATATTTATCAAAGATCTACACACCTCCAGTCTGGTCAAATGGTATGATGCAGAGAAGACACTCCAAGTGCAGTTAACTGTTGACAAAGCACCTATTCAAATCATAGCTAGCTACAGACCCCCAACCATGACTCAGGATGCCCACTCCACCTATCTGGACTTACTTGAATCCATCAAGATTTAATCCTCTACCCTGATCCTGGGTGACTTTAACTACCAAAGCATAGAGTGGAAGACCTATTCTAGACCAAACATGAATGCCCAGAGATTCCTTAACTTCACCAATGCATTAGATCAGCTGGTCGACACCCCTATGAGAGGTGAAAATATCCTGGTCCTAACCAACATGGGTAGCCACTGTAGCACTCCTACAGTGTCATCCTCCTTTGTAAGATCTGATCATAAAGTGATTACTTTTGATGTCACCATCTCCCATGACCCCCCTCTTGTCAGGGTGAAACAAAAAAAAATTTCCAAAGCTGACTACAGTCTCCTCAGAGCAGGTATAACCAGCTTCACAGCCACCATCTTTTAAGTTGGAACAAGCACTAATGTCCAAACTTACACCAAAAAAAATATGAGCACCTACATAGCTGTATAGACTCAGCAATATCAGACAGGACCAAATCATCTTCCTCAAGGAAGAGTAAACCTGTCTGGTGGACAGCAGCAATAAACCAACTCTATAATAGAAGGAAAACATTGCTGTCCAGGGCCAAGAAGGAGCAGGTGCCAAGTTGGAAGCAATCTCTCCTTTGTCTGAACAAGCAAATAAGGTCACTGGTGAAATCATGTAAGGCTAATTTTGAGTCTAAATTGTCCACATCTTCCAAGGACAATCACAAGGCCTTCTTCACATATGTCCACAATCTCAAAGGCAACACCCAACTCTGCTCTGAACTGGTGGTCAATAACACTACATAAATGCCATAGATATAGCCAACCTGCTGGCAGACATGTTCAGTGAAAACTTCACCTGCCTGTCCCCCCCATCAGTAAACCAGGACATTCCCAGCACCTGCCCCCTTCCCTCATCACCTGGGAGCTGGTCCTTAATGCCCTCCCAAAGGCAAAAAATATAGTCTCCATGGGACCTGATAACATTCTTGGCTGTGTCCTACATGAACTCAGGCATGAGCTCTCAGCTCCATTAGACACCGTATTCAACCAAAGCCCGAGCACCAGCTTCATCCCAGCTGAATGAAGGACAGCCACTGTCATCCCTCTACATACACAAAGGTGAAGCATCCACTGGCCCAGGCAATTATAGGTCCATCAGCCTAACTAGCCTGATCTGCAAGGCCATGGAACGCATTATCATGGACCTTATAAACAAGGACATTGGCAACCTCCAAATGCTTGACCCCAGACAGTTTGGTTTTGTCAAAGGGGATCATGCCTATTAAATGTGGTAGACTTCTTAGAAAGAGTAACCAAAGCCATGGATGAGGGGAAGATGGTGCACACCACTTACCTTGACCTAGCCAAAGCCTTTGACACTGTTCCGCACTCAGCCATAATAGATAAACTTTCCCAGCTAGGCATCAACCCATATGTTACCAGATGGGTAGCTAACTGGCTCACTGATAGAACCCACTCAGTCAAAGTAGGGAAAGCCATCTCTAGTAGTAGACCCATACCGAGAGGTGTACCCCAAGGATCGGTCTTGGGGCCTCTACTGTTTGGGATATACTTTTCTGACATGCAAGCCAAAACCAGTGGTTTGTGGCTGACTAAGTTTGCAGATGACTGCAAGCTGAGTGCTGTCTTAAATTCTCCTAGTGATGTGAACATCCTCCAAGAGGCCTTACCCTAACTAATGACTGGTGCCAGAAGCATGGCCTCAAACTGAATGCCAATAAATGCATCATTATCCCCTTTGAGGAAAATGTCATCCCCACTAATTATCACATTAATAACAATGTACTAGGCATGCAATTGGTCGTGAGGGACTTGGGCACCCAGGTCGATAGCAACCTGACTTTTGAACACCACATTGCCTCCGTTGTATGTAAGGCTTTTTACATAGCTCACTTCATAAATAAAGGTATTTCATCCAGGAAAAAGGAGGTCATAACATCCCTGTACTCCTCCCTTATCAGACTCATTTCTGAGTACAATGCCGCCTTCAGCATGTACCTTGCCAAGCACATGCAACATTTGGAGAGATCACAGAGGCTCCTGACCAGGAAAATACAGGGTCTCAAACACCTATCCTGTACAGATAGGCTAAAAGCCCTGTCCCTCTACTCAGTCTCAGACAGACTTCTCAGAGGTGACCTGTGTCTGGCATACAAGGCCATTTCAGACCCAGCCTCGATGGAGTTGCTGCATATCCGTAAGACAAACTCCACTCGTGCAATCTGCACACAAGGCCATAACCTGGTCTGTGACATTAATAGAACTCGTTAGCGGGATAGATTTGCATCTCAAAGACTCCCCTGTCTGTGGAATAGACTCCCTCTCCATGTCAAGCAGAGTTCCTGTCTAGCCGTTTTTAAGAGGGATCTGGACTACTGGATGGGAGACAGAAAATATGCCCTGTAATCCCACCTGTGTCCCTGCTGCACAGGGGAAACTGGTGCTGACTTTGAGTGAACATGGGCAAAATTCTTGGCTAGGCTTATAAGGGCCTCTGGGCCAATAGCCTAGTATCATCCTATAAAACTATGAACTCACGCATGTTATTGAGGTAGTGCCTTATTTTCTCTTTAGCACTCTGCTATTGTGCCTCTTATTTTTCTGTAAGATTCCACCTATTCTACAGTACTTTAACCTTTGTCAGTCCCTCTAAATAACTCATTACTTATTAACCATATATCTTTTTCTTTTGTTTCCACCCTGTTTTAAAATTCCACTTTCATTTTCCCATCCCCAACTATATTTTCAGAAAAAAAATTATATCTTCTGTAATAACTCCCCGATAATTTCCAGTATTCATTCCTTAAATTCTTCTCCGTTTAACAGATAGTTAAGGAAGCGCCAATGTCTAGTTTTTATTTCATTACTCTGCATTTTGTATTTTAGTTTTTATAGGGACATGATATGAAATAGCTATTGTATATGTATCAAAACTTTTAATTGATTGCACATTCTCCTGTGAAATATAATTTCTGTTATCCTTTCCCAGTTTTGTACCTTGGGGAATATGTAAATTCTTTCTAAACTCCTCCTACCAAATATTTTCATAAATTTTTCCAAAACCTGCCTTCTTTTGTTATATTTTCCCTTCTAGGCCTCCAGATGCATCCTCCCTGTTGCAAATCAAGTACCCACCTATAAGTATCATTCCCTGCTGAAAGCTGGTTATTTCTCCCATAATTTTCGTAAGCTCCATTGTAGTGTTTTTAGGTGGAATATAAAGGCATGCCACCTCCCTTGCCAGTAGCCCCTTAGTACAACAACTCTACCGTTATATTTTTTCCCCAAACTGCCAGTATTGAAGCTCCCCTCACAATTAATGCAAGTACTCTTCTTTTTCTTTGTCCCAGATATTCTGCTGAATAACTATGCTGAAATCCTTTCTTTATCAAATTTACCTGCTCAGTTATTTTCAAATGTGTCTCCTGCAGCATAGCTATTTGCACTGTGCATAATTTAAAATAGTTCACTACTCTTTCTTTTTTATATATCTGTGAGACCATTCAGATTTAAAGATATGTAAAGTGTCATTATGATAGAGTTGGTATTCCCCCCTGTTATATGTAACAGCTTTTTTAAAATGTCTAATTTCAGCTTTTGTATTGCATGCATGCACTAATCTTTTGCAGGTTGATCTTTTGTATAGTTGCTTCTTGTCATATCCATTTGAACCTATGTCACATCTTACAAACTTTTTGTTTTAATGGAAACCCTAAAAAAAACACACACCTCCAGAACACCTCTAAAACCTATCAGCTAACATACAACACTAAGTGCATCTTCAAGTAATTAAGTTTAACCCTTCTAATAGGAACAGTTGTCCCAGATTTACAGCCACATTTACAGACTTGAATTGACCTAAAATAAAAGTTATCCATGCTGAGATGCATGATACAATCTGTGCTTTTAGTTCTAAGTGCTGTTTTTATCCTCTTTCCTCTTCCAGCTGTAAAAACAACTTGAATGCTTTCAGAAAACATCATCTCCTAGCCATTGAAAGAAAGAAGTATTCTGTTTTTATTGCCCCTTTATCAGATTGTCTCCATAGAAACATTAGAACTAGATACACAGTTGCCTTCCATTACACATATTGGACTGTAAACATTTATGTGCTAGAGGGAAACTTTTCATTATATTCAATGTTATTGTATTTATTTTCTTCCTATTAAAACTTATTAGATCAAGATAAGGGCCTTAATCCTATCATTCCCCTATGAAGTAAGAAAAAGCATATAATTTTTTCTTATATAATCGTCTTTTGTTCATTTTTTCTCTCTTTTACAGTGCAGTACCTACATTTCTTAAAACTGAACAAGAAGAAAGAAAGAAAGGGAAATAGGGGCATCTGTTGACTTTAGTAACCCTATCACACACAAAATTCACTGAAAAAGCTTCACTTTATAGCATGCAGTCTATATCATGTATTATACAAATACCACTAAAAACAAAATTTTATTTTGTTTACAGCTAACTCTTTCCTTCCTCTTCCCCTCTGCTAAATGTACTTCCAGATATTAATGACATGAAGTAGGGCATATGCTTTGGAGTCCCCTACAAGTTTAACAAAGTCAAAAATGTCCAATATTTCCAGGTTTTCTTGTTCTGTCATACTTCACAAATGTAATTAATGCTTTGTAATCCCACATTTATTCATCAGTCTCCAAGATGCTGGTTTTCTTCCTGTTGATCTCAATCTCCCATATCTAGTCACTGGTTCATTTTCAACATATTCCTGGTTCTTGTAGTCAACTCTGTGCTTTTTTCTGTCTTGCAAACATTTCCATATGGAACTCTGGAAAAGGGTTCACTGGCATAATCTCTCTATGGGCTTTATTATCAGAAGAATAAGAAGCAGAATCCCCTTCTGTTTGGTAACTCACTTTTTGTTGGACAAATTTTTGTGTTGCCTCTTTAGCATGGTCTGCATCAAAAATTGATTTTGACCCTCCAGAAAAAAATATTCTGAAAATAGCCGGATACAACAGCTTGAATTTCACACCTGCTTCTTACATTCCCTGATTGCTGGAATAAATTTACTCATCTTCTGCCTGGTGTACAGTGAATAATCATTTTCCACAAACACTGTACTGTCACCCATTTTTAGTACTTTGTTCTTCTGCCACGGTTTTGTCAGAATCAACCGTTTGCTGGTAGGAATGCATCTTTACTATTGAAGTTCTGGGCTCCTTTCTTGTGAGTAGGTTTGGAACATACATGCAATATGCCCTTTCAATTAAGAACTCCTGCAGTGGAATACCAGTCCAGTTGCTTATTTGTGCTTTCATACAGTTAATACAGTCTATTCCTTACTGTTTCTCTGGTACAGCAGAACTTATCTGGTTTTCCCTATATACTCTGTCCTCTAATTCTACAATTTTTTAAAACAACTTTTTGAGCAGCCTTTTCTTCATTTCCACCTCTGATTTTTGCAGTTTTATCAGCTCATCTGAATATCTGTTTTAAGCTTCTTCCATTTTTTTCAAGCCTTTTATTATTTCAGATTATGTACTCCTTCAGTGTTTCATCTATTTTAAGCAACTCTGAACACATTTGACTTTTTTTTTCTCTTCTAGATTACTGTAAGTCATGTCTTGCACCAAAGCTGGAGCTTTAACTGTTTTTTTTTTGCTAAACAGCTGCAGGATTTTTCTCAGCCAGTGTTTATTCTCACATTTTGTGATTGATTTTCTTTCAGGTTCTCTGAATTTCTTATCTGCTTGCATCCAGGCAGTGCACTTACTGGCCAGTTACTGAAATTTACCCAAAAAGACAAATTCACTGTCTCTCTTTTCTGAGTTTCTATTTTCACACTGGGAGAGCTACTGAGTTACTCAGTGTGCAGCCATCTTGGAAGTCTTGGTGTTATGAGACATTTTGAGACAGTTTTAAGTCTTTTCAGGATGTAAAATAAATTAAGGTAAAAGAAATTCTATAAATAAAAGTAAACCGTGTTTGTCCAGTAGTACATGCATTTATGGGGCATGATAAAATATTTAGGTGTATGAATTAAAAATAATTCTGTTATGACAGCTAGAGTGATGTTGAAAGAGACAAAATAAAAGATAATACAAAATAGAAAAGCTGGAAGCTGTTGACTGTAGATATAAATAGTAACTGAGAAGGAGTGAAAATGTTTTCAGTCTGTGTACATGTTTTATACAGGTCAGGCATAATTTTATCAAGCAAAAGAGAAGTTGTGTATAATAAGACTTGAAGAAATATATTGGTGAGGGGAAGTGGACAAGAGTTAAGTGTGGTAAGTTGATTCTTCCCATAGAAGAAGGCAGTTTAGGATTATTTGACTTGAAGTGATTGTTTACAGCTACAAATTTAGGGCTCATATAGATAGCACAACTATAAGGTTATACATCAGTGTGGAAAGAGATGATGAAATGGAGTTTGACAGCTACAGAGTGAGTAGGAAGTTTGGATACAGATCCTTAAGGAGAAGAATGACTATACAAAACATTATATTCATACAGTATCAGAAACTATTTTAAGAGCTAAGCCAACATGGGAATGGAGAAATGAAATTTTAGCAATAGGGATAACTGCAAGGAGGGGGGGGGCTGCAATTTGCTGGAAAGAATGAGCAGAGGAATCGATGTATTGGGAACAAATAAATAGGGGAAAGGAAACAGAATATGATGAGGGCCAAGCAGAAGTTTAGACTCCAGGTTAAAGACCATTCTCTCAATATTTGATAACAGCATAGAGAAAGGGATAAGGAAGTGCTATGTGAAATATTAGCTCTGGTAGGGATTTTGTTTCAGTCTATAACAGAATATGTTGTTAAAAATGCATAATTAGGGCTTATAAAGTATTGCATAAGTATAAAAATTAATCGGAGAATGTCAAGAAAGTTTAGTAATAGATCATGGAAAGGTAATTCATGAAGGAACAATGGGGGAGATATGTATGGCTCACAAGTAAAGTCCAGAATATTTGGATGTTTTGCTTGCAAGTGTTTGCATAAGTATTTTTATATCAAGAGAAGACTTCGGATAATTTTTTCTTGGGGAAATAGCAAATGCTGGGCATGTGATGTGAAAGAGAAATGTACTTGGAAATATGTTTTTGGGAATATAATGAGTTGGCAACTTATAAAAATTCCTTACAGAGCACTTTGTCAGAAATGTTGAGTGAGCAAATAATTGTAACTATAGAAATTATTCTTTTGAGATGGGATATGTGATATGAAGCTATTGGCTGTCAAAAAGCAAATACTTGAAAATGGAATTCAGAATCTAAAGCATCTATAATTGAAGTACTGAATATTATAAAGGAGATAAAGGAATTGGAAGTGGGATCTTTAGAAAAGAAAAGGTAAAGACTGCATAGAAATAAATAGAATTTATGGGAATGATACATGCCATGCCAAGTACTTTTCAGGGCAAATGAGAAATTTAATGAAATGCAAGAATTAAGCAATTTATGTAATGTTGGAGTGAATTATTGTTAAATTTATAATACATAAAAAATTATCCCCAGGATTAAATAAAGTCCGTGTAGGCTCCATGTACAACCTACACAGACTGTATCTGTGTACACGGTCATGGTTCCTCCTTGGCAGCGCACCATACATATTATTTATGGTGTACTCCTAAGGGAGGTCACAGCAGTACAGATATTGACTCCATGCAAGACTGACGGAAATTGGATTTACTTTATTTTTTTATGTTTATGTGCTTGTTTGTGTGGTGAACTGTGTTATTTAGCTATGCTTAGCTTTGAGCACCTATACATCAGACAGCTAGATATCTAAAAATAGAAACCAGATGCATTCAATTTTAATTTTTTTATTTTCATGTGCTTGTTTGCATGATACACTGTGTTATTTATTTAACTTTATGTGCTTGTTTGCATGATGTGCCATGTTATTTACCTATGCGTAGTGCAGAGTATTTAAGCATTTGACATCCGCTAGACAGCTAAAAATAGAAACCGGATACATTCAGTTCTTGTAGTTCTGCAGTGCTTTGCAATGCGCAAACCTGTGGAGCAAAGCTGCGCTATGCTTACTGTCACTTTCACAGTATATCTGAAGATATATGAGTTCCCTTCACTATCCCACTGGCTAGATGGGTTGAGTCATGACCTACAGTGTAGTAGGTCCTGGGTTCGAGTCCTGGGCAACATACTTTTTACATATAGTGTTGTGAAACTGTGTCAGGTGACGGAAACTTTGGTTGACTTTAAATAATTGTTACATTTAGAAAAGCTGAGTGATGCTAAGCAGCGCTTAAACATGGTCAGTGTTATTTTTCCAGTTTGTGTGTTGCTAAGCTTTGCTTAAACATGGGTTGTGTGAGTTTGTGAGATGCTAAGCGACATGGTGCATTTTTGAAAATTACAGTATGACATGCAAGAGTGGGATTGCAGCCTATTTAAAGGCCAATAGGTGGAGATTTCCCACTATTCCTTGGAGCCTGACCTTGACTGTGGGTATGGCTGCTGTCATGGGGGAAGGTGTGCGCTTTAGGGCACAAAGATCAGGTGTGCAGGAGTCCAGGATTTTCATTGGATTCCTGGTAGACCTGTATGAGCCCCAGCTGTTGCAGGGCAACTACCAGGGCTCAGAGTGCAAGTCTGATTCCTGGGATAGTTTGCCCAGGGACCTAACCAGTGCAACTGGTATCCCTTGCACTGGTGAGCAGTGTCATCACCATTATGACAACCTGTATCATAGGAAGAGGGGAACCTTGGACATCTGGATCCAAGAGGCAGGGGATGCACACACCCTACAGATATGCAAGTATATTTTCCAGTAATTTATAAATATACAAGCTGAATCTGTGCAAAACTGGTATGCATAATGGTTTCATTCTCTTACCACAGCTACAAAAGAGAGGGCTTGCAATGTCCAGTCCCATGCAAGGCATTTGGCCAGGATGAGGCAAGTGTGTGGTATGTAAGGAAATCAATAAAATAATAACTTAATGCATAACTTAATAATAAAATAAAGTAAATACAGATATTACAGTCTTGACAACCATATATGAAATACCTGGGACATCATACATTTTTGTGTCAGTGCATATCTGAACTGATAAAGCAAGTTAAAGCAAGTAAGCATACAGTACTGTATAGCATAACTTCCAACCATCAGTTAATATTGTGGTCTGCTCATTGAAATATGCTGTAGATTGCACTCAAATGAATAAGGTAAACGTGTAAGTTAACAAAAGTCTTAGACAGCTGTCCATGTGTGTAAATGCCAGATGTGAAGCAACATGAATCAATAAAGTGTAAAAGGAGATGATGGTCTGATTAATTTTTCAAATGAAATGTTCAGTATTCCTGTAGTCAATGCTTGTTGGTTCTAATCCGATACCAACCAAGTGAGAAATGTACGTAGTCAATAATGTTTCACCATGTCATAAATAAATGCCAAAGTGTTTTCAGCTAAACTAGTATTTAATCTGTCCTCTAAACTGAATATATTTTGCTATAGCCTTTTACTGTGAGCGTGCACTCTACTGCCCCCCCCCCCATTTTTTTCTCTTCCTATTGTACTCCTAGGTCAGTTACTTAAAACTACTTTATTTCTCTTGGGAAAGGTTTACCTATGTACCTGCAGCCCATACTTGTATTGTTTTTCCCTATATAAGTGGTACCCCTTTTCACCACACTGTACTAGATTTGTAGCACAAGATTTCTAGTTATTAGGAAGATAGTGTGATACACTGACCTGGAATTGACTGAACTTGGTTTTCTTGATTGTTTTCTTGAAGCTGGCTTGGTACAGTTTTTTTCTGGCTCTTCCTACTCCATTCTTCTACCCTACCCCCCATTACCACCCACCCCTGACATTTCCTTTATAGCTAAACCTGCTTTGCCCCACCTTCACACTAGCCAGTAGACATCCCTCTCCTCTAATCATACCCCACATCACCATTAAGTGTAACACCCACCCCTCCTGAGCCTTATCTGCTTTTAACTCTTTCAGTCACTCACTTTAGAAAACTCCTTTAGTTAATTCCTGATTTCTTATACAAACCTTAAATAAACAGTTACCCTTTAATTATTTCTGATCTGAAACTAAATCATGGCTATACCTTTCAAAACTTTATTTCTCTCCTTCCTATTTCTAATTTTCTTAGCGCTAACCATTTACCATACTCCTCACCTGCTTACCACCCCATCCCCCACACTCTCTTTTCCCACTACCCACCATACAAATAACTACTCCACCCCTATTGCCCCCTCTCCCTTTAACCATACCACTATATCATTTTACAAGTTCAAAGTACTGTACATACCAAATCGCCAACCTCTCATCAAAACAAAACATCAGTTACTTTGGAAACATTTCTTCATAAAAATACTTCAAAGCACAATACTACTCTTATCTGGTGATATTCACCCCAATCCAAGATCTTGCCAACAGCACTCTAACCACACATATACAGCACCCCCCCCCTTTCCAACTGCCTCACAATAACTCATTACAATCACAAGCCTGCAAAACTCTTTTTTTCCAATGAATATACAAAGCATTGTCAGTAAACGTACCCTCCTTCACACCTGGATTTCTCAGTATAATCCATACATACTTGCTCTATCTGAGACATGGCTAAAACCTCATATTACAAACTGCTAAATTCTCTTCCTGGTTATAGTATTGTTCGACTGGATAAAAGTAAAAAAGGGTGGAGGAGTAGCTATAATCTACTCTGACCAGCTCTCTCTCAATAGCTATCCCTTACTTCTCCCCTGCTGAAATACTTATAGCAACCTGTAATCTAAATCAACACAAAAAAACTGTAATTTCAGCCATCTATATACCCCCAGGTAAAAACATTCCCATACTCAAGCAATTTCTTTCTTGGAGTTCTATATCCAATCCCTGCAAAACCATCATCCTTGGGGATATGAATATTGACTGGAACCTTGTTAATACTGCATCCCCTAGCTACTCTGTAAACCATTATGGCTTTACCCAGCTAATCACCTAACCCACACAGCAGCAAAAAAAAATCCCAGAATGGCTCTGTTATCCACTGGATATTATTATCCAACCTCCAGTGCTATCATAACCCTTCCACCCTACCTAGCTGTGTTAGTGACCACCTCCCTACCTCAGCAGTAAGACACTCTCCCAATCTTAACAAAAGCCACCAGTACAGAGAGTCTCATAACCTTAAAAACTACAACCCTGTCACCCTAAACGAATTACTGTCCACTCTAAACTGGTCATTCCTACACACATTACCCCTTAATGAGGCTGCCCAAATGTCCGACAATTTATTCCTAGAAACTCTTAACACCCAGTAAAAAAATTAGACTAAATGTAATTATGCACCATGGCTAAACCAGGCAACTTGATCACAGTGAGACAGTGCTTGGAGAGCATGTAAAAAAGCCCTCAACTTTCCACCTGCACTTATATAAACAGCTTTGCAACCAAACAAAAAAGCAGGTACTACTAGACAAAACAATGTTATCAAAAATCTCTCAGCAACCCACATTCCAACCCAAAGAAATTCTGGCACTCAATAAAAAAACTTCTATCTCCAGGGAACCCCTCTTCACCAAACCCCTTCCATAACAAACCTACTAATGAAACTACAAACCTATTTAACAACTTTTTCATCAAAATAATAGAAAAGCTTAATAAACCAGAAACTCTTGATATAAAGACTCTACGTTCCACCTCATCTCTCCCATCGTTCTCCCTAGCACCCATAGCAACTTCATTCATTATATCACTTCTTAACAAATTCAAACCCTGTTCCCCATCATAGGTTCATAGGTTCATACTAGGCTATCTGCCCAAGGGCATTTATAAGCCTAGCCCAGAGTTTTGTGTCTTTCGCCACCCCTTTAGTTTGGAGGATACTATGCCCATTATTTTGCTGTGCCTCTGTCAAGCAGTGACACTGAGATGATCCCTGGGGTATATCTGCTATCTCCCATCCATTGGTCAAGATTTCTCTTGAACAAAGCCAGCAAGGTGCTCTGCCTCACATGTACCGGGATTTTGTTCCACAGCATAGGGAGTCTCTGGGTGATGAATCGGTCCCTCCAGCACGTCCTATTAATAACTGTGTCAAGGTTTAAGTCTCCCGCCCTTGTAGTTCTGAGGGATCTAGATTTTTTGAGGTGAAGCATGTTCATCAATTCTGGGTTGGACATGGCCTTGTATGTCAGGCACAGGTCACCTCTGAGCAGACGGTAAGCGACTGAATAGAGCTGGAGTTCCTTCAGTCAGGCAGCATGGGACATTTTTGAGACCCTTTATCCTTTTGGTGAGGAACTTTTGGGGCCTTTCCAGTTGCTGCAGGTGTCGTGTCAGATACATTCCGAATGGGGCATTGTACTCAATCATTGGTCTGATGAGTACAGGGGGACGATGACTTCCCTTGATCTAGATGTGAATCCCTTCATGATCAGGTGGGCAATGTAGAAGGTCTTCCTAACTACTTTGTCAACGTGAGTGTCAAATGAAAGGTTAGTGTCAACCTGGGTCCCCAGATCCCTGATAACCTCTTCTGTGCTTAGTGGGTTGCCGCCTATATGGTAGCTAGGGGTAACCTTGTTTTTCCCGAAGGGTATGACTATGCATTTTTTGGTGTTTAACTTTAGGCCATGGCTCTGGCACCAGTTATCCATTTCTTTAAGACCCTTCTGAAGGATATCTGTGTCAGATGTGTTCTCAACTATGGCGCCCAGTTTGTAGTCATATGCAAATTTTGTCAGCCATAATCCTCCTGTGTTTGCTTGTACTTCTGAAAAGTAGATGCCGAACAGGAGTGGGCCCAGGACTGAGCCCTGTGGGACACCACTTGTGACAGGCTTTGAGTCTGACATGGCGCCAGCAACTCTGACCCTGTGGGTTCTGTCACTTAGCCAGTTTGCAACCCATCTTGTGACGTATGGGTTTACATTTAAGCTGATGAGTTTTCCAATGATACCTGAGTGGGGTATTGTGTCGAAAGCTTTTACCAGGTCGAGGTAGGCTGTGTGGACTGCCTTTCCCTCATCAATGGCCTTGGTGACTGTTTCGAAAAAGTCAACCAAGTTTAAAAGGCATGATCTGCCTTTGACAAAGCCAAACTGGGTCAGATCCAAAGTCTGCAAGTCCCCTATGTCTTTATTTATGAGTTCCATTATGATCCTCTCCATAGCTTTGCAGATCAGGCTTGTCAAGCTGATGGGACGGTAATTTCCAGGGTCGGTGGAGGCACCGCCTTTGTGAAGTGGGACCACAGTTGCCGTACGCCACTCCTTAGGCACGTATCCTGAGGCGAGGCTAAGATTAAACAGCTGCCCTAACTGCGGGTTTAATTCCTCATTGAGTTCGTGGAGCACACAACCGGGGACACCATCTGGTCCCATGGATGCTGTGTTTTTTGCCTTGGAGAGAGCAGTTCTCACCTGAGCGTTAGAGATGATTGGGGGGCTACAATCCTCTGGTATAGATATCTCACCTTTTGGGGGGGAGAAGTTTGCACTGAACCTGTCAGCCAGTATGTTGGCAATGTCTGTAGGTTCAGTAATTTTTACATCATTTTGAACTAATTCTGAGCATATCTGGGAGTTTCCTCCCAGGTTTCTAACATAGCTAAAGAAGGCCTTATGATTGTCTTTTGAGTCCTTAGCGACTTTTCTCTCAAAATTTGCCTTGGATGATTTTATGAGATATCTTAGTTTTTTACTTATAATGATCAAAGGTGTTTTCCCTTTTAAGGATTTTTTCTCAAGCATGCAGCCAAATCCGTGGCATACCCTGTATCTATACTTATCAATAGATCCAGCCAAGAAAATACAGTACCAGATATCAGAAAAAAAATTCTTCATAATACCCCTCTACAAGGGAGGACATTCTACAGAACCCTCAAATTACAGGCCTATTGTCATATTATCCCCCTTATCTATGATACTGGAAAAATGTATACATAGACAAATACTAAGACACCTCTTATAGGCAAACCTAATTACACCCACACAGCATGGTTTCCAACCCTTGCACAGTACTACCACTAGCCTCCTGTCTTTCACACACAACATTGCCCAAGCCAGAGATAATAATAAACTCATATCAGGTCTATTCCTTGACCTATCCAAAGCATTGCATACCGTTTCCCATCCCATCCTCCTAAACAAACGTTCCAACCTACAACTCTCTACCTGCTGGTTTAACAGTAACCTCTCCAACAGATATCAGACGGCATATTTCCTTCTCCCCTTTCCATCTTGTTAAGAATTGTGTTCCCCAGAGTTCTATCTTGGGCCCCTACTTTTTAATATATTTACAAATAACCTCCATGTCTCCTGCCCCCAATCTAACTTAATACAGTATGCAGACTATTCCACAATTATTAACACCTCTACAAAATCTCCACACTGTCACTCAACAATCTCTGCATCTAGTAGAACAGTGGCTGACTGAAAGCCTACTTCTCAACCACAAAAAAAACAAGCTTCTCCTTTTCCTTCCAAAAACCTCAGTCCAGCTAAAGACAACTTCACCATCTCATCCTTAGATAATGCAATTACTACTACCGATTCAAACACCAAATTGCTTGGCGTTACTATAGATGACCAATTAAAATTTGACCTACATATCTTAAACTGTATCAAAAAGTCCAGTCAAAAACTAGGTCTTCTATACCACAACAACAAATATATACCTAACAAATCTAGACCTATACTGGCTCAAACATTTATTCTACTATCCCTGCTGTATGCTGCTCCCATACTTACTAACTTCCAAAATAATCTCTTAACCAAACTAGAAACCACCTATAACAAGATAGCAAGATTTGCAGCCTGTAATAGCTACAAATCCCATCATTGTATATCCCTGAAAAGCTTAAGATGGCTTGAGCTCCCCCACATGCTTCAAATATCACAACTACAAATTGTACAAAGCATCCTAAATAGCACCAACTCCTGCCCTTACATCTATAATTACACCCTATGCACCCAATTGCAGGGGCTTCCCCCAGCTGTAAAACAAAGAAGGAAGAGACCCCAGCTGTAGAACAAAGAGAGAAAACAACTAAAGAAAAGGAGGACAAAAATCGCGGACTTTCGTGTATGCGCACTCATGGCATTTCCGACATCCAGGCTGTTGCTGAACCAGTCTGGAGCATGCACAGAGCTCTGGACTGATTCAGCAGCAGTCCAGATTACAAACACAGCAGTCAAGAGCATCCCAGAGATCTATGCAGTTAGTTACAACTGCATAGACTGGAAAGGGATTGGACTGCAACGTCTGCAGTCTGGCCTGCTCTCGCAGGAAGGAAGGATGTCACCATGGGATCCATGACATCCACAGGAGCTAATGGAAGGCCCTAGGAGCTTCAAGTGGAAATATGGAGCTATACAGCACAACAGAAGGCCCTGGACCCAGGTAAGTATATTATTACAAGCAATGGTGTGTGTAAAATGCCCCAGTTGCTGTATACCGGTGGGTAGTGAACACCTCCAGCTTGAATCCTGTACCTTGGTTGCAGGTGGCAAGGGCCTGAATTCCCTACCCACCACCATTTGTAAACAATTTGCAGATTTTTGCCTCATATTTGTTCTATTCCTCATAAAATCTGTGCTTTCTGTATTTTGTTACCTTACACAGTCAGTAGTGCAGTGGTGCACTGGTAGCATTGTTGCCTGACAGCTACAGGTTCTCTGGTTTGATTCTTGACTGGGGTTCATTGACTTTTGTTCCACGTCAGACTTTCCTGGTTAACAAATGTTAAATAAAAATAACAGACATTTGAATTTCAAACTTCATATTCTTCAGAAACTACATGGTAACACAAAACCTTTTATTCTAGCAATTTTCTAAGTTTATAACATGGGTATTTGAAAATTGTCCCTATTTTTGGGACTGTATTCCCCCATTATTGGCTTCATCCAGGTTTTTTGTGCTAAGGTTGAGAGCTATGGTGAGAACTGAATTCACTGAATATGTTTGGGGGCTGTATTCCTCCATTACTGGCATTGTCTACATGCTTTTTGCTAAGAGGTCGAAAGCTATGGTGAGAACTGAATTCACTGAATATGTTTGGGGGCTGTATTCCCCCATTACTGGCTTTGTCTACATGTTTTTTGCTAAGAGGTTGAGAGCTATGGTGAGAACTGAATTCACTGAATATACTTGGGTGCTGTATTCACCCATTATTGGCTTTGTTCAGGTGTTTTATGCTAAGTGCTTGACAGATATGGTGAGAACCAAATTCACTAAATGGTAGCCATTTAAGTTTCAGTCTTCCTCTCTTTCACAAAACAGATGATTTGGCATAATGGTATGTTGCTCTGACTGTTTTGCACAGGGTCCTGGGTTCAATACTTGGCAGTGAAATGTATGGTGGTAACACAGCATTTTATTCTAGCAATTTCCAACATTATAACAAGCAATGTTTAAAATGTGTCCCTGGTTTTTGGGCTTTTGCCCCCCCCCCAATAACATTTGGCTTTTTCCAGATTTCTTGTGTGCAACATTCAGAGAAACAGCTGTGTCTCAAGTAGATTTTACAAGAAGCTGAGAGCTGCAGGGGAACAAAAGTTTAGTGCTGCTTATGCTGAGTCTGCTTGCATTGTTAATAGCACAACAGTGTATTTGCTTTTAATGCAGAAGGCTATGGGTTCTACTCCCACAGTAGGTAGATGCATTGCTGATGCTGTACTGTGTTGTAAAGGGGGTGGATGCTGCAGTCTTTCTTGGCGAAGATACCTAGTAACTATGAACCTGTTATCAGCTTGCCATCCATTCCCTATTGCAATATTACTAGCTTATCATTTTTTTAATGCAACATAGGCAATTTATTCCTCAAGGGCAACAGGCATTTTATTTGTAGATGAAACAATGAAATATAAAGTTGTTTGCTAGCAGCAACCTCTTCATTAGTTACAGATTTCTTTAATGTGGAATTATTTAGATGACTTTTACTTCTTCAGAGATTGTGCATATTTACTGATACTGGTGGACGTTTGAAGTTTGAGTAGACTTTTATGGTGGAAATGTTCTGAACTGGGCAGTTTTGTCATTATTGGCGCATGCATTTTGTTTTCTTGTTTACTGGTAAAAATTTCTGAATTGGGCAGTTTTGTCATTATTGGTGCATGCATTTTGTTTCATTGTTTAATGAAAAAATGTTCAAAACAAATTTAAAATACCCTCTAACAACTGTACTGTATTGCACAAGGAATATAATTTAATACAGTCAGGAATGTGTATCAAAGAGCACGTGTATGTTTCGTGTGCAAGGGGTCTATGATTTGAAAACAGCCCAAAGTTGATCTTTATCTGCCACTGGCAAAATGTATTTTCTTTGAATGTGAGTTTCAAGGGCATAGAAGTTTTAATGCTACGTCTGTTTTCATTGTGAGACTGCATTTCTTTGTTTAGCAGATGTCTTAGTGTTTGTGCTGTAAAATGCAAAATAAAACTTTCAAATGAAGTCCAAATCATCGTAGAAGTAAAGCAGAGTATGCACATTAGTGTTTATGGCAAATGGGGTGAAATAGTCAAGTAATGGTTCATTGGAGTGGCTGCAGGGGGGAGGCTCCATTCAACCATGATTTTGTGAGGGGGAAGGGAGGCAAACTCAAAGACAGCCCCGGCTGAACTATACCTCTCAACTGTCCAATTTTCACAGAATTAATAGATTTTTGCTTCTTATTTTTGGTTTGTTCCTCGTACAATTTATGGTTTTCTAGCAAATCATTTAGGAATTAAGTCACTAAATAATGACAGACGCTGAGTTTCAGACTTCATAACCTTCAGAAAAATGCATGCTAAAGCAAGACCTGTTATATTCTATCAACTGTCTCAGTTTATACAAGAGCAATTTTTAGTACTGCTTATATGTTCCCCCAATATATTTGGCCTTGTCCAGATTTTCTGCATTAACAGGTTGCGAGTTACCTGCAAATAAATTGCTTTATAGAATTAGGCATACCCAAACCTCTCAACTGTCCCAGATTTTGGCTCAAAATGTTGCTCTTCCCCTAATAATCCCTCCGTAAAATGGCAATTTTGGAAGAAAACGTGGAGGGTTTACAATTAATAAATAGCTGTAATAATCAGAGTTATAGATTACTTTTATTTTGGAAATGCATGCATATTCTTTTATTTTGTCAGCTGCTCAAGTTAGCAGTACTAATATTTAAAAAAAGGTCTCTTCTTTAATAGGTTCCCAGCTGTATTGTGTGGCTATTTTATATTTTTGGATCACATTTATGGTCCATTTTTCATAAAATTGTGTTTTTTTGGCAAATTATGGCAAATCATTAAAGACTGAAGTTAGAAAATAATGACAGACATTTGAGTTTCAGATTTTATACCCTTCAGAAAATTCATACTAATGCAAGACCTACAATTCTATTATCTTTCTAAGTTTATAAGAGCAATATTTAAAAATTGTCCTTATTGTTGGGCCTTTGTCCCACTTCTATGTATGGCTTTGTCCAGATGTCTTGCTCTGAGGTTTAGAGATATGACAAATGCGTCAGGGCCATCACAGTTAGCCAGAGATATTTCAAATTGTGACATACTTGTTGCACCCTACTCCCCCATGTAGTGACTCTGGATGTGTCCAAGCAAGGCAAGGATCAGTTATGCAGTGTAAATGTGTAGAGTATCCCCCCATACAAGGTAGACACAAGTACTACAGTGGCTTTTCATCTGTCCTTGATTTTGCAGAATGTTCTGGTTTCTGCCATATTTCTATACTGTTGATTTATGCTTATTATTTAGAAAATGCATGCTGTCTCAGTGCCCTGTTGCTCTGTGTTTAAGTAGCAATGCTTTAATGACCATCAGGTAAGCTTGTCTGAGATTGTAAGATGCAGGTAAGCTTTAATAAGCATACTGTTAAAGAATTGCCAACATTGAAAACCTTTCTGTTGTTGCCATGCAGAGAATACTTACATAACTAGGTAACGTATAAGCCTTGGGTATTGAAATGTATATGACAGTATTTGTAATAAAGGACAGGATTACATTATTTTAAGAAGCTCATTACATTTGTTGGAGACTTGCAGTCATCTTTGCAGGCTTTACCTGTAAACTCAATAGAATGACAATCTATCATGTGTGGTCCATAACCTGTGCAGTAATCCTTTAAGCAATATATCTTGAGCTTGTTTCTTGTTTGCTCTTCATTTTATACTTTGATCATGTTTTCCCCATGAAACAAGTAGACATCTGTCAAGCAACAGGTCTTTTTTGAATAAGAAACATTTTTACAAGTGGGGGTATCACAGAGATTGCTACTTTCAGCATGTTACTTAGTACTTTAATAAAGCTGAATATAAATTATAATTAGAACTGCAGTACAAGGAGAAGTGGTTTGAGTTGAGTGCTGCTTGTTTTTCTTATACTTGATTTTGACTGGCATTCCAGTAATGTATTTAAAAAGTAATTTATTTTTTCATGCTTCACAACCTTTTTGTTTCCATCTAGATATTAAGTAAGCTATCATACAGCCAGTGCATTGAAATATTTGTTTCTTCTACACTTAATTTTGTCTTGATTGGACTCTCATAATGACAGTTTGGCACCAGGGCAGCGTATTTAATTAAAGTTACAGCTTTTGTGGTTTTGAGCATAGCTCCACCCCTTTCTATTGGTCATTCATATTCACATTGACCCCACCCATTCAGCTGTCTCCTGCAGCCCCCCTTTGATTTGAAGTCACCAGCCACCACTGCCCAATTGTGATCTCAGAAGCACACAACAAAACCTTTTGCAGGTGACCAAGCCAAACAAAATTATTGGAAAAATACTTTGCATTCATTCAATTGCATACTCATGGAACAAACTTCTATTGTCCCTTGCTCCACTACCAAAAGTGGTGAATTCAAAAAGCAACTAAAAATTAATTTCCCACATGCATGGATATGTACATGTCAGGAAATTACCTAATGACATTTTCTTCTCCTCTCAGTTAGAATATCTGCCTGGTGTCTACCTAAACTGTCTACATATATTACTCTCTGCAGTTAGTAGCTATGCTATTAAATGCATCTTTGTTGTACTATGCCATGATGTTACTCTTGATTTTTTTTTTGTTATTTTAGGCATTGCTGCATTCCTTGTAAATAACTTAATGCTAACCAAATTTCTCAAACATATTGTTACTGCATTCTCAAAATACTGTACTTTTGCCTTGTATATATTCATATTGTATACTTCTCTCTGTTTTTGTACTGTTAAGTATCTTACAACTTGAATTGATAGGTTTTTCTTATTTTTTAATTACTTTCCCGGAGCTTTTTTCCTCGGGTCTCCACTGAAAAAGGACTCTCTGGACCCAGTCTCACTAACCCGGTTAACAAATGTAAAACTAAAATAAATAAATAAAATGCTGTGCAATACCCAGATTGAGTCAATGTTGTGTTCTGCTTATTTGTAATTGAAAACAACCTGCTTCTCAACCCCCAAAAGACCAAGTATCTCCTTTTCCTTCCAAAAAAAACGGTCTATAGTAACGCCAAGCAATTTGGTGTTTGAGTTGGTGATGGTAATTGTATTATCTAAGGATGAAATGGTGAAGTTGTGTAAGTTAACAGAACTCCTATACAACTATGCATGTGTGTAAATCAAGATTTGAAACAACATGAATTAATACAGTGTAAAAGAAGATGTTGCTCTGATACTTTACTTTTTTTCAAATAAAATGTACAGTATCCCTGTAGTCACTGCTTGTGGTTTCTAATCTGACACCAGCCAACTGTGATACGTGCAGTAGGCAGTACTGTTTTAGTATGTTAGAAATAAATGCTGTGCAATACCCGGATTAAGAGTCAATGCTGTGTTCTGCACATTCTGTCTGATATATGCTGTAGGTTGCAGTCAGTAAATGAATAGGGTAAATGTGTAAGGTAATTGAACTCATACACAGCTGTGCATGTGTGTAAATGCAAGATCTGACACAACACATGTCAATAAAGTGTTAAAGGAGATGGTGGTCTGATAATTTATTTTTTCCAATAAAATGTTAAGTATTCCTGTAGTCACTGCTTATGGGTTCTAATCCCACACCAGCCAACTGAGAAATGTCCAGCTGTCAAGTGTAATCAGTGTACACGAACATACCTCTCAACTGTCACGATTTTTGCAGAATGTACTGAATATTGCCCCATATGTCTGGTCCTCTGATTTACAGATATATGACATCATTTGAAATGCAATTTAATAGCAAATCTGTTATCAGAACACCTTTCTACTATTGTATGAGCACACTATGTAAGAATGTTCCCTGTCATTGTGCCTGTTTTACCACCATTATGTATGACTTGGCCCATAATATTGCATGCTAAGGGGTTGAGAGGTATGTATGTGGAACATAAGCAGTGTTCTCACAAGTGAAATCTAACATGTCTAGAAGTATGTAGTTGTAGTCTGTAGTTATATTATCTGTGAAGTTACTAATGTTCTTTTTTCCTCTCACCGCACCCCTTCTCTTCTTTTATTTATTAAATATATTTATTATTATCGTTTGATATCATATTATTTATTATTACCTCTTATGTTGGCCTTATGCATAACTTAAAATTGCATTGCTGTTAAAAAAAACTTTCATTTACATTATTTATTGTTGTGTTCCTCATTATATTATTTTCAATTTGTTTCCATTACTCATTATTGTTTTCTGTTATGTTATTAATTATATTTGTTTGGATTATGTTTATATTTCCTTTATGTTTATATTTCATTTACCACAGTGTGACAAGGTGGACCGGTTCCCAGTGATCCACCTACCTTGGTTCCCCCGGCCAATGGGTCACAGGCTGGTGGCACCCCCTCTGCTGCCTCTGCACTACCTGCTCCACTGGGTAGTTCCACCACACAGGCTGGGGGGTGGTGCCCCTTCTTGGAGTGGAGGTGGAGGGGGTGCTTTCGTCACCCAAGACCAACTGCCAGGCATGGTGCTTAGGCTTGTGCACCAAACTGTTGGTGCATGTCTACACTGGATGGAGAGCATACTGTCCATCCTGGTGAGGCAGTCTCGACCCAGGGGCTGGCATTGACCGCTGCCTCCACAGGAGCAGTGAAGGTGCAATACTGACAATCCCATGGGAGAGGACTAGAGACACACTGCTACCATGTCTGACATCTGTGGGACTGGGATTCCACAACACCCTCCCCAACCAGGAGTTCACCCCCGTATTGTGTCCCACACCAACCATATCTGCTATCTTGTCTGTCTACAAAAGCTTCCTCACCTTCCCAACTTACCTTCTCCACACTTACCTATGTCCCTTCCCCAACATTCCACTCTCTCCCCCGGGAAAAAAATTCTCCCATACATAGCTCTCCATTTCGCAGGTGTCCACTGGACACACTTAATTTGATCCAACTGGCTTCAGAACGCACTTATGTTGTCGTCATCCCTCTCTCTGTGGGGTGATAGTCCAAATTCAGCTAAAAATCTTTTAAAGTGCACAGTTGTTGCCGTTGAAGAAATGGATAGCTGTGGTCCTTTCCTACACCCTTCCTGCACATACCTACCTGACTTTCACTAAGTTTTTCCCCCTGCTTGCACCCCATTTCACCATTGTCCTATTTCCCCAATTGTTCTTTTCTTTAAAGAATTTTTGTGGGATGCTGCGTGCATATGTATTTGAACGCATAATAATCATATTCATAAAGTACACTGCACCCTATTTCGAACCCAGTACCATTGCACCTGAAAAACAGTGCGTCAACCTGCCAATCCACACAGCCAGTTAATTAGCATAGGAGTTTTAAGAAAAACATGGTAATTGTGATTTTCTTGTCGTTAAGCGTGGTGATGCTGCGTATCACTCCTCATCATGCAACTCTACTAAAAGATTAATGGAAAAATGGGAGTTTAACTGGGACTGTGGTAGAGAAATACATAACTGTAAAGCCATACACATAATAGATGTAAGTGAGGTATATAACAGTAGGTAAGTGTGCAATTATATCTACAACATGTAAAAATACACCTGCTAAGAGAGTAATGGAAAAATAGGAGTTTAATCGGGATGGTGTAAGAGAAATACATCACTATAAAGCCATACAGATAGTAATAGATGTGAGGTATGTAACAGCAGCTAAGTGTCCAATTATATCTACAACTTGTAAACATACACTTGCTATAACAGTGACTCAGTAGCTCAATCTGTTAAATGCTTTGAAAACATTAATTTGTGGTCCACATGGTCCTGGGTTCAAATACAACTGTGTCTAGCATTTAAAATACATGTATGTGTACATCACCATTATAAATTCTGATATGTATGACTGTCATCACCTATTTATCCACCAAAAGCAGTACAGATGGAATGTCTACTTGTAAATAATAGAAGTCAAAGGCCTACAGATGGGACCACATTTTAACTATTCCTATTACAACACTAGAAAGTGCATAGAATGTCAGGTCATGCATTAGTATGAATTCCCAGAGGATTTTGAAGTATGTAATTCAAATGAGGCCCAGTAATATCAGACTGCAGCCCACAATGATTTGCTAGTGATATTACAGACCCACAGCTGCACAAGTAACATACATATATGGAGTTTGTGCTAGAAGCAAGGGTTGCCAGCACACAAGTTCCAGATGACTACCATGACATAACACATGACTTGGCAGTTATCCATCTGGTTGACATAATGGTTAATGTACCCCCATCTTGTTCTAGGACACACCAAGTATGTTGCCTTTTACTCTGTTAATGTTACTTTGGCTAACAAACTTAAGTTAAATATATACCTTAATTTCCAGTGGAGTGGGTTCCCTCAATCTGGCTCTGGCTGTACACCAAGGCTGCCACAGGTCCCACAGTTAATCATAAGTGTTGTCTTGCACATTCTGCAGCCTATCTGACTATGCCTGTGGCCTGTAGCACACACATCTGTATGTAAAAAGTAACTGCTACAAACATTCTCTCTGTGTTGATGTAGTATCTTTACCCCAGTAATCACCACCCCAACATATGAGAAGGGATGGACTCTACATTGAGGCCTTATATCTTATTGAATAGTTGCATGGGATTGGCTGATTATACTTTAAATCAGCTGTTTAGGTTGCATGTAACATTTCTGAACCACAGATTGGTTCAGAGGCAGCGCCTGATAATGAGAACCATTTTAAAAAGGCAAACTTCTAGCTAGGGGAACAACTGTATATGAGAGTTAGTTTGTATGGTTAACTCATTGACACAGTACTTATATAGCTGTATCTTTCAACAGAGGAGTATTGTACTCCATCAGGTATATAACCATTGTTTCCAACATGATTCATATGTTTGAATATACTTTGGGGGAATGGGGATTACATCAGTAAGCCTTTCTTAGAACTGTACTGATGACGTCATTGATCCCCAGCTGTGTTACACCTACAGAGGATGTAGAGTACAGCAAGGATATAATGTTGTTTGTTAACTAGGTACACAGGTCTCCTGGATACTTCCTTTGATAGCAGTTGTAATAGTACACTACTTAGTGTTGTTACCTCACAGCAAGAGGTTCTCCCGTTCTATTCTTGGCTTGGCTTGGGAGTGCCTTCTGTGTGGAGTCTGCATGTCCTCCCCGTGGTTTGGTAGCATTCGAAAGACATGCGAGCGTAAATGGGCGTACCTTCATTGAAGGTTGGACGTTGAGCTGGCACCTCGGCATTTCATAAAAAAAAATCTACTGCCAATCATTAGCGGACCGGAGTTCTGCTGTGGCGATCCCTTACCGGGAAAAAGCCGAAAGACAAACAACTGTTGCTTTTACATATTATATGGGGGAGGTTTCCTGCTATGGGGCACATTACACTGGACTCCTGTGTTGGGTGTGTGATTATACGTGAGTATCTGTCATGGCATAAGCAGGAGTAGTTCATATTGCTACTATCCTAGATGCATGCACACCCTTTGTATGTTTGGCACACTGTTAAATATGAGATATGTAATCAAGTAATGAATACTGATAGCCTTCCTTTATTGCTGTATCTATACATACTGTACTTCCATGTATGTGATCCTGATGTGTTCTCATTAATTTGTATTGCAGGAGATATTACACATGCACAATGCAGAGCACATTTACTGAGGCAGAAAACCTTATCATTGAGGCTTTGCACCAGCACTACAAGTCCTGCTGTCCAGAGGGAGGGCAAATACGCTAGAGTGTGCAGTCTTGTGGGAAAAACTGGCACATAACATTAATGCCATGGGTCACCAGAATCGTACATATGAGCAGGTGTAACACTGTGCCATGAATATGATACATGCTGCATGCAGCTGATGTGGCCAGGGATCTTCAAGTTACTGGTGGTGGGCCTGCAGCAGGAAAACCTCTCACAGCCACCGAAGAATTCCTGGCAAATTTTGCAACACAGGACAGCTCCCAGGCATCCATCAGACAATATGTTGTGGATGTGGGTACCGACCATTCCTCTCAAGAGGAGCATCCAGGTATGCTTAGTTAGATCAGCATTACAATACTGGTGCATTCAGCGTGTCAAGGTGTATATAGTTTCACGTGGGTGTCAGGTGTTTTATTGTGGGGGGGGGGTTAGCTGCAGTTTTAAGTTCATGTAGAGATTCTGACCCACATACCTCTTAACATAGCAGCTACTGTAAATGTGAGATATTTGGACATATTACCCCTGTTAGACTGTAACATGCGGTGCTGTTGCCATTACCTCTCCCTCAATTTTTCTCAGGACCATCAAGAATTGGAAGAGGCCATCCTCCTGCTGCTGGTAAGCAGAAAACTGTTTTGTCAGAGATGTAGGTATACTTCAAAGTATTTGCCAAAGTGTCATCCCAGGCCTGCTGGCTGGATTGATGTACTGTCTACATGACTGACAAATGGACAGATATTTTCTGAATGTCCATAGTTTAGAATTATACATCTGCCTTGTAGGTGTGACCATAGTGATTGACTTGACAGTATTGTCAGGACATTACAGATTGCCATGACTGTCAACTGTGCAGAGTTTTGCAGAATATCAACAGTGTACATAATTTATGTTTTGCTCATGTGATTCTAGTTTAATGAAAAATTATTTCCAAGTAATTACAGATTAGGATTAGAAAATAATGTCCTCATGTCCTACAATGTGAGGTTGGGGGTTATACAAGTCTGTCATAGTGACAGCTGTGTATGCAGCTTATTATATATTGCACCATAGTACTGCAGAGCATAGAAATGCAGGTATTAATGTATTGCCTTCTCCTTTTTATCACAGGTGACCAGAGAGGTTGGTCGTTGTCCCCTTCACAACCTGATGTCTGTGTCTGTCCAGACTCTGATGTTGATGGTGGGCAAATTGAAGCACAGCTCAAGGTATCAGACACAGAGGTTGCCATCCCTCATTCACCTTCATTATCACCATACACAGCCAGTATGCCTATGCATACCCAGTCCCATGAGGCCACTGATATTGGGCAGTAAGAGGGTGAGGACATTGAATGGAAATGTATGGCTACTGTGGCTTCAGTGACTGTTGGCATTGGCCATAGCCAAAAGGAACTCTCGATAAGTGTCAGGGTTTATGGATGCAGCACAGCCTGACATCCATGACTGCTTCTACCATGTTGGTAGGTCTGAGAGAGATTGCACAATATCTGTCTTGGAATGCACTTTGTGATGGAATGTCTCAATGGAGTTGAGTGTCAGCCTCGTGGGCATAGGTCAACAACTACATCTGCTGAGAGTCAACGTGGCTTTGCACAATTACGCTCCAGTAGTGGCAGTGCATCCAGCACTCTTGAAGGGAGTGTGTTATCCACACTAAGACATAGGCCATGGGCTCATGGTCCTGGGTGTTCCCATGGAGGACACGTTCCCAGCAGACATCAGTCATCCTCAGGTAGTAGCACACAATATCTGACTTTGATCATGGAGGTGCCAGTGCAACTCCTGACAGAGTCAGTTCTCATGTTCGGGGGTGGAGACAATGAACTGTTAGCTCTATCATGCACAGCTCACGGCTGTCCAACATACAGACATGTAGGGCTAGCACTGGGCTTGGCTGTTTTCATGCAGACACGCATGCCACTGTCACATTGAGGGCACCTACAGACACACACGCAACATTTCCATGGTCCATCTTGCCTGCTTCCCTTCCAGACTCACACACACACTTGCCAATCTATTAGGTCAAACAAGGCCTACTGCACCTCCACACAACACCCTGTGCAAGTGATAACTGTGCCACATCCCTAGCATCTTTCTCATGGATGCAGAGAAATAAATCTATGTGTCTGATGCACAGGGTGACTGTCTACATTAATATGAATTAGTTTTATCCATTGTTGCTGTAGACATGCTACTTGCACTGGTTATTTACACATATTGTATTTTTCCATTTAGAATGTGTATGACATTATTTGTATATGTTGCGATGGATGCTGTTGTAAGGACTGTGAAGTCAAACGATGAAATGTGTCTCATGGAAATGTTTATGTTTCATTTTCAGGATTGTGTTGGAGACACTACTCATGGGTACACATCTACAATCAACCCATCAACATCAGAGCACAGGAGAGAAATGTCATCAGAAAGGTAATATAGTATAGGTTCATGGGTCTATAGGTTCATAGGTGTTTACTAGGCTAACGAACACAAGGGCCTCTTTAAGCCCACCCATGCATCCCAAATCTCTGATGAGGTCTGATACCCTTGATAAGTCTAAGCAGGGTTTTGAGAGATTAAACATTTACAAACAGGGGCCTGGGAGATTAAACATCTACAGTTTCCCTGTGTCCTTTACAGACATAGGTTCCAAACCAGGGATGCTTGTTCTGTTTCCCATCCAGTTGTGTAACTTGCACTTGATTTGCATTAGGGTGGAACTCTGCTTCACATGGACGGGGAAGCCTGTTGCATATAAGACATAGTCTCTAGGTTACATACCTGTCTCTCCAGCATGTCCTATTTATACCACAGGCAAGGTGTAGGTCTGTAGAATGAGTAATTCTGGTGCTAGTTGTTTCATCGATATGCAGGTGGTCCACAGTGGGGTCTGACAATCCCCTGCATGACAGGCATACATCTCCCCTCCAAAGGCTGTAGGGCACAGAATACAGGGCTAGGGCCTTGATGTAGTCTGCATAGGACATTTTATGTATGCCCTGTATTGGTTTAGTGAGGAACATGTGTGGATTTTCCAGTTTTGGATATGCCTGGCTAGGTGCATACCACAGGTGGCACTGCACTCAATGATAGGTCTGATGAATGCAAAATACACTGGAACGTGACTTCCTTGGACTTATATGCCATACATTTGTTAATAAGTTGTGCAACATAGAATGATTTTCCCAATACTGTAGTCACATGACAGTCAAGGGCTAGATCACTATCTATGTGGGTCTCTAAGTCCCTGACTAATGGATCAACTGTTAGAGGTGTGCTGTCAATATGATAGTTACCAGGGGTGGATGATTTCCCAAAGCATAGTATTGTGCATTTCTTGGCATTTAGTGTTACTGCATGGCTCTGATACAAGCTGTATATCTGTATCAGCCCCTCCTGGAGAACATTTGTGTCAGTGTGGGATTCAATGTCAGCTCCAAATTTGCAGTCATCTGCAAATTTAGTCAACCAGAGGCCACTGACAATGGCATTGACTTCAGACAAGTGAATGCCTAAGAGGAGTGCTCCCAGGAATGATTCATGAGGGAGTCCACTTGTGACTGGCCTATTTTGCAGAGGTGGACTCCCCTTTGCTAACTTCCTGGGTCCTGACTGTGAGCCACTTGGCTATCCACCAGCTGACATACTAGTTTGTACCTACCCTCTTGAGTTTGTCAACAATGCCTGATGGACGTATAGTGTCACATGCCCTGTCAGGCCATGGTAGGTAGTATGAACCATTTTCCCTCATTCATTGCTGTGGTTACTTTCTCAAATAGGTCCACTAGGTTGGGTAGGCATGATCTGTCCTTAACAAAAAAAACGGAGTTTGGTCCAGTGTCTGGAGGTGTACTACATCTCTATTAATCATTTCCATGATAATTCTTTTCATGGCTTTACATATTGGACTAGTGAGACTTCTGGGTCTGTACTGCCCAGTGTCTGTAGATGGCCCACCTTTATGCAGAGGGATGACTGCTGCTGCTCTTTCCATACATGAGGCTCAAAGCCTATTTGGTGGCTACAGTGAAATATTAATTCCATAGGCCATGAAAGGTCATGTTTCATGCTATTTAGAAGGCATGTTTGGAATTGTCTGGGCCCACTGATACATTATACTTGTTCTTAGAGAGAGCATTAAGGATCTGTTCCCTCATGATAGTAGGGTTACTTAGATTTGATGGCATTTCCTGAGTGAAGGTTGAGGGGAAGAGAGGAGTAAAGTTGGGACTCAATTTAATTATCAGCCAGAGCTTTGCACTTTCTTTTGCCTCATTATAGGTGGTTCCATTTACAATGAGATGTACACACAATTGTGTGTACATCTCATTGTGTGTACACACAATTGTGCCTTGCCTTTGACATTGCGGACATATGTAAATTACGTTTTGTGGTGGTCCTTAGCCTGGGTGCTTGACCTTACCTCAGATCTGGTTTTGGTAGAGTTCATTTGTCCTCTGTTCTGTTCACTTTGATGAGAGTGCTTTTATCCTGCTGTGTGCTGCACCTCCTATGTTTTGCCATGAGTTTCTTTCTTCTGTTATACAGCCTATTGATTCTGTGATTCCACCAGGGTGGTTTGATTTACATTTAGGTCTGTACTTCTCCCTGGTGGGTACAGCTGCCTCTGTGCAGCTGTTAACATGTTCATACAGGGTTTCTGTGAACACTGCTGCATAGACCACAGTGTTCTCAGCATTTATGTGGGCTTGAGATTTGGGTGGTTTTCACCTAATAACTGGAAGTTAGCTTTACAGTAGTTCCTGAATATTCCATGACTAGGTAGGGGTCCATATCTCATTTTTACTTCAAAGGAGACCAATTTGTGTTCAGGCCTTACCAGGGAAGATGTTACAGTACGGACTTGTGCATGACTCACTCGTATTGGTGAGGACCAGATCCAGTATGGTTGCACCCCTGTTTGGTGTATTGGCTATCTAGTCCAGGAAGTCTGTGTTTACAAAAGCTTGGAATCTTTATGCCAGTATGTTTGTTATCATACAGGATTCCCAGGTAAGAGAGGGATAATGGAAGTCACCCATGAATATGGTCTTGGGTTGGATAGTTAGTGTTTCTAATAAGTTTACATGCATGGTATGGGTGTCCTGATTCATGGGGGGATATATCTTGCATGGAAGTAGAACTGGATTTTGCCTGTTGTGAATTGAACATGAAGCAGCTTAAATGCATTATCATGTTTGACCAGCCTTGAAGTATCTTTAGTTTTGATGTATATAGAGACACCTCCACCTTTAGGCCCTGCCTGTAAATTAGCTAATATAAATGAGTGGAAGGCATATTAATCTTGCACTGTTGGTGCGCTCTTTGCACCTTTAAGTCATGTGTCAGTGACCACATAGACGTCTTCTGAGAGCTCAAATAAGTATTTCTAAGTATAGTCTAGGGAGGTATGTAGCAGGTCATGTACTCCCATATGGACTATGACTGAGTCATACCATAGGAAGGTACTAAGTTAATGGCCCTAGGGCCTTTACAAGCCTAGCCATGTTCTATCCTTATTTACACAATCAGCAACAATTGCCCCATTCCAAGAGGAACACAGGTAGAACCCCCAGTGTTTAATTAAGGTTGCACATCCAATCGTCCACACTGCATTTGAAGAGGGCAAATGTGGTGCTCTGTTTGACATGAAGTGGGAGTGCATTCCAAAGATGTGGTAACCTCTGGGAGACAAATCTGACCCTCCAGCATGCTGTAATACTGTCACATACCAGGTTAAGCTCTTTAGAGTGAGTAACCCATGTACCATTTGATTTGTGGATATGCAGCATTTCAAATAAAGCATGGTCAAAGATTGCCTCATATGCAAGGAATAGATCACCACTGAGTAGTCTGTATGAAAAAGACTGAAGTGACAGTGATCTCAGACAATCCGCATAGGACAGATGCTGAAGACCTTGAATTATCCTTCTGAGAAATCTTTGTGGTCTCTCCAATTGCTACAGGTGCTTGGAAAGGTGCATACCAAAATGGATGTTGTATTCCATTATTGGCCTGATGAGAGGAGAGTACAGAGAGGTTATATCTCTTTTCATTTTCTGGATGTATATGAGATGAGCAATACAGAATGCCCTGCTTACCACTGTGGACACATGCTGATCAAAGGTAAGTTTACTATCAACCTGTGTGCCCAGGTCTCGCACCATTGTGTGTATACTTAGTGTTTTGTTATTCATGTGGCAGTTAGCTGGAATATTGCATGTACTGAGAGGGATGATGATGCATTTTTTGGCACTGAAGTTAAGGCCATGACTTTGGCATCAATCATTTGTGTGTGTAAGACCCTCTTGTAGGATGTTGACATCATTTGGAGATTCTTTGACCACTCCCAGTTTGCAATCATTAGCAAACTTTGACAGCCACAGAACTTTAGTTTTTGCTTGTACTTCAGAGAAATAGATGCCAAACGGTACAGATCCCAGGACTGAACCCTCTGGAACACCACTGGAGGAGGATTTCCCTATTTTGACTATGTGAGTTCTATCAGTGAGCCAGTTAGCAACCCATCTAACAAAATAATGGTTGATGCCTACTTAATTGAGTTTGTCTATGATGCCTGACTGGGGGATACTGTCAAATGCCTTGGCTAAGTCCAGGTAAGCTGTATGCATAGATTTTGCTACATCCAGGGCCTTTGTGACTGTCTCAAAGAAGTCCACCAGATTTAACAGGCATGATCTCCCTTTGACAAATCCATATTGAGTACAGTGAAGTTTTTGGTGATTACCTATGTCTTTGTTGATAAAGTCCATGATGATTTGCTCCATGGTCTTGCAGATAAGGCTAGTCAGGCTAATAGGTCTATAGTTCCTGGGGTCAGTGGATGCACCACCTTTGTGTAAGGGAATAACAGTGGCTGTTTTCTGTTCAGCTGGTATGAAGCCGGTGCTTACACTATGATTGAAAAGAGTACCCAATGTTGTAGCTAATTCATGTTGGAGCCCATGTAGGATGTAGCCTGGGATGTAATCAGGTCCCATAGATGCTGTGTTTTGGCCTTACAGAGGGCGGTTACTATTTGCTCTTTAGAGGTACAAGATAGGGAACAGGTGGTGGGGATGTCATGGGGTACACATGGCAGGGACAGGAAAGTGAAGTTGTCAAAGAACCTGTCAGCCAACAGTCCGAGAGTTCAGTGTGTCTCGCCATACAGTCCAGAGAGATGTGTCTCAAGTCAGTCACATGAACATGGCTATGACAGAGTCATAACAATACCTGTTGTTGAGAGACTTGAGTGCATCATGTGTGATATGGCATATTATGGCACCCGACAGACAGTTGACCATGACCTTTTCCTTCTCCAGTCTGGTGAGAGGGACATCAGTGCAGCTCATGATGGAATCACCTGTGACTAATATGTTTGATTTTGTGTATTTCCTTAAGTGTTTAACCATGGAGACATGGAGACCCTAAAGGGCCCATCTGTATAACGGAAGAATGCAAAGTTCCTGTAATCACGGCTGCACAGGTAAAAACCACACTCTCCAAAGTCAAGAACACAGCATCCATGGGACCTGACAAAATCCCAGGCTGCATTCTACATGAGCTACAGAATGAACTGGCACCCTATCTAAGCACCATGTTCAATCATAGCCTCACCTCAGGCTTTGTGCCCACTGAATGGCACACTGACGGTTATCCCACTCCACAAAGGGGGAGCCACCACGGACTCCGGGAACTACTGCCCCATTAGCCTAACGAGCTTGGTCTGTAAGGCCATGGAACTTATAAACAAAGACATTGGTAATCTTCAAACTCTGGACCCCACCCAGTTTTGTAAAAGGCAGATCATGTCTCCTAAACCTGATTGACTTAATTAAAGCAGTCACCAAAGCCGCAGACGAGGGTAAGGTGATACACACAGCCTATCTAGATCTCACCAAGGCTTTTGACACCATCCCCCCACTCTGGGATTATAGATAAACTCACTAAACTAGGTATAAATCCTTATGATTAGTTAGTTTGAATTAATAGAACCTGTTTTCATAGGATAATTAGTAATTAAATTGATATATAAGATGTAAATGCAAGTGAGAATTGTATCTGATGAAGTCCTTATTTTGGGACGAAAACGTATGATTTGGTTTATAAGAGCGTTAATTTTGTTGTTGTGCTGTATCTGAATAAACGACTTTTATTTTGGGATTTAATTCGTGTTTGGTTTGCCTCACCAACAACTTCTTTGGATTATTGGTCGTGTTTAGAGTTGTTCCACTCGCTTTTTGGATTATTAGTTTTCTGGGTGTTGAGACTTGCCACGCGAATTTTGTTATGGCCTCGGAAGGGCAAGAAGAAACGGGTCAAGCCAGGAAGCTCATTGGTCAATTAACGGAACTTATCGACTTGCTCACGCCCCTATGCCGAAGTTTACTTCCTGGTAAGACGAATGTGGACAGTGACGGTGTTATCCCAGAAAAGGGTAGTGGACCAGCTACGAAGAGAAAAAGGGAGCTTATAGGTGAGGATTTCCGAGCCGGCGACTCTGGAGATAATCAGTTCAAATCTTTCGACCCTAGGCGAACGCCGAGGGTACTACATTCGGAAGAGGAAGCAAATACTTCGACAAATAGCACTGTACCTGACAGAGGGGCTAGACCGAAGACTCATAACAAACAAGGTACTGTTAACACGAACTATATAGACATTAACGAGTGGTTGAAACAAGACTACCACTTTCATATGGACACAAATAATGGTTACAAGGGTTCAGATGGTGAACCATATACTATGAAGTTGGACAGAATGTATAAGTTAATGTTACAATACAAAACGCTCACTATTGAAAATGGGTATTTGAATGAATGCTTAGCTAAAGAAATAGTCCCTAAGGGACTAAGGGTACATAAATACCCTAATAATGTTCAAGTTGGCTCTATATTTCATCAGAGTTTGATTAAAGTATTTAATAGATGTGGACTGGATATTGTTCAACTAATTATTGAAGAAAATTATAGAAAGTTAATTTTGTTAGATAAGGAAATAAACGAACTGGATTTATGTATTAAAAATGATCTCATTTTTGATATTACTGAGGAAAGAGAGAAATATTTCAGTATAAGAAAAGATGTTGATTCAAAATGTGTTGTTACTTTACAACGAAAGATGGGGAAATTAAACAGGGACCTCAGAGAATATGCTGATAATAATAGCTATCCCAAACCTGCATTTTATTATGATAAAAATAAATTTCAGGTTAATAAAAGGAATACTGAATTTACAGTGAATGAAAATGGTTATGAAGATGAATTTCCACCATTGCAAAGGACTGAACAAAACAACATAGATGGAATAGAGGGGGAAATTTTCAGAAGAGGGGGGGGGAAGGGGGAGGGGGAGATTTTATTAACTGATACCCCATTCCCTGTTTTGAATACAGATGAGAGTGAACATGAGATTATTATAGAAAATCATACTAAAAGCACATATGATGGATTTACTATATACAATTTTAGTGATTTGGTTTTAAACAAAACACATTTTAGTCTTTTAAGTAAGGGGTTGAAATATAATCCAGTAAAACAAGGTGATGTTACGAATACTATTTTAGATATCAAATTATTTATGAGGAAAATTAATTTATCTGTTTTAACATCTAAGGCAGGTTTTAATAGAAATAATACTTGTCATGCACAGTTAGTTAGGAGTTCTTTATATAATCCCCCATTGATTCCTCAAATAAAGAACTTTGAGAATGTTTTGGAAAAAGAAATCAGGAAAGAAGGTGAAAAAATTAATGTAAAAAAGATGTATACAAATTTGAAAGAAAGTGAATACAAGTTATTGGAAGAATTACAAGGAAATTCCAAGATAAGGATAATGAAACCAGATAACGGTGGGGGTATAGTCATCATGGATAGGACTGATTATGAAGCTAAAATGTTTGATATATTAAATGATGAAAATAAATATTCAGTCGTTTCAAGGGATGAAATGTTAGTAGCTTATAAGAAAATAGATATTTTATTAGAAGATCTGGTTATAGAAAAAGTGATTGACAGTAAGATATTTAAGTTTCTTGAAGTTAAAAAACCCAGGGTACCCACAATATTTGGGATACCCAAAATTCATAAAAACCAAAATGACCCTCCTTTTAGACCTATTGTTACAGCAGAAGGTGCAAAAATGGTACCTCTGGCTAAATATGTTGACTGTAAAGCAAAACACATATGGGTTAATAAAAAGACTATTTTGAGGGACTCGTGGGATTTTTTAAGGAATCTTTCGCAAGAAATATATAGAAAAGACATTTTATTTGTTACAATTGATATAATAGATTTATTTACTAGTATCCCTCACAAAGAAGGGATGGAATATTTTGAAGATATGGTTTTTAGTGATGACCAATTGTTACAAGAAGAGAAAATTACTATAGTTACATTAATGGACATTATACTCAAGAATAATTATTTAACCTTTAATGGGGAATATTATCAGCAAAAATCAGGAGTGTCCATGGGGGCTGCCTGTGCACCGACCTTTGCTAACATAGTCCTTTCCAAATGGGAGGAGAAATATATATTACATTCTAATTATAAACAATTTTGGACACTTTATTACAGATTCCTTGATGATGATATTTTATTTTGGATAGGGGGAGAAGAAAAGTTTTTAGAATTTATGAAATATATTAGCTCCACAACTAATTTTTTGAGATTTACACATGTTATTATTAATGAATCTATTAACTATTTGGACGTTGAAATTTTAAAGAAAGATAATCAGTTTGAAACTAGGGTATATAGAAAGAGTACGTATGTTAATTCTTATCTCCACTATGATAGCTCTCATCCCCCACATTGTAAGAAAAATATTATAAAAGGTCAGTTTGTGAGAGGATCTAGGATGACGAGCGGGGAATTTGATTTTAATGAAGAATGTAATAAGTTGGAAATTATGTTTTTAGAAAGAGGTTACCCTAAAGAACTAGTTTCAGAGATTAGAAAGAAGTGGAGATAGGGAGATTGACTAAATTTCAGCCTATAAAGGGTCAAACAGAAAGTGAAAAGGTTGAAGAGACTAACACAGTAAAGAATGATGAATTATTCAAAAAGAGGTTGGTGGTGGAATTTAATAATTTCAACAAAAATATAAAAAGTATACTTAAGAAAGAATGGGAAAGATTTTCATCATGATCTGACCTGGATGAAATTAAAAAGATAGAACCTTATATAACATATAGGAATCCACCTAACATTAGAAAAAAACTGGAAAGTTCAAATTATTACAAAAAGGATGTCAATAATAGAACAGGGACATCAAAATGTGGGAAATGCTCTCAATGTCCTTATGTAATGAATCAAGATGAGTTATTTTTAGAGAGTAGAAACAAAAACATAAGAAGTAAGGACTCTTATAACTGTAACACACAAGGGGTGGTCTATATATCTATTTGTCAACATTGCCAAGCATTTTATATTGGCAAAACTGAGAGGGTGTTCAGAAGGCGTATATATGAACACTTATGTGATATCAGTAAGGCCAGGGAAACAAATGCACTTTACAAACATTCTATAAGTTGTGAAGGAGCTAATTATTTATTCTTTGTGTTAGAACAGGTAAAACCAGATTTTAGAGGGGGTCCATGGGAAGAAAGATTAGAAAGTAGAGAATTGTGGTGGTAGGTTTTCCTTGATGCTAGTAGGAAGCCTGGTTTAAATGAGACTATTTCCATAGGACCCTTATTAAAGCTAAGGTATAATAATGTATGAATTTTCTACACATTTTTTCCAATGGTAAAAAAATTTTTTATTGATATTAAATTTTTTAACTGATATATAAAAAATTTTTTTTGATATATGAATTAAGTTAATTATAATATGAATTTATAATTATTAACATCTATAATGTAGTTATATTTTATGTATATTAGTAACATCACCAGTATTTTATAATATTTATAATACTTATATAGTTATAATATTTATTTTATTTATATATTTATATATTTATTTATATACATATATACAGAATAACATATTTCAAATATGGTCTGTCAGAACATGGTGCTTTTAGGAATATTTGATGTTTAAGGTGTTTTGCCAGTTTCGTACACTAGAGGGTGGTCTGTCATATAAGTTAGAACATATAATCAGTAACACATTTGTAGTTAAAGAGATAAAGAAAGTAATATTTTGAATTTTAAGTTGATTTTAATAGTTTGAATGGGTACAGGTATTTACAATTCACATTATAATGTTTTTTAAGAGATTATGAAATAAACGAAGGTTTTTTAAAAATACATATTCATTATACTAATAAATATTCATGAGGTAGCTTGAAAATGATTAGTTAGTTTGAATTAATAGAGCCTGTTTTCATAGGATAATTAGTAATTAAATTGATATATAAGATGTAAATGCAAATGCAAGTGAGAATTGTATCTGATGAAGTCCTTATTTTGGGACGAAAACGCATGACTTGGTTTATAAGAGCGTTAATTTTGTTGTTGTGCTGTATCTGAATAAACAACTTTTATTTTGGGATTTAATTTGTGTTTGGTTTGCCTCACCAACAACTTCTTTGGATTATTGGTTGTGTTTAGAGTTGTTCCACTCGCTTTTTGGATTATAAATCCTTATGTCACAAGATGGGTTGCCAACTGGCTCACTGACAGAACCCACACTGTGAAAGTAGCAGACTTCATATCCGACTTCAGACCAGTGACAAGTGGAGTACCACAGGGTTCAGTCCTGGTTCCTCTCCTGTTTGGTATCTACTTTTCTGAAGTACAGGCTAACACAAAAGGCATTTGGCTAATGAAGTTCGCAGATGACTGCAAACTAGAAGCCATAATTGAAACTCCTAATGATGTGGACATCCTACAAAAGGGTCTCACTGAGACAGTTGCCTGGTGTCAAAGTCATGGCCTCAAGCTCAGTGCCAAAAAGTGCATTGTCATCCCCCTTTGGTAAAAACTCTGTACCCATGAGCTACCACATAGGTGGTCTACTTAACACCGAAAGTGTGATAAGAGACCTTGGGACACAGGTG